>NC_079367.1:7626428-7986123 GCF_021018895.1 Seriola aureovittata | reverse complement strand
GATTACCAGTTCTCTCTCCAACTCCTCTCCTCACTCAGTGTCAAAGTTGAAATCATCTGTCACAGAGTGCAGCATTATTAAATGAACCATGCAGGGATATGTGGCTTGTTCATTAGAATCCAGTGATGATGTGTGAGTATTGGAGCTGGACCTTCAACTCAGCACTGACGAAAGCTTTGAACTGGAGACCAGTTCACATTCACATGCAACACATCGTTAGCTCGGATAGATTCTCCACAATGGAAGCAGTCAAGAAGTTGGATTGTCTGTCTGTATTTGGATTATTTATACTCCTTTAGTCTGGAACGGTTGACAGATCAAAAGCTTCTTAATTTCTTCCAACATGAGAAAAAATTTTTCAAGTTCTGGCTGGGGGGCTTTGGGTTTGCTTGTTTTTGTTAGTTTGTCGCCTACAAATTGTCCCACCCACTGTAAATCAATATGTGATTGGTTAATTCACGTGCCACTTTCTAAACAAACACATGCAGCTGTGGGGGCCTCAGGCCTTCTGTTGCTGTTATGAAGTCGCAACCAATGTGTGAGCCAGTTAACAGTTTCTCTGTTCTGGATAACTCTATTTCCGTGGTTCTAGGACATTAACACTTTTATTTTTGGAGCCAGAAAATGAGGCTGGAATTAGAATAGAAAAAAATGTAAATGAAAAAGATTAAATACAACATTTAAAATGCAGATATGTTTGGCCTTCTCTGAAATCCTAGAAGACCCTGACAGTTCACCACTGTTGGAATCACATTTAGCCTCCTGTGAGGATCAATGTTCTTACATTCACTAAGAATGTAAAGTGTGGCCCTATAAATGAGGCCGCTGCTGTTTTAATATTATCCCTGGGAAGCAGCTGTATCTTCAGGTGTGTAGTATCCTAATGAAATATGGATGTATTGCATGCTTCCCTTGTCTTGTGCAGCCTCCTGCATGTCCCCACAGCCCCTAAAATACTCCATTATTAATATCAATATTGCAGAATCTCCCACTTGGTGAGATCATGTCTCATCCATATGCCAGGTCTTTCTGCTCTCAGCCATGCGGGATTAAGCTGCTTCTCTAGGCTAAACCTCATTCAGCCTCTGACATTTTGCCATTTTCACTGGAGATGAGTTCTTCAATAAAAAGGCAACAATTCTATCTGTTATCAGTATTTAATTAATATTAACATTTATTTACAGACTATGTACTCTGCCATAGACTCCCGTCTTGTTGACAGAATGAGCTTGAATAGAATTAATGTTCATGACAACTCAGACTGATGATGATGATGATGACGACAATGGAAACCACTACTCATTTGAAAAACTGTTGCAGAGGACAGATCAGTAAATATTGGTCTGTAGATTGAACTAAAGACTGCAGGTAAATGCAGCTGTTGGATGCAGAGTAATATGGTGATTTGGTGAACTAGCAGCACTTTGCCGGGAAGCAGGCTCAAGGCCAATATGAAAGATACCTCTTACATGCAGCACTTATCCATTAAGCAGCCACATATGCAGCAAAGCTGAATCACCCAGTTCTCTCAGTTTGACTGAGATGTAGTTTATAAATCGCCCCCTTGGAATTATAAGGTTGTATCTGTGTTCTGAGCAGTTTTGAGATATTGAGCTTCAAAGTTTTCACATTCCAAAAACCAAAACTGATATGTGAAACTGGTCTCTTTCATACATGAAAATGAGAGCCACCCTCTCATTTTCACACAATATAAAAATCCTATCAAATTTGTAAATGTGGTCTTTTTGAACAGGTCAAATGCAGATAGAACCTTGTAATCCTGAGAACTTGCTTTCCGTTTGATATTATAAAGTTCTATCTAACAAAACATGAAAACAAGCAATTATTTTCGAACAGTTTGCTCATTATGTGTTTTAAAAACATAACATTAGTGTTGTAACAGAGTGTCTACATGTATCAGAAAGTTAAACAGAATCTGTTTTATGAAATTTTACGACATTTATTTCTTGTTTTATGATGAATCATTTTTTCTTATTCAAAACAAGCATTACAGGCTATGTATAAAGGTCAGTGCTAAATATTTTGGATTTGGATTTTGGATTGTAGATGTAGGAACCATTAGTTTAGACAGCAAGTAAGTGTAGCAGGTCAGTATAAAGGCAGCATTAGTTTTTGTTTTATACTAGAAATATTGACTCTGATGCACCAAAATACTTCTTATTTTGGGGGAAAAAAGAAAAATAAAAGATTATCGTGCAATTAAGACCCCATCAATTAAAATGTATTTAATTGCCTTTAAATGTGGGACCAGAGAAAAAATACAGTTGGCTGTGAAGCACAACACACATGTTCAAGAATCTTATTAGGTGATTAAAAGTGAGATTTAGTATCTCTGAGATACCAAACCTCACTGCCTCAACCTGCAAATTAGGATACCATGGAATGCAGTAGCATAATGACTCAGGAGGGTCAAACTGAGTTGTGTAAGTGGGAGTGTGGGGTGGCAGAATTTTGTCTTGAGTGTGGAGCTGCTTCTGGAATAGTTGGTTCACTTCCACAAGAATCACACTTCAAAGTAAAATGAACCTCATTTCCTTCTCACTTCATTTGCACAACTGTTGGAGTGTTTTATTGGCCAGTCAATGTGCAGTTCACTGCTGGCTGACAGACCAGATGTTTACTGTAACAGCATGCACTGACTCTGTGTGTGACACGTCTACAACCATGTGACATCTCACACTGATTTAAAAGAGAAATGCTCTCCTCCCACTCTTGTCTCTCTATGAGAAGAGTAAAAGTCAGGACAGCCACTAATGTTTTGCTCAGGTTTAAGGTTTTTCAGCTTAAAAATCAGCAAGTTGAAAACCCAGAGAAATTGGCAGCAGTGATCCATTTGAGCTTGGAGCACATTCACTCCTCAAGCAGCACTAACAATCAGCTTCAGTAGCATTCATCAGGAAATCACTTAAAACCTTCATAGGGTCAGTTTCACTCCTGACTTTTTTTCTTAGTTAAGCCCTCTAATCATGACAGAGCCAATAAACTGTCAGTGTGAGATTCTCCACAGCTTTGTTGAATAAATAATTTTCAGTGGATAAGGATGGAGGTATATGAGGATATCGTCCTCTCACATCTGTCAGTTTTGTTCCTGTCTCACAATTGCACAAATCAAAGTTGCATCAAGCTGATGACACTGGGTTTTGGTTCTGAGAACACTGAGACACGTCTGCCGCAGGACTTCGTGTCCCATGAGATCATTCAGCAGGCTTTCTCTGGTCATGTTCTCTAATTATAATGCAGGTACTCATCCTCCTCTGTAAGAGATTTTGAGAAAATACAAGTTGGAGCTTGACATGAAAATTAGGAAAGCGAAGCACAGTGGTTCAGTAGATTCTGTCTGTTTGCCTTCAGTGTAACAGAGTGGAGGCCTGTCTAAGGATGTGTTCACTTGACATATCTGACAAGCAGAAAAGCTTTGAGAAACATTGGGAACAAGAACCTGAAAAGAAACCTTCAGAGCTGAACTGAGAGCCAAAGTAGTCTTTCAGCTCCCGCTTTATTGCGATTGGTTCATTTGTGAAAAGTGGAATTGACAAGCGGAGCACCTCTCTGAGAGGTTGAGCTGATTTTTACTTATAGTTCAGCGCTCAGAGGCCTCATCATAACAAAGAAAGAACACTTTCAAAAGAGATACTTTGCTATTCATTTAGATCTATGCAGTACTTATTCACAGTAAAGTGCACCAGGCCACTGCATATTTGAATAAATAAATGAAATGGTTCAGAAGTCCTAATGTCCCTGTGATTACCCTGCACAATCATATTTGGAAATGAAGACAGAACTGAGAAAATGCACAACATCCCAGAAGCTGTTTGTTTTATTAATTTCAGTAAAATGTTTCTGTGATGCTGACACAGCCTGTGACAGCAATTTCCCTCACAATATAAAAAATTTAGTGTAATCATAGAGAAAGAAATACTCTAATTTTCTCTTCCTAATTTTGTGTGGCCAGGACAGAGAAAGAAAACTCTTTATGTCCTTTAATTTGAGCCATTTTTTAATTTTGAGATCAGTGAAGGGCAGCTCACAAGACCTCTTCAGCATTGTTAGCTTGTCTTTGTCACGTACATGGTTACAATGTGTGCATGTCTAAATACAACAGAAATTACACAAAGGTGTTTTTTTTCTTTACTTTGACATTGAAAACCAGTTTCTGGCAAAGAATTATACGAGTCATAATGTTTGATACTTGAGAAGCTGTTTACATTGATCATGACTCAGGTGATTCATTTCACAGATGATGTCGTGGTTAAAGTTTAGAGGCTCATGATGAAAACATGGTATATGAACAGTTGCTATGTGATGTTGGATATAATTCTTTGTTGATGTGCTATAATCAAACCTGCAAACCGTTTCTTCTAAAACCTGAACCACTCAAGCTGCAGCAAAAGTGTCTACACATTATAAATGTAGTCTTTGAGAAATTTCTTTTAAAATCTGACGTCTTGACACACCACCGAACACGTTTAAACTACTAAACCACTACTGTCGGCTGTACCTGATCATTAAAGTGCTAAAGTGACTCGTGTGCTCCAGTGTTTCATTTGGGTTCAGTTGTTCAGAAGTGGCCCATTGAACTGTCTGTATCCTGTCCTACTCTGAGAGCACTAACCTCCATTAGTGGAGGGACTGAAGCGCAAGAGGCTCATTTCACATGGGAATTTATCAAAATTCCCCAAACATATGAGACCTACTGAAACAAATGAGGTCTGGTTGGCTGGAAGTGCAAAAACAACATTAAGTCCAGGCGCAGTTAAACATTAATTTCCCATGTGAATCAAACACAGATGTTTGTTACCAGTCATGTGTTATTTCTCTGTTAGGATGCCCTTCAAGTGTTTTCACCGGGAGGGACGTCCACACTCACTTATCTTGACTGACTGATGCTGACCAGAGTCAGTGCAGTCTGGCCCCGCCCCCAGCCCCACTAAAGCCATTAGCTTCCTGCCATTTGATTAAATGTGACCATTGATTCCCACAGGAAATGAGTCAAGTACAGCATCACCTGATCAGAGCTGCCAGCTCCCTAATGGAGAGAGAGAGTGGGAGAGAGCAGGGGTGGAGAGGGGGATTGTGGGTGGTAGAAGTTCACATTAACAATGGAGGGATGAGAGGTGGGAGGAGATGAAACAGCTTATTTTGAAATACAAACACACACACATAGAGAACCATAGAGTACCCTATTGTTCCTGACTCATTGGCAGCTTCCAGCAGCCTGAGGGCTTCACATATTGTTGCTTTAGCAATGAGGAGTGAAAATATTTAAACATAAAAGCTTCTGATTTTATGTCTGACAATGTATGACTATAAAGGTGATGAAAATTCGTAGGCCTCAGCTTTTTCTGCTGTAATCCATGTTCAGCATAATGCTTTTTGCTTCTTCTTTCACTATTTGAAATCCCACATTATGTCTCTATAACCACCATGAGCATGGCATGACAAATAGGTGTATATCATGTTAATGTGTTTTTGTATTTGGGAACTGCACCTTCATAGTGTTACCTGGCAGTCAGCTGCTGAGAGCAAACAGGTCTATAGACACACCATGAGTACCACCCAAGCTTCACTCTCCACAGGTTGTACGACATCAGGGTCTGTTGTGTTAATGTCCTGTGTCGTGCTGACAGAGTCAGGAGAGGCTCCAGGAGTGGATGTGACCCACAAAGAGGTTAAGAGAGACACAGCAGGCAGGAGGCCAGGAGAGAGCAACACAACACAATCCACCGCCAAGGTTACACACCCAAATGCACACAGCCATATTGCCAGAGGTTACTCATCTGGCTGGCATAAAGATCCCTACCATTGAAGCAGCCGACTGGCATTAACAGCCTCTGGTGTTGGCCTTGGACAAGGAGCAGCCTGTCACAGCAGGAGGGGGCATGATGGGAACATTTGGGGAGCAAAGTGCCAGAATCTTTCCCAGCGGTAAGATACAAGACTGGCAGAGGCAGTGATAGGCGCTTAAAATGGCAACCTGGCACTGTGGATCTGACTATCACTGAGAGGCTGACTAGAGGAGGAGAGGGAGAGAAAAACACATGATATTTTTTCATCATTATTCATCCATACATACTGTAGAAGCTCAGTGACAGTGGTTCAGTCGTTGGGTCCTGAATTAGAGATTTACATATTAACAGAAGCAGATGTTCTCTTTCACAGGAAGTCATAGCTGTTGTGTTACTGAGTGAGCCTCTTACTTTGAGTTGCTGCAGCTTTCAATGTTGCAGGGCTTCCATTTTCTCTCTGTCTGTCTTCAGCGTGTCTGCTGCAGTTATTCAGCCACAGTGCTGTCCAGATAATCCAGTTAGACATACGAGCAGTGTGGGCAAAGTAGCAAAAGCATCTTCCAACTTGTCGAGGAATGTGTCTGTTTCACAGTAGAGACATTCTCCAACAGCTCCATCATCCTAAAATGTAACCACTTTGTCACTTCCAGTGTAAAGATGGCTGCTGTTGTGGTCCAGCAGGGAGCCATTTCTAAGTAATCAATACCAATCACTGATCCTCCACTGCAGTTTGAAATGGGAAATGACAAGCAGGGAGAGTAGGCTGTACTGAAGAACCTCAGCTATGGCTGAAGGTTAGTGGACCATGTAATGAGGAAATGTACAGTCATCACGTTTTCTTTTGTTCTACATGTCATTAATTTCACAAGCTCTGGTTGAAAATTTGCTTCCCTGTAAACAGACTCTTAAGTGGTTTGTTGTATCAGCTGCTGGTCACTGGCACTTTGCATATATGTTTGACTCTTGTGACTCTTATTCAGTCACCTTGTCTAGACAGTGTTTTCTTGCAAGGACAACACGAAACAGCAGAGCGCAAAGTGAGTAAGTTATAAGCTATAAAGAAATTGAAGTATCTAGCATTTGATTTAATTAACCAAACTGGACCAATGAAGAGTGATCATTAACTTGCCTTTCTCATGTGACCAGAAACACAACTCCAACAGGATGGATATGCTTCTCCGTGTCTCATGAATGTGTGAGGAAGCAGGTGTTTGCTAACTTGCACTTGACGAGCTGATGATCAGGACTGGGTTTCTGTGATTCTGGTTTGCAGTGTTTCTTCACTAGAGCAGTCAAAAGTCAATTATTGCAACTATTACGTACCTTTAACTTATGTTGGATATGAAAGAATTTTCTTTAACTAAATAAACTAATTGCAGAAGTCTTAGAGTGAACACCAGTCTGTCTGAGTCTGCAGCTTCAATGAATGGATGGATCACTATACTGTCTAAAATACAATATATTAAATTAGCATCATAATGACATTTTCCAGTCAATATCAACATATTAGATGCATGTTAAATCCAGAGGCTTTGTCCTGGGTGGAATTCACGTTGATATGCTCATTGAGCAGCTTTAAATACCTTTGGGGTCAGCATTTTAGTTGGAGATTAAACAAAGTTCAGGGTTCGCTTAAGCTACACAGGACTGAATGCACTTCACAAAAAGAAAATTAAATTAGCTCAAACTGCACAATAATGTCCCTCCTACGTGATGGATTACAGTCAACTATTTAAACTACAATGAAAAGAACCCATATTGTTGTTTTTGATGCAACACAGTTTATAGTTATTATACTGTATAATATAGTATAATATTAGAACCCCTTTAGCAGGGCCAGCTCTAGCCATTTTGGTGCCCTGGGAGAGATTACCTCACCCTCACCCCCACCACATTATCCCACCAGCACTCTCCCATCACCACCTACTCATTCTACAGTGGTACAATGACTACAGCATTAGCCATTACCATTGATACTGGTCAGCGAAATTCCAGTGCCATAGGAAGGAACAGTGATACAGATAGCTGCAGTGGTATGTACATTTATTCAAGTACTGCACTTGGCTATTATTTTGATGTGCCTGTAACTTCTACTTGACTATTTTCATTTATTTTCCTTTTCCACCTGAAGGCTTGGACCTTTTCAGTATGAAATAATTTGAGCTGATAATAAATCAAGCATCCCTCCGGCTAACCCAATCTAGTATTTGCCATCAGTCAGTCTTGGACGGTAGCCATTAGGGGTGGGCGATATGGCCAAAATCTTCTATCACAGTATATGTTATATATATATATATATATATACATTAGAGACAGAGAGCAAGAGAGCTGGGCACAGAGGATCAGAGCGAGTCAATGCACTGCACACAGCTCTACAATGAAAAAAAATTTTACCCATTTGAGATGGAACTGAGAAACTAGAAAATCAATACGTGGTGGGCCACCACAAATAAATCAATGTATGGAAAACACTGCAGTAATTGTTATATATTATATATATTCAATTAAGAAATGGTTTAAAATAACCATACTGTACTGTCCACATGACGGAAGTCGCACCCCTTTTAGTCAAGTTCTTTTCCCTTAACTTGGTTTGTTTGACAGGCCTCCTGCTCTGTATTTACATTTTCATTCTCCTCCTCCGTGTTTCTTGTCACTCTCATCTTCTGCGGCGGCTGGCAAACCAAAAGTCCTTCTGTCACATTACCTTGCAAGGCAGCTGGATTCACAAGATCATTGCTTCTCTACCGGTGGGCACATTTTATTGTTGCACAGAATGTACTGTCATATCGCCTAGCCTTAGTACCCATCATCCCCCACTTTCAGTGTGCAGTGCGCACAGTACAAGTGCAGTACAGGGCAATTGAAAAATTGTGAGGAGCAGCAGTGTCTGTTCTGTCATGTCATCTTGTGATTAAAAGTTCAGAGGCCACAATGTGTTTATTATTGAAATTAAAAGGCTGTTTGTTCATAATAGTGTTATTGTAATTGATAAAACTATGTTAGTGCCATTCTTGCAGCTCTCCCTGACATCCTCAGCCCTATAGGCAAAGTCCTGTGTTGCCAATGCCACAAGCAGACTCTGCCTTTTAGGAATCATTAATAACTTATAGCTTTGAAAGTTGGAGGAGAGAGAGAGAGAGAGAGAGAGATCCAATGTCGCTATTTTTCTCTTCTTGTGTCTGCTCGATGAGACACATTGATGAAAGTTGTCCTTTTCTCTCCTTGGGAATAACTAGTTCACAAAAACTGTCAAAACTATTTTCCTCATCCAATTTACATTTCAGAGTCATTCTGAGTTCTGAGTATGAAATAAAGGTGTTGAGTGATGTGGAAATGTTACTGTTCTTAAGGTTGTCTTTCCCGGCAGAGAGGTGACTCTTCATTTGGCCACATGAAAGCTTTGTCATCCACTCCTCTTCTGTTTGATTTCAACTTCCTTTTTTTTTTTTTTTTACTTGGATTTGTTTATAATATCTGTTTAACGTTTTAAAGTTGGTTGGCTAAAGTTATAGCCACCACTTGTAACTTTGTAAGGAAATTGTGAATTTTTGAATTGTTGTGAGTGGTTGAAATTTCAAATGACTGTGTGGATAAAAGCTCTTTGCAACACTCCTCATATTTTACAAAGTGCACGCTTGCATTCTGCATAGACCCTCAACCTTTCTCTCCACTCTTCCATTTCAGTTGAAAACCTCTTCATTCCTACATGTTAGACTCTCTCTGCTTTGTTAATGATGTCTAATTACACTGAAGTGTGAGGTGAAAGCTGATTCTTTCATGTCACCATAGTTGAGAGGCTTCTCATCAGATGAGCCGTCCACAGCTGACTGTCTGACATCCCACTGAAACTCTCTGAACTGACTCCTGCTCTGTCTGCTTCTCTGCAGTGACACAGTTCAGGAGGAGAAGTGACACTGAATCTTTTACTTTTTCCTCCCACCCTCACAAAGAAATCAGCTCCAGATGTCTTGTAAATGTCATATGACATCAGTCTTTTGTGTCCTTCACTGACTGAACACCCAGCAGAGATCAGATGGAGACATACTGTACAGGAAGAGAGAGACATGGTGGACGACCGCTGCTGAAATGTGGTTTCTATCTCATGTAGCACCACAGTCAGTGCTGCTGCTGACCCAGCTCTCTGTACAGTCTCTGTGTCTGTTTGACTGAAATAGTTGTTTCCTGGCGATCACTGTGAAGTCAGAGGATAGCCTGTAACAGTTCTGTTTGATCAAATCCACAGTAACTCAGTTTTTAACATGCTTTTTTAGGTATACAGTAGTACAGAGCTATAGATTTGCAGGAAATTAATAGTTTTTCTTAATTAAGCTCAATGAAGTTTTACTTTGAACTCTGCCGACTCCTCCTGTCTTCTCCATAAAGATCAGATAGAATGTGATTGTCCCTGGTGTCCACTGATCCATGTAGCTCAGCCAGACAAACAGAATAAACAAAGTCGTCGGGTCACCATTTGTAAAGTGAAAATGCTTGTGTGTGGGGTGACCGAGGGTTGTTTTGATTTACGCTTTTTGACCTTGACCATAACAATAAAACCTGGTTCATGATATCGCTTCTTTCAGGTGGGGGAGCAGAATGAGCTGATGTGTCATGATGAGAGGTACAATTGGATAAAATGGGCAGATAAAATACTGTGCTCAAGTCTAAGAACAGTTTTACTGTTCTTCAGGTCAGTGGGTCATTGGACACGTCACTGGTTGTTATTTGCTCTGCTATTTCAGTGAACGAGTCCATTCCTGCTGATTCACTGAGTAGTGTTGGACCTCTGCCGGCTGGAGGGCTGCAGTGTGAAAAGGTCATATCATTCTGTGTTATTCTGTCGGTGGACATTCTAGTCCCGTGAGCGAGATTTCTACAAAGGCAGGGGAAAAAAGGAATCAGTCTGCTTATGTGCTGCTGTTTTGAATAAAGGCAATTTAACAGTGCTGAATCAACTGCAGGAGCTGCTCTGTGTATGAGTGGAACAATGACAATAATTAACAGTTTTTTGATTCTTTATTTTTGACTAAAGGCAGTCATTTTGTCTCCAATGTCTCAATGAAAGCCTGCTGTGTGGCTTTTGGTTCATCCTAAACTCTCAGTTCCTCTGTGTTCTCTCTAATCTCTCTTCTTTTGTACAGTTGATCCACTCGGTAAAGACTCGATTCATGTTTAGTGAAAAACATTAAATTTTCACATTAGAATTCTGGAGGAAGTGATCTGCATCTGAAAGTGAGGGTAAGGAGAATTGAAGTCAGACTATTGATTCCACATAGAGACGCACAGATTGCAATTTTCTTGCCCGATTTCAACTGTAATCAACAGCTACACAAACATTTAGTAACTTTTATTTAATGGACATCTCAATTGTATGTTCAAAATGGAAAAAAAAACTTACTAGTAACTATTAAATAACTATGTGAAGGGCTCTCTCTTTCTACCTCTCTCTCTACCTCTCTCTACCTCTCTCTCTTTCTCTTGCACTGAATGAGGGTAAACAAGAATCACATGACTGCTTCCTGGTTACAACTCAATGATTATTATTGTTGATGGCCATTATCCGAGGTGTAGCAGCAACGCCGGTGGTGTGGAAACACATGCCTGCAAGTCGCAGCAGCAGTTCACAGATTATTGTCGATCACACTGAAAAAACGGCCTTTTCCAATCGCCAGCCAATCGATCAGTGCACCTGTAATTCCACAGTTTTGCTTCAGCCCCTCCATATGTATCTGTGGTGTAGTGTATGATATGTTTGCTTTGACCTCATTGAGTTACCATTACCCGTCTTAAACTCTACTTTCTCAATCTCCAGACCAGTACCATTTATTCAGTCAGTGTCCTGTGTGCTGTGTTGGCAGCCTTGAAATTAAAAACTAAAGTTCAGGTATGAAAATAAAGATGGATAGAAACAGACAAGTGCATGCAGAGAGTGTCACTGTAGCCTAAAATGGTGGTAATACAATATACTGTTATGCTCTGTACATTAGTGCAAGCTGATGGATATAAAGAGCCAGACAGACCTTAACAAATCAGAAGGATCTGATGCATAACAGATGTGACACGTAATATTATGAATAAAAATTTCAGGTGAGCATAATGTCCTTTACAAGGAAACAATATTCTGTCAGTGAATCTCCTCCCTCGACACAGGGTAGAATCATTGTACAGAGTGAGTGTACTGAGTGTACAGGGTCTTTTTCTTGTTCAGCAGCTCCTTCAGGTGATCCATTGCTGGTTGTTGGAGAAACACGGCCCTGTCCTGGAGGGGATGGTGTGGAACAGAAACCGAAGTTTATGTTCCCCGTTATGCAGTCTGTCATGGAGTTGATGTCGTCTCCATGGGGCTCAGAGTTCATTCCAGTCTGTGGCAGAGTCTCATTAGCTTTCTGTGACCACCTCCGCATAGTTCTAGTGGTCACAAGCTGCTGCTGGACGATGGGTGTGTAGGTGGAAGTGAGAAGCATTGGTTTTATTTCAAGTTTTATTTTCTCTGGTGGGGCAGTTGACAAATTAAAGTATTTTCAGCCACCTAATATCCATAATATCCATAGAGCAAATACTGTTTGTACAAAACACAGCAACACAACCGGAGCTACTCTAATAGGCTGCAACTAGAGCGGCACCATCTTGAATCACCAATATTGTACTGTATATTGAAACAACTAACAGCAGAGAGTGACAGCATTGGTTTTACTCTGAGAGTCAATCATATACGTGTTTATCGTCTCATCTCTCTTCTTCATTGGTTCAGTTGTCTACTGAGAAAAGAAAAAAAAAACTGTTCTGTTTTGATTGATACTGACAGGAGATCAGATCAAAACTCTGAGCAGAGGAAATTATACAAACATCTTCTTGATCTGTCTCCTCTGACAGATGTGTACAGAGAGTGAGTTAAGTGGGTCTAGATTTTCAGAATGAAATTTGAGGAATTTCTTACTTTTGAATCATTTAAAGATATAATCCACTGCACTCTATTCAAATATGTATGCATTATGTTCATCTATACATTAAACAATAGAGTAATTTCCATTCTGGCAATAATTGTATTATTTTCAAGTTGAAGTGTAGGGTATCTGATCTTATGTTTCATGTAGAATTTAGAACAAATAGACTACTTTAGATAGACTACATTGAAAACCTCAAATGTGAGTACACATGTGACCACTGCAACAAAATCAGTTTACCTGTGACCACTGCAACAAATTACACCTTTTTCACACTTGTCATTTATGATTGAGGGTAATTGCTGAATGTTGTGAAATAACCTGTAAACTTCTCAGCTTCCTCAGTATTGGTCTGGGCTGCGTCTAAAGCAACATGGCTCCACATGGCAGGGAAGTGAGGCAAGTAAGGAACAAGTATTGTGCAGCTTTGGTAGAGGGGTTCACTTTCTGCATTTTAAATTGCTTTCAGTGGTTGTAAATATCAACAGTGCCTCACTGTTTAACATCAACAATGCACATAGCACATAGCTAGCACAATAGTTTTAACTATTTGCCATGCAAACTGAAACCGTTCTGCAGGTGATATTATTTTAAATTCTGCCCCTGGTTGTTGTGAGACATCACAAAATGGCAGAGGGGACAAGAGCATCAGGAGGCTACTGAACATAAGCTGAAGCACAGCTGTAGCAGTGGTTAGACGGTTTTAAAGAGTCATACAACCAATAACAGAAGATGCAGTGGCTGTGCTTGAAAAATGACACCACGCTTAATTCGCTGTTTACACAATCTTGCATTTAAAAACAGACGGGGAAGTGCTATTGACTTGGTACAATGGATTATCAGTGGAAATAGTGAAAAAAACATTGCTCACAAAACAACAAAAAAAACTGCAAGACTAAACTATGACAAAGAATATGAAAAGAAGCCTGATGGAGGTGGGAGTGTGCTGATATGGGACTGCACGAGTAAGAGAGTACTCCCAGTCTCAAGAAACTTGGCAGGCGAGGAAATTTTCCAACATGACAGGGATCCCAAACGCGCCGCAAAAATCACACAGGAGTTTTTATAAGAAGAGAATAAGTAAAAACTGTGACCTGGCCACATCCCCTGACTTAAATCTAATAGAGCACTTTTGGAGTACTGTCAAGCAGAAGGTAGAGGAACAACACCCCTCCAGCAAGGAGCAGCCGAAAAGAATCATATGTGAAGAACAGGAGAACATTTCTCCACAGATTTGCGCGAGAATGGTATCATCCATGTCCAAGAGGATCGAATCCGTCAAGAAAAATAACGGTAGAAATACAAAATATTAAAAAAGTTCAAGAATGGAATCTTTCTGAAAGGTGCACTGACTTTTGTTGCAGTTGGTTGTTAAATATGGACCTCCTCATTATAATTTGATTAGTCACATATTTCTGTTTGTGGCTTTGGCTGAAAACATGGATTTGTATTAAATGGACAGGATTTTTAATTACATTGTAGACATATTGTATGTGGCTCACTTTATGGATCACACACTATGAAGGCGACATCTACATCTTCTCAAAAGTTTGATCAATATTCAAATTTGAATGAGTAAGGGTTGGGTTTGGTTGGTGTAAATGAAAATGACAACTGATGATGAAAAGTATGATTCATGGAAATCAAAACAGCAAATGGCTCTGCAGTAGAGTGGACTTTTGTAATGGAAATTCTGGATAATAACTCTGAATATTCATATTGGTTTTCACTTCCAAATGAGTGGGTTAGATAATCAAGCTGGATGGAAAAAAAGTGTGATTCTCACTTTGATGAGAGCCTCGTATTGTGCAGTGATTGTTTTAGCATCTACCCAGGCTCATAGCTATTACAGTGCATCCACAGTGCGTTAATACACACACATTATCTCCAAAGACATCATGAGTTTGATTATTTCTTCAAATAAATGGAGTATCGGCTGGAAATTTTTCCCCTTCAGGCAGATTTGCAAAAGGCCAAAAAATATATTGGGGCATCAGAAGGGAGAAAGTCTGGGTTCCACAGATCTCTGCTGCGTCTAAGCAGGCACACCTGACATTTCATCACACATAATGGTGATTACTCAATCTATCACTCAACATAGGCATGGGGTTCCAGATTAGATAGCATAGATCGTACGATTAGTAGATTACATATCTGTTAGTGCCTGAAATGTCGATTTCTGTGAAGAGAAAAGGGAAAGAAGAAGAAGAGGCTTTATGTCCACCCTGATCCTTTACAGCTACTTACCATGATATGTTGGATTATGATGTTACCACAGCTCAATGGCCCGTGAGAGGCTATAATGTCGTGAGAAAATGAAAAGGAAGCTGGCTTTCATCCACAATATTCCTTATGTGCTGTGCCCTCCCTCCAAATATCTCTGTGAATACTCTAAACCTAGAACAATGATGAAGGTTGTAATGAAAAGCACCATGGGAAATCAGATAGTGGCTGGCAGTTGCATGCATCTCACATTCATTACAAGCACATGGCGTTGTTTAAAAATGTTAGTGTGCGAACAGACACTCACTCACTGCATTTGCATGAAATCAAGTTTTCCACATGAACTGATACAAAGCTGAACTAAAAGCTGATATTTGAGTGTTTTTTGGCCATGAGCCAGACATCAAAGGCAACTGCAGCTGAGTTTGTCAGCAGAACAACTTTTAGAGACAGAAAAATCTTCTTACTCTGAAGCTTTCACACAATGAGCTCAACAAACCAGAGAAATCCACTGGACCACTTTTCACTTTCCCCTGATTTTTCCTCAACTATTCTTAGTATGTATAGTGTTTTTTGTGTTATGGTTATAAAACATGCTGTGTCCACACTGACATAATCAGTTAGAATTTTACATGCTTTTCCTTGACAACTGCAACTTTATTCAGATTAATTGTCTGTGTGATTCAGGTTTATCAGCCGAGGGGTTTGTTTGACTTGATGAGATCATGAAGACGTTCTGCATTTAGACAAAAAGTGTTTTTCAACATGCCTGACATTTCAAGGCAATTAAAACTTTCAGCATCTCACAAATGCCCACACAACTTTAGTGCTGCAGATGAAAAACTTGTTTCATTATCAGCTTTGACATTTTCTGAGAGCTTCATTTGTCTTCACTGAGTTTAACCTGTTTACCATGATTTTGTTCTCATCTTCCTTGAGTCTCGTTTTACACCCTGAAATAATGAAACACATAACACAACACGCCAATGTGATGTGAGGAATGAGGTATGATGGATCACCACCCATGATGTTTTGTTCAGCTGCTTGAGCTTCAGCTTATTTCCATTCTGTCTTTGCCAATTCTAATGTGATTCCCTTCACTTGAATGAATCCCATAGCAGATCTTAGATCAGTTCATCAGAGTATCATCATTATTTAGCTATACTACCTTTGACTTTAAAATGATGTACTTAATCACAGACTTCTAGCAGAATTAATTATTCATCATTGTACTTTTCATTGTGGATAATGATTGTGGTTAATATTATGACCCAAATGAGTCCATAAATAGTTTGACATTTCAGAGGAGCAAAAGGTTGCATCCAATTCACAGGTTGCAAGATATCGAAGATATAATAGTTTATATCTTGTAGGGAGAGAAGAAGGTGAGAGAAGGAAAGAAGAAAGTAAAGACCAAACTGTGGACAGCAATGGTGACTAAATAAGCAACAGACAGAGAGAAGGCTCAGAGAGGGATAAACAGACAGAAACACCAGCAGAGACTTGATGCTGTGTCCTAAACACATGAACAGCAGTCATATGAAACTACTGAGGTGACAGAAGACATAAATAATTTATTTCACTTCCTTTTTCTCTGCTGTGGCCATTTTGAAAAGTTTGGTTCTTTTTCTGCTTCTCACTGATGCTGAGTCACTCACAGATGTGTGCTCATTTTTGGTTGAGCTGGCCAGCGCTACATCTGCGAATGTCAGTGAGTGAGTGAGTGAGTGAGTGATGAAGTTATAGCACTGATCATCGGAGTGTTGGATTTTTCCCATTGGCTGTTGCTCTTTCAAAATGATTTGGTGTGAACAGTCTCTATAATGTCATCAGGGGACATTTACAGCGGATCTACAACAGTTTTCAATTTCATCAAATAGTGACCAGGGCCTTTATTTACCTCAACAGCAGAAGGCCACAGACCTTTAGTTCTAATTTCCTCTCTTTGATCTGTGTAATTGGTCATACCGGTATTTCAGTACGATGTCTCCTTTTGATACGCTCACTGTTAAAGTTACTGCATTGATACAAACTCAACATTTCCTATTCAAATTAAAAACTCTGTATTATCTAAGTGGACAGAAACCATTCATTTCTTAACAGGACTTTTATTTCTGTGTTGACATGTTGCAGTAAATGTTTCGTCTCATTTCAGCTTGCTAACATATCTGATTTATTTTGACCGTCCACTAATGTGATTTCTCCTGTGCTCCTACATCAGTCAATGATATCAAAAACTGACTTTCACTGTCAGTGCTTACACTCTTGTGACAATAGCCCATTTATTTTTATGTTTGCAGCATGTTCTAATGTATTTCATTTTAAGACATTTTTCTTTTAAATATTGAAGTTTTTATTTTGAAGTGTTTTGGCTCGCCTGGCAGGGTGGCGCTATCCATGGTGCTGAAAGGCTGATTCAATTCTGGTATGGTAAATAAGCATTTAATCTTTTGTTTCGTGTGATCGCATCCAATGTCTCTGCATGAGGAAAGGACAAGGCATGTGTTCACAGCAGGAAATAAATGATGCCCTGAACTTATCCCATACACCATCCAGCCATATACTAGGTTTATACCCTGTCTTGTTGTGTTGAATATCCATTCTTTCCTTTAGACATTGACACCATTGATCAGTTTCTTCACACCGACAGTTCTTGTTTGTGTTTGGGGAAATCATCAATCTTGTGATCAAATCACATCAAACTACCTGAGATAACTGGCCACAATTAAATATAATTAATGTATGAAGCTAGAATTAAATTCACAGTTAATTGATTTTGAGGTCAACTGTTTAGGTGTCTCTTCCTATCAGTCATATCAAACTAAACTTGTGGGTGCCTCTGTGTGTGTGTGTGTCTGTCTGTGTCTGTGTCTGTGTGTGTGTGTGCGTGTGTGTGTGTGTGTGTGTGTGTGTGTGTGTGTGTGTGTGCGTGTGTGTGTGTGTGTGTGTGCGTGTGTGTGTGTGTGTGTGTGTGTGTGTGCATGTGTGTATGAGTGTGCAAATGTATGTGTTTTCCCAGTATTCTACAGAGCCCTACTTTGTTTTGGTCTCTTCCCTGCTCCCCTCAAGAAAATTTGATTGTTTAACTCTTGGTCTTTCTCTCTTTCTATTTTTTTGTGGTGCTGTCTCCTGATATTCTCCATCCTGAACCTTCATGTGTGGATCTTTAAATGCAGGTAAAACACTCATGTATAAATGTATGTATGAGGCTGTGTGTTAGTTTGAGGGTTTACTTGTGTGTGTGTGTGTGTGTCAGTGTGAAATCATCCAGGGCTTCTGCTTGTTGTGGGCACAGTTGGCCGCATCGTTTTACTTGCTGCTGATTTGAAGGGTGAATGATGAATTAAAAAAGGTTGTTTGCTGTTGCATTTCAGTTCTCCCAGCTTCCTCCTGCATCAGACTGTGTTGAGTTTGACTGGTTGCTGCTTGTTTGTGTTATTTCACCACATGCAGTGACAGCCATATGGTTGTTTGTATTTATGTGATGAATTGCATTCGTCAGGTTCAGGCTCTTTGGTGGCAGAGCAGCTCACAGCCGAAACCCACAGATCATGAGAACGGCTGCACACCAGACTTCATTTACAGAATGTTAAAAAGGTGTGTGTGTGTAGAGTCCTGTGTTTCCTGCTGGAGGTGGTCCAAAGTCAAAGGAGATGTAGGCAGCAGCACGGGAGCAGCTTGTCATTATTCATGAGGGTTCGTTCCCACTGTGACTTTTTACATGTTGGTCAAGGTGCCAGTTTAATTTTTCACATCAGTGTAGCTCATGCACAACAAGCTATAAATGCAGATCAGTGTGTAGTGGGAGTCATCTCTATGGTGACACTTGTGCTACATGTGGACCATAGATTTTGTAGTTTGCAGTCTGAATTTATTACTTAAATTTTTAATAACAACACTTTAAATCAGGGAGTAAGATGTGTGATCATGTACAGCAGCAGCCGTTCATTATTCACAACCTGATGGTCTAATCCTGCATGCACACGTAAAATGTTACGCTGTTCCTCTAAGAGGATGCCGTGGACAGATACACTCCAACACCATAGAATTCTCCATGTTGTAATGAAAACAGAAAATAAATACATTTCTCAGTTCCTGCATGGTTTGTGAGATGAGACGAAGACAGTGTTTGACAGAGCCAGACGAAGTTACCCATCAGAAACACAGTTAGACATGGTCAACATGTTCAGTAGTCTTAATCTGGAGGGAGGACAGGCTCTGACAGGAAGTGTGGAAGTGAACAAACTAACAAGTCTACAGAGACTCAGCAGGAGAATCCTTAGGAGAACAGAGGTCTCTCTGCTTCTTTGTTCAGTTAGTGCAGGAAATGCAGCTCAATCCAGCAGCTCAATCCAGCAGCTGAATGCAGTGCATAACTCAGGGTGTAGGTTAGGGGAGTCAGGGTTGAACTACGGCTCTGTGTTGCTTTTCTGTTGAATCTTCAGTGACTCCGACCTGAGAGATCCACATTCACAGCCATAGACATTGTTGAACTCACAGACAGATACTTCAATAAATAGAAAAATCAAATTCAAATTAAAAGTCAAATGTCATAATTTCATAGGCAGACAATTCGATTGAATTCAGTGTGTGTGTGTGTGTGTGTGTGTGTGTGTGTGTGTGTGTGTGTGTTTGTGTTTGTGTTTTCCACCCCAAAGAACCAGGAGCCTTTCATGTTGGGTAGCCCAGGGACGTTGTACTCTGTGGCATTAAAAACAGCCTTATCAAAGGTTTGCACCCATGTTGCAAACACACGCACACACCTATATACACACACCACAAAAACACTATGAAATGTCAGTTGGCATGTAGACTGGATTATTGCTTTAAGTGCCCACATACATAAGGAAAAATCAGTGTCGTCAACTCCGAGTTTTCTTTTTACTCGCTAGTACTTGTAGGCAAAAACAGTCACCACATCACTGCATGTCGCCTCTTTCTGTTCACACTGTTTGTCGTTAATATAATTTTCATTAAAAAAAAAAACAAAAACAAACAAAAGTTCTCAGGAATTAAAATTTAAAAAACTAAAGTTCACGAAATTACTATTTCAATTTAAGATTAAGTCATAGACTAAGTAAAGGACAATATAAATTTGACCAGGTGGTTGATATTAAAGGATGTTTGAAAGCATGTTTTTTGATGTAAATTGATAAGAACAAAAATCCTTTGGGATGCAGGTGCATATTGAGCAAAAACAGTATACCCGGCAACCATGAAACATCCGCTGTAATGTAAACAATCGGCCAGCAGTCTACATCACAGTACGTCCACTACAGATGCTGATTTGATGTGTGGTACATTTAACCCAAGCACATGGGAAAATAAGTTATGCTTTAGCAGTTTTGTGTCACAGACATGTTTCTGGTCGGTACCAAAAATGTGTTGAGGTTTGGTACCCAGCCCTACCTTAGTCATAGGGTTTGTGTGCTCTGTCTTTAGCAATCTTCAGTCTGGCTGGTAGTTTGTGAAACACAGTCAGGGTTAAAGAAGAACACAAATCTCTGCTGATTAAAGATGATTGAGTTTAATTCAAGAGCCCCAGAACGGTACTTTAAACTGATAACTGATCATTTTGTATTAAATTATTTTTAATGGGGTATTTAATGCCATCATGGTGTTTAATACCAGCAATAACCTTTAACAGGCCACGAGAGAGATCATATGACACACAAAGGGAGAGAAGGTGAACGAAAAGAGGGAGTGAGAGAGAGAGAGAGAGAGAGAGTCCACTGTGCTGCCTCCTCTCATTCCCAGCCTCCATGTTAAAACCCTTGATGTCTGTGAGCAGCATGAAGAATGATGCTGTGACAGTTTAATAAAGCTAAAAGGTTTGTGCAGTGGAGCTTCAGATCTGCACTTCAGGCTGTCATGGTCAGACATCTATGAGACCAATACAAGACAGAGAGGAGGAGGAGGAGGAAGAGAAGACTGTTAGAGAGCCACAGAGAGAGAGAGAGAGAGACATTTTTACTTTTACCCTTGAAACATGATCAGTGAGTCAGAAGTTGCCAAAGGTAGTCGAGCGCACACACACACACACACACACACACACACACACACACACACACACACACACACACAAACGCATATATAAACAAAGAGCTCCTTTTCTCCACACATTGATCTTAATTTCTTATTCACCACTGAATTACTCTACAGGCTTCACTCTATATGCAAGTGACCACATAAATCTACCTCAGTATATATACCTCACAGTACAGACATGACAAATATTAAATGTTTTCAAAAATACTTAATTTAACAAGAAAAGTGGATCTTTGAGCTTAGATTTTCTTTATCTTAAAATATGCTTCCTAAATCTTTCAAAGCCACTTTAATCATCAAAATGCTCCACGAGCTGCTTTTCGATTGCAAATCAGTATGTGATAGAAATATTATGGAGGACATTTGGAGGGCTGAAACGTCTGTCTTGCTAATTTAAAGTGTAAATTCACCCCTATTCAAAATAAAAAGAGGCATCTTTAAATGAAACAGAAATCTCTTGATATAGCTCACTTTTGGGATGGAGCAGAGTATCCATGAACAAGAAGAACAAAACAGCCATAAATCAAATGTTCTCAGCAGAGTCACAGGTAATCAGCTGGGGCTCTGGTATGATGGAGCCACTGGGATGGAGTCACTAGAAATAGACAAAGGAGCTCTTTATTCAGGACAGAGACCAACAGAAGGAACAAGAGCTCCAAGAGTCATTAGCATCAGAATGCTACAGCAAAGAACTTGCAAATTTAAAGTAAGTGATAGAGTTTGAGGTTACAGGTTAGGAAGACTGCAGTGTATATGTGGTGTATTTGTAGTATTGTTCCATTCTGTAATTTATTCTGGTACTTGATTTAGTTGCATGGCTACAGGTTCAGCCATAAAGAAATAAAGAAAATGTAATTCATTCATTCTTCTGCCCAAAACTACACCTGTATTCATAAAGTGCAACATGTAATCCAAGCTAAAAGCAAAGCTCGAGACTAAAGACACAGCTCAGTAATAACTTGGAGATATTCATCTCTTAGCATGAAAATTAGGTCATGAACCCAATACCTGAGTCCTAATTGAGAACAGAGAATAGAAAGCTGTGCATCAGTGCATAAGACAAGTGGCAAGAGGGTGAGAGAGCAATGAATGAAGGATATGCACGTGATGTTGTCACAGTCGCTCTCCCTGAGGGTCAAACATTTAACAGTCACCATGTGCTGTCTTGCATTCAGATGTGAGTATGTAGTATAAAACAGTTCATTTCCACGGTGCATGTGAAAGAAAACAGTTCTATACTGTCAGCAGTGTCTTCACATATAATGAAGGGAAATTCATCCTAATTGCAAACTTCTTTTTTTTCCACACACACATCATAGCATCTAATATATGATAAATAAGTAGCATGGTTTGTTTTAATGAGGGGCAAAGCTGTGGCATGAACAAACCGTACACACCATTCGCATTAGAGAAGCATTCATTCCTTTAACACCAGCAACCAGATGTGAAATTCATTCACTTGAATATAAACCTAACTGTGTGCTATTTTAAATAGCAATTTGTATCCAACCCAAGTATATGCACATATTTACAACTAGTTTTCATTCAGTTGGGACACAGACAATTTTAATATTCAGGTACAAACTGACTGATTTTGATTTTAGTGCACCCGATTCCTGGAACAAATTACAGGACCTCCTCAAAATCAATACACTCATACCTTTTGCACATTTTAGAAACCTGATGTTAAACCTCACAACCTCTATGAGCTGTTTTACATACTATTTCATTTTATATTTTATATATTTTTTTACTGTAGTTGAAATGATTTGATTAGATTATTTAAATTAGAACTGGTGTTTAGCAACTATCAAAGAGTAAAAGTTCAACACGTTTTTTTACACTGAAGCAGAAGAAAAAAAGGTTTTTTATTCTATGTGAGTACCTGTGGGTACACACAGGATTGGTTACAGTTGTGCAATGTGTTCAGGGGTAGTAATTGGATGTCATGAAGGAAAAGTAGGAAAATGAGTGTGAACACACACTAAAAGTTAGATGGAATAAACTTTCTCTGCCAACAGAAGCAAGTCTGTTTCATCTAAACTTGGCTATTCTTCAATCAAAATCCTAGCTTGGTGCAGGGCCTCACAGTATGTCTGTATTTCATGACTATAGAGGGTTAACAGAACTGCTGATTTGAATATTTCAACATGTTCTTATCTTTTGGATGTCAAACTAATGTGCAGGAGCCATATTCATGAAGATGTGAAGAATTTATATCATGAAAGTGTTAGACATCGATCAAATCTTTTTGTTAGATGAGTGAAATCTAAACAATGTGGTGCTCTGGAGCAGGTCATGGGATAAATCTGGAATCAGATCTAACGGACTGGATGTTAGAGGCAGGTTGTTTTATGTGTGGCGCTTTGTCTTAATCATGAATTCCAGTAACTATCACCATTCAATAGCTTTGTCTGCTGTTGCTGCCTGAAGTGGTTCAAAATTTTGTTAATGAGAGGGGTGAAACTATAGTCTCATATTTCTTTCTATAGTTTTCAGAGACAAATTGAAGTTCTCTACATCAGAAAGGTCACACACAATAATTAACACAGATGAGTCTGAGTTATGGAAAACAATACTTCACAAACTCATAAATCAAACTTTCCTTTAAAGCCTTTCCATCTGTTCCTGTGGAACAGAGAACAGCTTTTTAATGTAATCTATTCAGGGACATTTGTCTTGTTTCCTCTATTAGAGAATGTAAGTTTCCTGAGGAAGGATGACGAAGTTTTAACAAACAGATAGAACAGAATGGATGAGTGAAGGGAAGACTGGATGGTACAACAAAATGGTGGAATCAGATGGTTCAGGCCTGACATCAGCTGTGACCTTGCTTTTTGTTTTACACACTTTCAGCTTAGCCAAAGACAATTATAAAAGTGCAAATGCAACAACGTATTTCAAGTGTACATTTTAAAGGTTTCTGTTTTTAATGGTGATGATTTTTGGCACCAAAGGTTTGAGTGTAGAATACACAAAGGAGCACAGAAAAGTAATGGATACTACTTTTAATAAACTTATAATGACTTTTTCTTTACTTCTTCTAAAGAATACATCTCTAACTATGGACTTTGAACTCTGGACATGTGTTGCCCTTTATTAATTTGTTAGAGATTTTCTCTGGTCTGCTTGTTACTGTAAAAGTAGACATGTTTTCCCTGCAACACTGGTCAGCAGTTATGGGGAAATCTGTGGCCACAAAGCAGTGTTTCAGAAGAAGATGAAGAGAATATAACTTTGACTTCATCAGCTTATGAAGCAAAGCTGCATATGTTAAAATGCAAAGGGGGATGGAATAGATGGTAACACTTATAATTGCTTGTGTTCTGTAGTGAATAAAGCTGTCCTTAGCTAGTTTTTGTAACAGCAGTGAACTGAGCTCTGTGATCTGATCTGTCTCTGTCCATGGTACTGCATAAGTTGTTAATTATTACTGGAGTCATGGTGGCCATGTTCAGCTGCCCTGTCAAAATTAATTATGGGAAACCAGAGTGGTTTTCCAAAGGAGATCGGTGGTCGGTCTGTGTCGCTGGCAGACACTCGTGTTTCTGAGGTGGGCTTCATGAAAAAGGATTTTTGAAGGATGGTGAAACAGAGAGAAAGTGTGAGGGATAGAGTCTAATTAAAAAGACTAAGAGTCTACAGACATGCTTGTGGCTGTGTGAGGCTGTTTTAAGGTACAGTGGTGCTAAATTCTGAAGTCAGCATGCTAACATGCTCACGACAGGCTAATGCTTAGCAGGTATTAAATTTACCATTCACCATTTAGTTTAGACTATTAGCATACTAAAATGCAAGTGATGCTAATAGGAATTTCATAGATTTTACAGGTATTTAGTCATGAATCAAAGTATTGGACTAACTGAAATGTTGACCTGATGAATTTCTTTAGCATATTTCATGGTAATCCATCCCTAACCCTAACTCAATATAAGTTAGGACATTTCACTCAAAATCACAAATGTCAGCCTCATGGCAACAATACAGAAAAAAGTCATGGAGTCACCAAAGTGCTTTGGATTAATTTGCTAGGAACCCTGAGTGTCCACTAGTAGGTGAGATATTTTAGTCTGTTCCAAAATGTAGGACTGGCTAATTGACAGACAATTATGGGCGTCCCTGTAGTCATGCCCTTAACATCTCTATGAACAAGGTTGAAGGGGCTGAGTATTGGTATAATGTTATATTTATCAGTGTGATAATGAGACATAAAGATTCAAGTGTGGAGATTAAACACTCTGGACACAGGTTTGTGATCGGACCATCCTCCCACTTCAGGTTTTGTAATGGAAGATTCGTAATAATCAGGTTGAGTGTGTGCCCTGTAATGTGTGTAGGGCCATTAACAGCTTGTTTCAAGTGCAGAGGTCCTGGGAGATTCAACTCAGCTGGAAATTGTTATGGAAGACAGAGTCAATGTGGGAGGGTTGATCAGGTTTAGGCAGCCAGTATAAGGAGAGTGTCTACTGTTCATTGAATGTTCAAGAGTTTACATCTCAGAGCAAGTAAGCAGAACAGAAGTGAGCTGACAGGCATTTGAAGCAGCAACAAATGGGGAATTACAACCAGCACCCCGGCTGCTGCTTGGCTATTCTGACTGCACTTGGCTGTTTTGCTTAGTTTTCCAGCCAAACGTGAAATCTGGCTGAGGATCAAATATTGGCCTTCTGCAAAGGAGGCAAAAAATCTGCCACTGAACCGTCAGTGCTATGGTGTAATTAAATCGACAAGTGGCTTTATTCTCTTAAGATATCATGGAGATTGAAAGGCTGTTGGATGATCAAGCATTAAACCTACTGGGTTCCTATATTGCAGGCAAACCAAACATGATGTGCTATGGTTGAAGAGACAGACAGACCACAGGAGGCTTATGGCCTATAGTGTACTTGCAGCTAGCTGCGGTCTTATGCTGTTCGTGTCCGGCCCAAGGAAAACAAGAGATTGAGTCAGTGCCTTGTCTTAAATCACATCTCAGAGCATACTGTTTTTTGAAAATGGATTAGAGTAGACTGATGCCAGCTATAGTGGGTGGTAGAGAGATGAATTGCCTGGAGCAGAGTAGAGGAAGAGTCTTGTCTTGGGATTTTCCATCAAACCAATCTGAGGAAGGGAAGTCTACAGTTGAAAAGAGCTTGACACTGGGTTATGGAGGTGTAGATGTGAACTTTATTTATTTTTATTTTTTTACTTGTATAAAAATGTATTTTTTATATGTTATATTTGCAGGTCTCTCTTTGTCTCATTGGAGAAAGAGAAATAATATTTTGTGGGTGCAGCCATCTGTGGAAAATAGATTTACCAATTACAATTGTTTTTCATTGACACGAGTACAAACGTAATGCAGAAGCTAAACACAATTATGTAATGGTGGCGTGATGTGTTAACACTTGATGTTATTCTTAGATGTGTGTAACCCCTGAAAGTGTAAAACCAGCCATGGTTGTGGATCATGGATCTTAAAAGGCGCACTTGTCAATGTAGTGCCATGAATAATGTATGACAGCATGCTCTCTGCATGCCAAGACAGAAATCATTTACATTTCATTTGCGTAACTGATGGCCATTGTAGGTTCGACATCGACACAAGGCAGGGCTTGACTTATCTTCGGTAATCAGCAGCCTCATCTTTTCTCACTTTGACAGCAAACTTGCATTTTTCATCATATTGTTTTGATGGAATTCTGTCAAACCTTTTGCTTTGTTTCTGCATTTGTATTGCTGTTGGCACATTATAATGAACACTTTGTTCTTTAGCTTTGGGCCCAAAATACAAATGAGCAATGCAATGGAAACAGGAGGGGAATATGAATTAACTTTCCAAACACAGTCTACCTTGTAATAAGCTGGAGAGAGACGGAAATGAAAACAAAATTGAGAATTGACAAGAAAACAAACCAGAAATCCCCAAAAATTAATTAAAAATACATACTGTTGTTATATTGGAAAAACATGTTTGGACCCTCTCTTCTTCCATGTTACACATTGAGTTTTTATTTCCTAACTAAGATATAGATATTATACACATAATTGACCATAGTAGCCAAATGTTTTATGTTATAGTGACTGCATGTTTTTCTTAAGGCCACAAAATAAGTAAAACAATTAACCCTGGTGATATTTGATATGCTGCTGTACTGTCTCCATCAGTAAACCATTTCTGACCTACCACAAAAATTATTTTGAAAATTCTATGTTTTACGTAACAACAAGTCACTGTACAGTCACTGACCTTGACTCTTGCAGATATTAGTCTTGAATTTGAAAATCTCTCTTTTAGATAAGATCAAAGGATCTTGCTAAAGCTTTCATCTCTATTCAGCTTCTTTCTTCTATTTTTTAACTTGCTATTCTTTTTTGACAGTATGGAAAAATCACATTCAATGACCTCTTCACATTTTATGC
This sequence comes from Seriola aureovittata, assembly GCF_021018895.1. Classification (NCBI taxonomy): domain Eukaryota; kingdom Metazoa; phylum Chordata; class Actinopteri; order Carangiformes; family Carangidae; genus Seriola; species Seriola aureovittata. The sequence goes on along the minus strand of NC_079367.1, from coordinate 7,958,699 downwards.
ATGAAGTTCTTGTCAGTTTGGCAATTGTTGCTATACCTATTTCTCCACAGAGAATAGTTTTCCATCTTCCAAATGTTTAGCCTGAGACTCCATGTGCTATATTGGAGATAGAGTGGGCAGATATGGGTGTTCCAGGGTCAGGAATCTCAGGAGATGAACAGCACGGGTCTCTGGGAAGATGTGAAGAGGCAGTAAGGCTGCAGACGTTAATGCCAAGATAGTTAAAGTGCAGTATTTATGATGGATGGCTTTTTTTTGTTTGTTTTCCTTTTTAGTTTGTTTTTACAAAAAGCTAGCATGCTAACTTGCAGATACTAATTGGAATTCAGTTACTTGCATGGTATGTCTTGGTTGAAAAATTAAACAATCCAGAGAGAGACTTTTGCATTCTCTGCTATAGGGAAGGCCAAGTGTTGCGTTGTTCCATCATCTAAAAATATAGAACTTATTGTTTGCTGTTTTGTTTTTTCGGGTTTTTGACTTTTAGACATTAGCACATCTCATGCCATGCTAACAGGATATTTGCTGAAATTAAGCAATTCATGCTTCATTATCCTAAGTTTAAGGTTGAGATCACAAAGTGAGTTGCTTAACATATTTTGATAAATGTGTTGTTGATTCTTGTGTATTATTCTTACAGTAGATCAACCAAAATCTACCAACTTGTATGTACGTTGTTTGAAAGCAATACATCAATAACAACTGAACTGGAAACAATAAAAGTGTTGACATCAATATGAAAAACAGTAATTAACCTTAGAATACACTAAAAGTAGCCTAACTGTCACCAAACAGTTGGAGGGAGTCCAGCCGAACTATGCACACACCAGGAGTAGTATCCAGAGGCTAATAAGCATTGAATCTACTTTCCCACTCATGAACTCATCTAGCAAGCAACTTGTATGTATTTTGCATCATGACAGTATTGCATCAATACAAAATTAACTGGAGAAAATAAAAGTATTAACATCAATACGAAAAACAATTATTGACATTAAAATGCACTAAAAGTAGCTTAACACACACCAGGAGTAGTATCCACAAGCTCACAAGCACTAAACGTATTGTCTGACTCTGGTTTATGAACTAATGTAGCGAGCCTCGAAGCTCCCAAGCAGTCGCTTATAGGGCGAACAAAATAATAGAGACAGCTGTCAGTATTAATCAATACAATTCTAATATCTGTCAGTCACCACAGTGTAAGTTTGTAACATGCTTAAGATTACGAACGCCCTTGTTTGTACCCTGACAGTTATTTTGTTAACATTCTAAAACCAAGTAGCAGGAGAAGATAAGTGTGGCTTTTTTCCTGGAGGCATCACGTACCATTGCAGACACGGAACATGCCAAACTCAAAAACACCTCAGTACAAAAGATTATTTACGGGCACTACTGTCACCCCATTTGTTGACAGTTGTGCTGGGTCACATTTGTTGGTGAGGGAGAAAGCAAAGCAGATTTAGTGTAGTCGTCTTACACAGTGTAATTTTTTGATACCTCCGACATGATTCATCAAAGAAAGAGATCGCTAAATCCTACCCTTTTTGGGCCTGAAAACTTCCTGGAAGTAAAAACAAGATTATCCCTTCTGTTACACAATACCTCAATTTGTGATATTGAGATTTATCTTGGCCTGGTGGATACACAGTCAAATCATATATACAATATTCAGAGATCTGAATGATTCCCAAACTGAAGTTGTGTTTTTCAGAATCATTGCTAATGTTCCAGAGATGCTACATTCTGCACAATGTCAGTGCTGCTTAGGTTGTTCTGCAAAAATAAGATATTGTTGTTTTATGAAGGTCAAAACATGGGTGCGAAGACACAGTCCAGCTCCAAACTAATCAATAACTGATGGGACAGAGAGAAATAACTTCAGTAATTCCGTAAATGTGAAGATGTGGTGTGGAAATATCACTCAATAAGCGCTCAGGGCAGGAGAACAGCGGTTAATTACAGTGAAAGAACTGATTTATTTCCCTATTAGACTTCATAATTGTCAGTCAGCGTCTACACACACACACACACACACACACACACACACACACACAACCATTTGAATCTGTATCGTTTAGCTGCTAAGAACATGCACATTTTCTTCACTCTAGAGTGAACAATAAAAAGTAAAGCAAGAGCCTCTCTAGCTCTTTTACTAGATTCTCTAGCTTCTTTGGGAACAAGCCACATTTGTATGCGCACAGATAACTGGCTTTCTCCAGTGAGACCAGCCTTCCTCCTTTTTCACTTTGAACTGTAACAGATAAAGTTACACCACATACCAAGTGCAGGAGCTTCTTTAAATCCCCTAACAGAAAACATACTGTATATTGAGAAAATCACTTCAAGTATCCATTCGTCATATTTTGATAACATGCCACGTGGCCAGTTGTGTCGTTCAGTGTATTGATTACAGGAAATAATACACATAAGCTGTCTTAAGTTGTTGGTATGAGTTCAGAAAGAGTGAATTTGTCCAGGTCATAGTTTTGCTATAGAGAAAGCTTCTGCTGATCCATTCCACATACTATACTGTATGAAACACACTTACCACCAGTGTAACAAAAAACTATTATCTGATATATCTCTCTCTCTCTCTATATATATATATATATATATCAATCTCTCTTTTTTAGAGAAGAGTGTCATGATGCTCTATCCATCCATTTTCCACTACCTACGTGGAGTTGGATTGTGGTGGCAGCAGGTTAAGCAAGGTAGTCCAGACATACCTTTTCCCAGCAACATTTTCAGCTCCTCCTGGGGGATCCTGAGGCGTTACCAGGCCAGATGAGAGATATATTCTCTTCAGTGTATATTGGGTCTACCTCCCCAGGTCTCCAGTTTGACGTGCCTGGAAATCCTCCAATGGAAGGGACCCAGGAGGCATCCTGATCAGATGCCTGTACCACCTCAACTAGCTCCTTTCATTGAGAAGGAGCAGTAACACTTCCTTACCTGATCTATAAGGGTGTGCCCAGCCACCTTACAGAGGAAACTCATTTAAGCTGTGTGTATTCATGATCCCATTCTTTTGTTCACCTCCAAAAGTTCATGAACATGGGTGAATCAGCTGGTAAATCGCAAGCTTTTTCTTCAGGCTCAGCTTCCTCTTTACCACAATGGTCCGGTATAACGTCCACATTACTGTTAATGCTGCACAAATCCACCCAACCTGAAGAGATCAATCCACCATATTCCAACAGAGAACCATGACCTCACAATTGCAGGCATTGACTTAAACGTAAACCATCCCAGTGCATGCTGAATGATGAAGTGATGAAGCCGTAAGAACCATAACCATAAGAGCTGGGGTTCTTCAAAGTCCCCCCCAAAAAGGAAGAAGATTGGTGACAAGTGACAACCCTGGCGGAGGCCAATACCACTTGGAAATGTGCTTGACTTTCTACTGAAAATACAGACACAACTCTCACATTTATAATATAAGGACTGGGTGGTTTGTAAAAACAGCCGCGTGGGGTGTCCCCCCATGACAGCTGCCCTGCACCTCACACCATGGGCGACTACAGAAAGGATAAAGTCCAGCCTCTCTCCAGGAGTTTAGTAGCAGATCCCAGTTCTTTGTGTGGAGGTGAGCCCAACTATAATTAGTCTCTAATGCTCCAACTCTGGCACCAACTCCAGCTCCTTCCTTGCCAGAGAGGTGAGATTACATATCCCATGGACCAGTCTACAATGGTAGGGATCAGCACGCCTAAGTTCCCGCCCTTGTCTACCACCCAGCAATTGACCCTGAATCCTATCCCTATAGGTGATAGGCCCACAGGTTGGTGGTCCCATGTAATTGTGCCCAACCGGGCCTAATAAGTCAAAACCCAGGAACCAGATGCTCACTGACAAGTTCCCCTACTAGGTCTTGCTTCATGAGGGCACCCTAGTAACCTGGTTAGAGTGAAGTGACACATCTCTGAAAAAATGTCCATCAGGATTGTATGAATTGCCCTTAGTCTGACTCATCCCCTGGGAACAATTTGTCTTGGTAGACCAGGTGCTGTTGCTCCTGACAACACAGCTCACAGGATCACCAGGACACACAAACCCTTCACAATCTTAAGGTGTTGATTCTCAGAGGAGGTCAAGAGGCTCACAAATTGGAAATAAATATTACAAGTACTTAAAGCAAATATATTCAATGTTAATTTTCTCCACTGCAAAATGGACCATAAGGGACCTCCCTTATGGTAATACACTATCTGCTCTACATGCATTCTGTTAATATTGTGAAGTAATTACTAAAATAGGATCTCAGTTGTGCCAAAATATACTAAGTGGATTGGTCATTTCAACACAACAGGGAATTAAAATCTCGAGAGTGGGAACATGAGTTCATGCGCACTCAGCTCTAGTTTTGGACCAAAAGACATTGAAGCGTGACAGAAGTGTTTGGCTCCATCCTCCCCCTTCTCTCCCTCACCAGAAACCTTGTTAACCCAGCTACACTCCACTACCCTCAACACAGGCCAGGAACCACATGCAGTTGCTGCTCTGACCCTAATATCAGCAGGGAGGATTCCCTTACTTATGTGGATTGCTTAGACCAGGCTTAGTTCAACGTGGGTGCAAAAAATATGGAAATAGATTGTTGGTTGATAAAGTCTTTGTAACACTGCAAATGTCTGTAAAGACTGTTTTAAATTCCATCCCCAAGAGCACCTTAAGCTTCCATGGACTTACTGCATTTGAAACTTATTAAGCACTTGGCCTCTGCATTCTTTTTCTGGATTTAATTCTGTTCTGATTCCTGGTTCAGTCGACGCTATGCTCAGATTTTTCTGCCTGCAGATTTCCAACTCATTCTCATTCTGTCAGCCCTCCAACACAGATTCATCAAACTGCAGGTGACTGCGGGCAAATTACACACAACAGCCACAACCAGCGAATTTAGCTTTTATGTTGATGCTAGTGTTCGCTGACAGATCCCTCCAAGATGATGAGAGCACCATGACAAGCTGGGGGTTCTCTGCCTGTGACTCAGTCTCACTGAGCTGTTTCCTCTTCCTCTAAATGTCTGGGATAACAGAAGTGGACAAATCGGAATATCAGTGAACCTAAGCTTTCGTATCAGGACATGGCAAGGCTTCCTGCAAGTAATCCACAAGGAGCAAACTGGATGCCTCAGAAGGTATCATTGCATTTAAATCATGGCCGTATGGTACAATTAAAACTTCTGCTGTTGCTGTAGCATCTTCATGTTTAAATAGAAGAATCTCACTAAAATTTTACACTCCATTGGCCTCGACCACAGTTGGTGATTGAAATGTGGCCGGACCTCTAGAGAGTGCAGCAGGCATTGAGCCATATGGTTGAGAATGCTCATCCTAAAGTGTTGTGTGCATGTAAACTACAGTGTGCCAAGGAGTGGTTAGAACAGCTGTTACTGTTTTGAAGACTCAGATATGGTTCTTAAACTAGAGGTACTATGCGTAACTATCCATGCAGTGCCCAGTTCACACAGTGGTGGCAGAAAGTTTACAACTAATCCATTTCCAGTATTTCTCCCATGAAAAAAGTAAACGGCTTTAAAGAGGGTGGAATTTATTTCATATCACGGCCAGAGTTGTGCAACTTAAAAACATATATATATATATATATATATATATATATATATATATACGGCTATAATACAAGTGGTTTGTTGGTAAGTCTGTCATTGATCAGGAATGTGACTTGTTTTCCCAGAATCTACTAAGTAAATTTACAGTTTCATGTCATTAACGGCATGATTATGTGTCTGCGCCGACGACAGCCACATCATTATTTTTTTCAGAATGTTTGTCCATCCTGTTTTTGTTAAAGCAATATCTAATTGCTAATATCTATCTATAATTTGGCACAAACATTCACTTAGACTCAAGGATGAACTGATGAATTTTGCCAAACAAAGGTCAAGGTTACTGTGACCTCTCGTCCATCCCATTATGGTGAATGTGACACATCAGGAATGCCTGGTGAGAATTTAATTATATCTGGCGAAATCTTTCACTTTGACTCAAGGATAAACTGATCAGAATTTGGTTGTCAAAGGTCAGAGGTCAAGGTCACTGTGACCTCACAAAGCCCATTATGCCATAACTTAAGAACACGTGCTAATTAAGACAAAATTTCACACAAATGTCTAATAGGATAACATTATGAAGTGATAGTGACATCAACAACAGCTTCAGTTGGAGTAAAAAAATGCTGCTCCATCAGTTCAACCCATGAATACTGTGTAGAAAAGTGTTTTACACTGATTCATAAAACAAACCGAAAGCGCGAGACTACAATTATATCTGTAGGAGCATACATCTGCCTTTTGTTAAAGTGGATAATATGCTGTTGTTTCTTTCAGTCAGTACATGTTCATTACCACCTGTGTGATTGCAATAATTCAGTTGAAATGATGAAATGACACAGGTAGCAGTTCCAGCTACTCTGTCTTCCTCTAACAAGGCTGGGTGCTAATTCATCATCACTGCTGTGTTTAGAAGGGCTTTTTAAGTGAAAACCAATTAGGGGGAAATAAATGAGAAACCCCTCTTTATGAAAACACAAGTCAGTTTGTCTCCATAAACAATAAAATACCTTTGTTACTACACTGTCTTCATGAGGAAAGCAAGATAAATTAAGAAATGATCCATTGGAGTGCATCTATATTTGTTTATTCTCCACTGCCACCATCTATTTTACACAGAAAGAAATTAGAAGCCAATGGTGCCTTTTGGCAGAGTAAAAAGCTGCCAAAAGTTAACAGAGGTTCAAAGCTGCAGGTGGTGTCTGCTGCTTTATTTCTCACCCAGTCAGTCAGAAAATAAGTTAGACATGTGTTTCCTGTGTCCACCAAATCCGAAATAGCTGGTCATTTCAGTATTTCAGTATTGAGTTCAGCATACAGCATGCCAAAATGGAGCAATATTAGATCAAAACATATCAGACATCACTGTATATACTTCTCATTGTTTTTGTCTTTTGCTTGTGAAGTTTTTTTGTAAGAGTAACCTAGTGGGATTGAGACCTTTGACCTGGTGTTACATTTCTGACAGATGCATATTTCAAAGTTCATACTTTAGCTGGCAGATTGTCTAGAGGGGATTACACATGTACACACACACATCCCATCTCAAACCACGCTGAGGAAATGTGAGGTAGCATCAATGTGTCAGCTTGCACTTCTGACATTTGGCTCCTCTCAAAGGAGATGAGTGATATTCCTAGTCACAGTTCATGGTCTTACCGCGTAAATGTGAAAAAGAAAAGCTCACTTGTGTTGCCTCCCCCGACTACATGAAAGCTGTGCTTCATTAGCTGCCAAGGATTTTGTCTCCCATTCTGCTCTTTCATTATATAGACTAATACAATGTATATGCTCACACTTTATTTTTAAAGTACTCATACCTGGAAATTAATCAAATTAGTATTCATCCATAAAAAAATAATATGAATGATTTCTACTTGTTAGATGTACTTGCTTCGAACACTGTCGGGAGTGAAGAGGGTGCCAGTTAGAGCTGGAGAGGGGGGCTGTGATATTTACTCTGTCTTAAATTTGCAGCAGATTTGACCCTATTTGACTTATAAATAAACCAATGGTGGCACTACACACCTTGTAGCAATGCATACGGTACATGTGACAGCAGCTGAGAGAGATGCTGTGGGAAATGATACCGGACATAGGTGAAGCGTAGTTTTAGCTGTGAATATTGTGATATAAGAGGACATGATTTATGGCCATTGGCAGCAATATTATAAGAACATATTAAATATCAAAATAGATTGGTAATATCTATTTCACACATCTCTCAGCACATCCCTCCAGCAGCTCCTATGGGAGCTGCTGGAGGGATGTGCTAGGGATGTTCCAAACCAATCCTAAGGATCAGTGTCAGGGCCACTCTGAGCATATTTTAATAGATCAGTATCGGCTAAGATAAAGCTAGGTTAGTTTTTGCACTGAACTGAATGTGACAACTTGGACTAGCAAAAAAAACAAAAACAAAAAACAGTCAGAATCAGTGCTGAACATCAGGCTGTATGAAGTGCATGTGAGCTTCGATGCGACTGCTTAGCTTAAGAGAAAACATTGAACAAGATGCATAATCACAGACTATGTATCTGAACTGAACAAAGTGATTTGAATCCGTAAAGTGATTCATGATATCCTCCTCTATGTGTCTGTGCTCACCCTTACATCTTTTGTGAGGGATTAACTTCCTCTCTGTAACATCACTGCTGTGCTGAGCATTTCTGTAGTCCCAAAAAAATCTAACAGAGTGATACATCTTCTCTCTGGCAAATTCCATCATGGGCAAATACAGGTTTCATATTCTCAATTTAAGCATTAGTTTCGTATCATTAATTTAAGCTTATAAATAAGCAGTTGTTATTTCAATGTGTCAGATACGTATTTAAGGTAAATATAGACATCAGATTAGATATTAAAGGGCTTTGATTCGGGTTTAGGAACAAAACATTTTGATTGGGACATCTCTTTCTAACACATATTCTATGGTGTAAAGATTTTGGAAATAATGCAGGTGCTCAATAAACTATTCTAAAAATCAAATACTCTCGCTACAAATTGACATTACTGTAGGTACATCCTGTGCTATAAATCGAGTATCTCCACAGGATTTAACAAGGTCTCTGCGTCAAGGTTATAAAAGACTACCAAATAGTGATTTAACAACTGGCACTTTTGAAAGTCTTCTTTGGCAATATGAGCTACCAGATGTTTTGCTGCAGGATAATGATGTGATGAGAATGACATGAGATTTTCTTTCATGGGTCTTTGCCTTCTATAGCTTGATTTAAGCATTTGACCTGCACACTGCCTCTAGGGTATTTCCAGTTAAAGTCTAGTCAATCTAATTAGGAGTAATCATATGTTATGGAACAGGGGCACTGGACTTATGTCACCCGTTGAATGTAATCAATCCAACTGACAACAAGGAGTTTTCAACACTAAATAAAATGATTGGAATAGATGCTGCATAGTCAATACTGTTTTTCAACTGTGGCAAAAAATATACTGAATCCAGTAATCCATCACAGATAATCATTCAAAACAAAATGGTCTTGTATCTGGCCCTGTTATTGGTTTACATGCTGTGCTTTTACAGGAGTGACTCATTTGTTTATCTCCCTGAAACTACAACAGGAAATGTCACCAGCTAATGATTTCCCAGAGAATAATGGACCAGTCAGAAAAATGAAAAACATCACAAGTGAAGGTGATTCTTCCTAGTGGAATATCCTCGGTCAAGTGAGTTTACATATCTCAAAGATAGAGAGCAACCAAAAAGCACATTTACATGATACATTTTCAGTTTTTGAAAAGCCTTTTAAAGGTTTTAATGAAACTGAGGTTTGAACAAGAATAAATTCCTTTTAAAAGGAGCCTGTTTATTTTTGATTATGGTGTTTCCATGTTCACATTGGGCTCTTATTTAGATTATCGGTGGAGAGAAGACTCCTCATGGGCACATGAATACAGGGAGAATGTTAGACAAAAGGGTGATTTCAGTAAGCTTGTAATTTTCTTGAAAACACTATCATGTTCGGTGTTTTGTAATCACAGTCCCAAAGCTTTAATGGTTTGACTGCTGCATTTTAGTAAAGTAGGACACACAGCCCATAGCCAAGCTAAAGAATGAAACAATCCCAATCTGCATTTGCCTTTTGATAAATGTAATTACGTGCCTGCTCCAAATGCCTTCAGGTCTGTGTGGAGCTGATGCATTTTGTTTATCGCTGTTTACTCTGAAATTGTGAATGTTTTTAGCTGATTGGATGAATGAAATACTCAAAGCTGTACAAGGCAGTTTGTGCATATAGATCAGAGTAGTGCTAATGTAGCTCAAGGCACACACACACAAAAACACAAAAAAGCCACACTCAATTAGTTATTTATAACTTTGTAATATACCAGTCTGAGCTACTTAAAGGGCCAGCGTGTAGGATTTAGTGAGCTTTACTGGCAGAAATGGAATACGAAATTCATAATTATGTTTTCATTTATTATCACATGAAACTAAGAATCATTGTGCTTTTCTTATCTTAGAATGAGACTCATCTCATCTACATATGGAGCAGGCCCTCTTCTATGGCATCCAGCATGTGTCACCTCTACTGTTTCTACAGTAGCCCACATTGGACAAACCGGTTCTAGAGAGGGCCTTTCGCATTTTTACCTTACCCCAGGGCCACCGTAGGTGGAACTACATTATGACATTCACATAGACAGTATCTATCTATCTCCTACATGCTCGGAGAGGGAGCGGTCAGGGGGAGGGGTAGTCAGTTAGTTGCAATTGCAACCTCACAGTGAGATGCCACTAAATCCTACACTGTGATCCTTTAAGTTAAAAAAAAGCTTTTGATATGGCATGGGCTTTAATGATATGATAGATACTGTCTATGTGAATGTCATAATGTAGTTCCACACAATTATAGTTAGGCTGTAATCTCTCTGCAGTGACCTCAGCGGCTGGTGTTAAATAAGTACACACTATAGTATAGTATATATAATAGGCAGTGCATTATACAGCTAAATAGACCTCCATGTACATCAGTAGAAGCACAGAGGGAAAAACATGTAGAGAGGCAGGTTGAAGCCAGTTGGATTCTGACTTGGCTTGTTAGGTTTTAAAGCTTGTTAAGATAACACATCCAGGGAGAGTTCTCTCTGCAACAGCTGCAGCATGTTGCATTATCATACGTACAGTCACATCTTAAAAGCTAGTGGGACTTTATCCTTCACCTTATCTGCATTTCCAGTCCACAGATACTGATGTTTTTAAAGGTGTAATCTATTTTTCAAAATGTAGACAAGAGACCTGCCACACCTCCAAAACTCACACACAGGGTTTAAACCAGCCCAGTATCATAGGGATTACATCCATATCCAAACTCTGCACCTTATGGTTTATATCCAAAGTCAGTGTCAATGCAAGACATAGTGTGTGGTGGACAATGACTGCTGTAACATGGAAAATTTTTTTTTTTATGGATCATCTATGCTTCTCCTCTGATAATTACTCTGATACCTAAAGTGAATAATACCAATCCCACACCAGTGCTGTCTTCTTCCCAAATTTAAATCTGTTGTAAATATGAGGATAGACGTGATGTAGAACATTTGAATGGGATGAATAAAGGCAGAAATGTGAAAGAAAAAGATCTTCCTTACTCAACTTTCCATAGCTGCTTATGGGCTCTACATTACATGCATCTCTTCTTCTTACCAATTCACGTTGTGTGTTCTCTTCACAGCCATGCTCCTTTCTGAGGCTTTGTTAAACCTGTTATAAAATCCATCTTTACTTTACTTCTGCTATTGTTGATGAAAATTACTTTCACACAGAAAGTACTTAAAAATGAAACTCGAGTGAATTTTCAGTAAGCAGAGGCTTTTAAATTTAATAAAAGCCTGCCTTCTCCTACACACTAAACTGCAATTATTGTGAACCACGTGCAGTAAGTGATGAGTATGGCGGTAGCTTAGTGCATCAAAATGATCTCAGCACAGAAAATGATTAGAGCAGCACAGGAAGTATTAAAGTGTTTAATATGGATAGTGACATCTGGCCAATATCCAGTCTGCGTATTTAGGTCTTCATTGCATCCCTATTATTTTGTATAAGGCTTGTTTGCAGTCAAAACAAATGAGCAAAACAGGCCTGTATTCTCAATCATTATCAGTCCACATGCATACGAGATGCACATTTTTCATCTAAGAGAAACTCTTCAAAGTAATTAATATGCTCAAACATGACTGATTAAGCCTTTGATGTCTTCAAGATGTCCATTATGACTTTGCTAATAACTCCTTAAAACAATCTTCTAGATCTAAGGCTCCACTGATTAACAAGTGACTTCCTGCTTCAGCTCTGAGGGAGAGAGAGAAAGAGAGAGAGAGGGAGAAAGTGATTGATTTACTAATTTTGCCAAAGAGGAAAAACTCTTATTGTGAGTTTAAATTAGATGATCACAGACCCTGATCTATTCAGTCCTTCTCAATCTTTTTTTTTTTTTCATATCTCACAGAAAAATCATTTCATGTGTTTCGTTTCACTGGGTGTTTTTGGTATGAGCTCATAGCTGGATGCTGAATAATTTATCCTGAGAAATGATGATGATTTTGTGGCTGTGACACCAGGGCTGTCAGACCTCTGGATCTAAAATGAGAATTGGAGAAAGTGAGTGAATTAATATGACTCCTCTGTGGTCTTTTATCAACAGTGCGTTCTCTCTAAAAAGACTTGGCAACAATACTTTGTGATGTAATTATTTGATGTTATTGGTATATGACTATATGTTGTTGTTGCAAGTTTTAGATAAATTCCATCTTTGAATTGTAAATACATTCTTGTAATATTGGTTTTACTCATCCAGTTTAGTCTAGTTGATATTATAAATCTGTCCTCTGTTTATTCAGGGCAGCAGAGATTTAGACTGCCTGTTTGTCAGGAAACAGAGCAGTTCTTAACAATGGGCTTCAAATTCAAATAGGATTATTTCTTCTTCTTCTTTCTTTTTGAGTCTCTTATTCACACACACACACACACACACACACACACACACACACAGACACAAACAGACACACACACGCACAGAGACCACAGTAAGGTGCCCTGGGGACGTGACAACACGGGGGCATGCATGTTCCACGTCGCCAAATGAGCACTCAGAAGCAGAAAGTGTGTCAGTCGTTGCTTGGCTCTGGAGGCTGTGGGCCCTGTAGAGCTCATTTTCAATCAAAGCCGAGCTGAGATCAGAAATTCCTTTCATTTAGAGAAGGCACATTCACTCGGATCTATAGAGCTACAAATTTAGTGTGGTAAGATGGCCTGCTCTGTGTTTGATGTGAAGTTGTATTGAATTATTTTGGTCTAAAAATAAAATCCCCTCACAACAAAATGGAAAATTTTCTTTAATGAAGTTTTAAAAGAGATCTTACAAACTGGCTGTTCATTTAATAAATCTGCAAGCAGATGGGACTCAGAAAATGACTCAAAATCCTTTTCGGTCCTTTTTACTCAACAAAGTAAATAGAAAATTAAGTGCTGCAGTGTGATACAACACACATGAAACATGATCAGACTGCAAAATAAATAAATAGACAAAGAAGATTTGCACTGGGTACTGGCCTGGCGCTCGTCGAGGGTCCACTAATACTCGTTTGGGCCTGTAATTTCTTACTTTGTGTGTGTTACAATGGCTGATATTGTTTCAAGTGATGAAACATGTTTGTGGTGTTGCCTGCCTCTGTGTGCGTCTGTAATAATATCATGTGTTGGCCTGCATTTTATATCTCTCACTGTGCATCCTAACTTGCGCAATGCAGACTTCTATTCCTGTGACATGATTGGCTGTTCGTGATTCATTTGCGGGCGTGTTATGAGCATGGATTAATGGATTAATTAATTATATCGAACATTTATCAAACATTTTTAATGTTTCTATCGAGGAAAATAATTTGGCTATAATTAATACAATTGTTTTATAGCCCAGCTCTACTTGAGGGTAACATTAAGGACAATATAGAAGCAATGGAAATACTGAAGATTTAAAGTAAATTAATTGTGATACAAACAGAGGTTAGATGACTTTTAGCTCTCTGCACTATACAGTTACTTTCTCATGAGACCTTTGAGGAACTAAGAAACTCCACCTACATTTCACCCAGAGGAACCTTGGACAAAACTTTGGAGTTCGAGTATGATAGTTGCAGTTGCTAAAAGAGAGTTATGGCAGACTATAAATAAAGCTGATATGACAACAGCCATGCCACTTTGATGAGAGGTAGAGATTTCTTGTCTTTTTTTAATTAGCTTTAAAACCAGGCATTGTTGCCAGCTTCCTGAGAGAATGTGTACGTCTGCATCTCTGCTTTTTGTCATTACATCTGATTCAAACATTAGTCATGAAAAAATTTAATGCAATGTGTGCTGTTTTCACATGGGTTTAAAATTGCATTTCAAACACTGACTTTTTTTTAAAATAATCCATTAGCAGTATGATTTCCATGCAGTTACTTACTTTTTGGTTAAACAGGGCTGTTTCATATCCCTCTAATAATATTCTTAGATAAAGTTTAATAATCAAGACACATTGTTTTTAAGATTCCCTTGAAAAGTTATATAAACCCTAGGTCTTACAATAATTACAACAAGTCTGCGTGGCAGTGCATCTGAGAGTGCCTAAAAGATGCCAGACTCCATAGTTGGTAAAGTCGATGAATTTGAAAATGATGCCAGGGGGTGAAGATGGTTTGATAACATGGATTGGTTCCAGCCTAAAAACTGAAAGAGTGTGAAGAGAGAGAGAGACAGAGAGAGAGAGAGAGAGAAGGCAAAGAGAAAAAAACAGAAAAGTAGAGTAGCATTGAGATGGAAAAGTAGTACATAGAAATGGACGGATGACAACAAGGTGCAAAGTGACAAAAGTGACAGATGGAAACACGCACAGCATGCCTCTACCACAGAGACAGAGGGATATGTGTCCTCATTAACCTTGTCATGAAAGCCATGAATCATTATTATAGGACTGTAGTTTGCATAACTGCAATTAGTCACTCTGGCTCCAGCATTGTGTCTAATTGCGCATGCAGTATTTATCCATCTCAATGTGCTTTTTCTAAATCAGATTTTTCTAAAACAGATAACATGCAGATATTTGCGGTTACAATATTGTACAAAGAAAACAAGCAGCAACATTCAGCAATCAGAAGTGCGTTGTATAAAATGAAAACATAACCATATTCTCCACAACACTGACCATGGATCACTGCAGTCACAAGAGCTGTTGTCGCGGTGAAGAGAGGCTCTATTTCTCTCTCACTCAACTCTTGTATTTTTCACTGATGTGCAGCTTTCTATTCTCCATCCTCAAAATGAACTCATGTAATGGGTTCATGACCCAATCTGCACTGCAACAGATGTGTGTAGGTTGTTTCTGAGCTGTAACTTCAGTGTTGTGCTTTGCTTTTAGTATCTTAGCCGTTGCATGTTGCGCATCATGAATGTAAATATAGAGTCTTGCAGAGAAACTGGGTGAACACGGGTGAAAGTGGAACCACTTACATCTCCAATAAGCATGAGGAAGGGTTACAGAGGAGAGCAAACTGATGTAATCTTATGAATGCACCTCATCTAGCTGCCTTCCTCCCTCATGACACTGTGATGCAGAATGGTTTCATTTACAGTAAATGTGCAGATAACTGCAGCAGTTGCATTCAGATGCTAATGACCTTTGGAGCTCTAGTTTTGTTTCTGTAGAAGCTTCTATGAATCTACAGAGAATGTGTGATTTATCACCTCTTTGCTTTGTTGTCTGATTTTTGCACTTGAACTCTCTATTCCATGCAGTGAATGTGGCATTGTTAATGCCACTTTTGACCTAGTGTTAAAATTTTCGAATTAAAATTAACTCTAAAAGAATAAAAGCTGAACTCACACTTACGCGGTATAGTACTAATTAAACGTATCCGTACAGGTTAAATAACTCAAGACTGTTAATATTCTCAGTAGTGTTGATAATTTACTCTTCTTCAAATTCAATTCCAATGCTCATTAAAGCTGCATTTAGTTAATGAAAGTTAACACTGCAGGGTCAAATAACTGATAAGTTTTGATGTTTCACACTACTGAGTTGATCATTTATTCTCGTGCAGGGAAAAAAACACATCTCAGATAGATTAAAATTCATTAGCACACAAACTTTGAATTTGTGAAAAAATTAAATCTTTTGTAGCATCAAATTATATCTAACTAAATTAGTTTTCCATATCGTTTTTCAAACTGAGTAAAAATCACAAGTTACCACAAAATAATCCATTCATCAACTTTATTTTCAGCTCCCAACTATATCAAGCTAAAATATCAAAACATCTCATGGAAAATACAAAAAAAACCCACTTTAAAACATTGACCTCAGGTCTGCAATAAAATGACATTACGTAACAACATACAGTACAAGGAGAAATCTGCCGTTCCATACTTCATTTGAACATCAAACGGTTCGAAGTTACGCAGCTCATCTATGTGCAACACCTTTAGAACCCTGCAGCCTGACCTTAAAGGCACGGTAATGGTTTTCCAGAGAGTAATACACGTCTTTCACAGCAATAGTTTTGATTTTACAAAACACAGGCACCTCACATCAGTGCTACTTCAGTACAGATAATGAAGTCGTGGCTGTACCGTGATGTTTTATCCACTTGGCAGAATGTTTTCTGCATCAAGTGGTGATCAGTGATTATTTGTCCGAGGTAAATGGTCATGCCTTCTGACAGGACTGGTGAAAATACAGTGTTAAAGATCTGTAGAAGCAAAAGCAGCATATAGTACTTATCATCTGTCTGTATGAAATCAACAAATAGCAAAGGCACTTTGTGGAATAAGGTGAAGCAGTGTAAGATTCATCACCTAGACTCAAACTTAGAAGAGAAGCAATACAAACCCCTGTAGACGGACTCGAGTCCATTAGCTTCTTTTACTTTTCCACAGGTGCAAAAACACAGAGGCAGAACAACATAAATAACAACAACATACGTACAGCCCTTTGAGATCAAGGCTATTGCTGTAAAAGATGACAGCGTATTGCTCTGTGGAAAACAGATGGAAAGCATGTGTTTTGAGCGGCATTACCGTGCCTTTAAGGTCAGGCTGCATCCTGATCTCTAATGTGATGTTGCTCTGCTGCTTATAGGTGAGTTTCAATTCCATCCAAGAATAAGTGATGGAGAGATAAAACAAGGTCTCAGGAGCGGCAAAGACTACACCAGAAAGAGAAGTCACTATAGCACAGATAAAGATAACATGATTAAAATCCATCATCTCTGATCCAGGTAGATTTTTTTTTATGCTGGTGCCCTCTGTCTCTCTGGTGGGTATAAGAGCCTGAGATGTGCTCAGAGCTCAGTGGACCAGAGCGACCAGCAGGCCTGCATGTTTCTGGGTTTGAGGGCCTCCACTGGGACATGTTCCCAGCTATCAGATCAGTCTTTCTGGAGGACAGAGGAGTGAAGAGGGAGAGAGCAAATGGGAGGGAGCAAATGTTAAAGTAAAATCTGTCAGGCAGGCTGTCAATGAAGTGAAGGGAGGATTTTATTTTTTTTTGCTTTTTTCATGTGCATGTGTGCACCACGCCATATGTTGCTTATATGTGTCTCTTTGCTTCCCTTGAGGTGAAAATGTGAGGTTTAGAGACAACAGTGCACGGACTGCTGTGCCACACGTTGCTGTATTGTGTGTGTCAGGAGGTAGAAGTCTATTTTTAGCACTTTTCCATCATGTCATGGTGTACCATCATTCCAGATGGATACTGTCAAGCAGCTTAATGATGCCTGTTCTCCCTCATGGCTTTTGGCTATAGTGGCAGTTTATATGCAGAGGAAGAGACAGACAAGCTGTAACACTCACACAAATGTCCACTCTCACAGCCGTATTTGTATTTGAGTGCTCTGAATAAATATGTGCTCTTGACAGCACAAATTTTCAATCCTATAATTTGTAATCAGAGGTGGGTGATATGATGGGAATTTATATTGTGAAAATTATAACATCATAGTCCTCGATGGTCATATTCTATGGAGTGCCACTCATTCCTTTCAGTGTCGACAAAATCCAATGGGATTTTTGCATTGGCTCTTGGATTACCACAGAAAATATCACAAACAAAAGTTTATGATACTTACACATTTCCTACAGCAAGATAATCTTCATAAACTTTTATGATTTTTAAAGCCTAAATACAACCCCCAGAATTAAAGAGCTAATGTAAACAACCTCCACCATGGTCACATGACTTCAACGTCACCACTGCAAAACTTCCAACTTTTGATTTAGCTCTTTCCTCTTCTATAAAAGCCTTTCCTCTTACAAAGTTAGTAATGGTTTGCAAAAGTGTGAGTATAAACACAACAAGGCTGTAAAGGTGAACTGGTGAGTAGCTCAGTTTTCATGTTAGCCACTTGTTAGCAACCGGTCTTTTTTAAGAGATGTAAAAGATTTTTGAAAAAAAAAACTCAGACTTCAGGACGAGGGAAATGGAAGTGCCAAGATGCAAACTAGTTTCCAGGTTTTAGGACTCATTCCTGCAGAACTCTATTTTGTTGGTGTAGTCGGAATCACTCATGAAAATCACAATACACCTCACTGTCCCAAAGCCCTTGAAAACAGCCTGCTCAAAGCTCACTTTTCTATTCTAAAATACCTTTATTAAAATGTGTTAAAAAAAAAAACTAAAAAAAAAACAGTTGAATGAACAGCTCTCTTACACTGGAAGCAAAAACGGGGCTATATACAGTAAGCTTCACATTCATTGGATTCACTGCAAGGATGATTTTTTTTTAAATGCATCTAATAAACTTGTGACTCAGTGGATCCAACACCTAGGACTTTTTTTTTTATGATATATTAACACTCCACCTGACTGTCTTTATATACTGCTTATTTCAGTGTATGTGTTTTGTCTTGCTCAGCAGAGCATTGGATTTCGTGATTTATGACTGTGTCAGCCCGTTTTCTTTCTCATGTGCCAGCTCCCTGTCCTAGACTGCTTTCATGAATATTGTTCACGGCTGTACATCTTTGTATGTCCACACTTTCCCTGTTTTTGTCTTTTTCTAGTTTTGTAGTTGCTTAACAGACCTTTTGACTCACAGTAACAAAAGCACAGGTGTAATCCATAACGTTAATGGTGCCTCTGTTCTGTGTAAATGCCCCTATGAGTCAGTGTGCTTAATACCGGATCCCTGGAACTGGCACACCAAAATAGAAAGCAGACATTATTGATGTGATTAGCTAAACCAGTGTTTCACAAGTCAGGATGTCCTCTGAGCATCAGATCTATTTCTGAGAGGAAGTCCACGGTTGATTCAGGTGTGTTACCTACAGATGTCGAAGGAGACAAAGCTGCTATACACATCCTGGATTTGTACTGTTAGTGTTAGATTCTTTTATTAAAGGTCAGATACAATAGCATTAAGACAAAGTGTGCACATGTCTTTTAGATGCAGTCTCACACTATCTTTAAAGTACCTTAAAGCTAAGTGCATGTGTTAATACAAAATATTACAAGTATGTTGCGTCTTTCATTATTTTTTAGTGGATACAAGGGACATGGGTTTTTCTTTGGCTGTGAAGTCAGTCTGGCTGAACTGTGGAGGGAGAGCAGTATCCACAGTGACTCAATTCTCTATGCAAATAGTAGCGCCTGGGAGGTGACATTTGTTGCCTAGTCAGATCGCTCGGTAATACACACTCAGTTATTGTAGTTAGTAGATGGTTAATTGCTCCCATGGTTAATTAAGGGGGTTTTGGTCGGTACAGGTTGTTCCTCTAATCAACAGGCTCCAAAGGAAAAGCGAAAAATATTAGTCACACACTGCAGACTCTTAGACTTAACAATATTAACAATGGGTTCATTCTATTTAAGTGCACTTTACCAGCTCTCTTGCCATGGATAATATTAGTGTTTGTACTTGTGCAGCTATATACTGCACCTGTTGAGTTGAAGACTGCATTTCAAGTAATTGGATAAAGCTGTGCATGAATCACATGGTTCAGACTGCAGTTATGAGCAGCTTAGTGAAAGAAAAACAAACTAAATAAAATAACAAAACAACTTTCACATCAATAAGTAATAATTCTGTGTAGGTGATATCAGTGTGTCATCAAACCACTGGGAACATGGCTGCAAAACCACCATCTAAATAAAATCCAATATTATCCATAACACAATTAAACTTCTTTAAAAGGAAGGTAAATGGCTGCATTTATATACTGCTTTTATTTCACAACAAAAAAGTGTATTTACATGAGTTACCTGTAAGGAAAACCTTGTATGAGTAACGTATGGATGCTATAAATCAGAATTACCTGAAACCATCCTGTACTTTATGTAGCTGTGGCTCAGGGCAAGTAATAAATGAATTCACTATGACTAAAAGCTAATGCTCATTTGCAATCTCTGCATGGATGCCATAGATGGCGTACAATATGAAGATGTTTAAACTTAAACCCAAAAGGCTGTGTGACACTGACAAATCCAAAATATATCAATTCCCCACCTGAGCATGTTAACATTGAACAATTGATTATCAATAGCCACATACAAAATCCTATAAAACCTTCCCTCACACAAGGCATAGCAGAAAGGCGCTTTAAATTACCTGTCTTCACCTCCTCTCTTCCAGCCTCCACCTGTCGTTTTCATTTCTTTAAGTGCAGCTGGCTTTGCTTTGGGGTTGAATGAGAAGAAACGGAGCCGGTTGAACATTACTTTGGGGCCAACACAAACACAAACAACTCATCATTCAACGTTTCATTAAGTGAGCCATTTATCACAGTTTAATGGAATGTCTTATTTGTCTTTCAGTGACAGTCCTTCACCTTAAACAAATTGAATGAGAGAAAGTTTATGTGCATATGTAGGTGATGGAGTTTAGGAATATGACTCAATTTACACAAACCAAGTCCTCGTTTGTTTAATCTGCAGTTAGAACCTGTTTTGTATGTCTGATCATTTACCTTGGCCTCCTCAGGTGAAGACTTTGTTATGTAGTTTCAAATTTGAGGTATTACTTATATTTTCCAAGTGAATAAAACAAGATGACTCTGAGGCATATCACTTTGTTGTTCACTGGCGGCATTTAAATCAGGAATGGTCGTAGCCCTGAATTCTATTAACGTGGTAGATGCAGGCGAGGAGTACTGTAAACACCTGGTTCTCACTGATACCATGTGTTCATGTTTATCACTGGTTTAATGAGCAGTGCCACAGGTTTCCCAGAGTCTTTGTTCAGTGCTCTGTTGATGGATATAATTGCAGCAGTGCTGGGACTTGTATGGAACTTGGTGGCATCTGCCAGATAGTTGAAATTAATTGTTAAACATGTAGCGGATGTACAGATTTGGTTATAAAAGAATCATTTTGACTAAATTTATCAGAGAGGAAAATACAGATTGATTGAGTGCTGAGAGTTGATCATGTTGTTCTCCTGCGGCAGATGCATAATTGCAACAAGATCTCCTTATTGTGATTGTCATATTATGTCAGTCTTTCATATCCATGGAAACATGGATAATAGATATTGAGGTTTTCAGATTCTGTAGCCGTGCAAACGAAAGGAATGGCATCTGGCTGGACTTTCAATGCCCTATACTTGTTGAATGGTTGAACTGCTGAGGGCCTTTCTTTAATTCAACAGTACAACAGATTAGAGTGCAAAGTGTGCTGTAATGAGTAGGAAGTCATCCCTTACCCAAACCTCCTACTCTTTTCTTATGCAACAGTAAGAAATCTACTGATTAGAAGTCTGTCAGCTGCATGTCCTGCTACTTGATGTATTTTGCATAATAAGATCTATCTATCTATCTATCTATCTATCTATCTATCTATCTATCTATCTATCTATCTATCTTTTCTTCTCTTGTTCTCTTTCTTTTTTCCCATGTGTTAAGAGTGCAGCGTAACCTTGGGTGTGTTTTCAGCGTAGGAGCAGGGGCTTCTTTCCTATTCAGCGAGTGTGTGCTGCAGTAATGTCTGTCACAGCCCATTTCCCTCTAGAATAGAAAATGCCAGCTGACACATAGCTGTGGATTAGCTAAGCTGTGTGTGTGTGTGTGTGTGTGTGTGTGTGTGTGTGTGTGTGTGTGTGTGTGTGTGTGTGTGTGTGTGTGTGTGTGTGTGTGCGTGTGTGCGTGCGTGCGTGCGTGCGTGCGTGCGTGCGTGCGTGCGTGTGTGCATGTTCTTTCCACTGCACACCACCCAGTCCAACCGTCTATGGATGGTGGCATAGTTGTCCTATTTCTTCACAAATTTTTCAGGTTTTTACAGGTTTCAGGTTTTCCATGTAATTTGTCATCTGTCTGTAAATCAAATGGAAGAAATACACCTATTTTCCACTTTAGTAGGTACACCTAACTACCCAATGTATTCTAATATAACAGCCCTTGAACAAACCTTCACTTCATGTTTTACTTAACTACAGTGCCAAACCAAACCAGAATGGAAAAAAAAACTACTAGAAACTCCTACTTTATTACAGGTAAAATGCATTACGTTATTGTTTGGTGGTTTAGTCCAGTGGTTTGCAACTTGAGGGAGGGGTTGTGAGATGATCAGTGGATTGAATTAGTTACAAATCTGCAACCTTTTTTAATGTTCTAAAATCTTTGTTTTACCTCTTAAAGCCTCACAATTTTGACTGCTAGAAGAAATGTAACGAGGGCTTCAGCCTTTAACCTTGTGTTTTAATTTATAAGCTTATGCAAAGTCTTACAAGTAACAAGTAACTGCAGCTGTCAAATAAATGTAGTGAAGTAAGAAGGACAATAGTTGCTTCTGAATTGTTGTGGAGTAAAAGTTAAAAGTAGAATAGGGATGCTCAAGTACAGTATTACTTGATTGAATGTAATTAGTTGTTTTCTACCACTGTTGAATGGTATTACATTATACTGAGAGGTGTTTGGGATGTTTTGACTACTCACTTTATATTAGAGTAAACTGGACTTTTATTGGTTGCTCATGTCCTCTGCCTACACTGTGGTTGATAACATCCTGCAGAGTCACAGCCGGTGCTGTCTCAGTCACTGAATTTAGATAAAACCTGACTCCTGTGTGGTAATAATTTAAAGGCATTTACATAGTCTGCAGTAACCCAAACACACGTAGACAATCCTCACTTGTTAATCAAGTTATTCTTACTCTGATTTTTACCATATTTTCACAGTGGTGCTATAATCTTTGCTGAATTATCAACAGGCTTGTATACTTGTACCTAACCATACTGTCAGAACAAGTGTGGGTTCATACTGCGGTGGATATTTCTAGTAGAAAAATAAATGTTCTTTTTGTTTTTATCATATTATATCATATTAGTGTTAACATATTAAATGTAAGTCCTCTCAAACATTAATATGAAGTTTCTACTTTTATATATGCGTTGACAAAAATACATCCAGCCTCTTGCATATTGAACAAAAGCGTTTAGTCTCATTCCTCACTTCATTGTACTTAATATGTATTTTAGCTGAGTCTTCTAAAATGCCATTTCAGGGGGCCGGTGGTCTATATTAGGCTGATAAATTCTGTCCATTAGGAACAGTGTGTGAGAGGAGTGGATATGAAATCTCCCTAAAGCTCCAGATTCTGACACCTTGAATGTCATTTTAATCAGTCAGTCACAGTCTGTGCCTCCCCTCTTTAACCTCTCCTCGCCTCCTTTTCTCTTCTCCTTTATCAATGTGTCTTTCGCTTTAAATGCAGAACCCATTTAGAGATATATTGCTCTGCCAGACACCATATTAAACTGTCCTCATATTGAACAGTTTTAGCCTACAGTAATTTTCTTAGTCTAACTTTGCTCTCAGTTTGGCGTGGGCTTGGCGAGCTGTTACTTTGATCTTCAACTTGTATCGTCTAGTTATTTAAAAGCAAGACCCTGGGTCATTTAAGTTATATTCATTTAGTTACAAGGTCTCCCATTAATGTGGTACACGTCTCCAGAAGCACCATGTTTTCAGAAGCATAGCGACGTTGCTGTCCATGCATTTTGTTACTGCCATAGAGATGTTAACCACTGCTCCACATGGAGGGCTGGGGGGATACATGGAGAGACTGCAGTGTAATAATCCAGGATGGTGGATGCACATTATCTATGTTTCCTGTCATCTACATATCTGCATAGGCGTGTTTTCATAATTCCCAGTGAGTGTTTTAGCCAAATGGGCTACATTCACCATTTTCTGCTTTTGACTGTCTTCATGTGTAATGTTCTGGTTTATGTGTCCGGCAATTTTCCCTGACAGAGAATGAATTTCTTGATTTCTTATCAGAGTCATACTCAGATCGATTTAAAGACAAATACTCCTCCACACAAAGAATTATAGAGGAAATTCAAGCTTATATACAGGTTTACTGACAAACTTACAATATGTAGATGCTTTTGTAGTAAGTAGGTTAAGTTTATTTACATTGCACTTTGTTTTACAGAGCGAAAACAGTTAAGATCAGTCACAATGTGAAAAAATAGCAAACACACAACAAAGAGAAACAATAACTTCTCCAAGCAAACAAATGAGAAAGAACTATACTTAGGCATATACTTGTACAGACTCAAAATGCAAATACATAGAAAATACACAACACAGGGACACAGTAGAGTATCTAGTAAAATATGCACAGTTGTCCTATAACCTATGTCTTTAGAAGGTTACAGAAGGCTCATATAAAGGCTTGCATATGGACTCAGTTGTTTGTTTGTCTGTTTTTTGTTTTTTTCCCGGTTTGTATTTTAAGCTTTTAATATATGCTCAAGTCATCGGTCACAGAAACACAGCAATACATCCAATATAAATATAACATCAAAGTAACATAAAAATAGGTAACAGTTGAGGCGGAAGAAAAACAAAAACAACAACAACAAAGGGAAAACAACAGCTAAGAAGATGTGGTGAAATATATAATGATGATCTATGTGTTGGAATAGAAGCAAGGGTATAATGTTGAGGATAGGTTCAGTATTATTTGTCACTGACTAAATAGAGACGCCAAAATCAGCAAACTCTATTAAAAAGCTCAAGCAGCCACAAACTGAAGTGAAATGACTTTCAAAATAAATCACCTGCACTTATAACCAAATGTGCAGGGGCTGTCATCTGCAGTCTTCACATCGTGGATATGATCAAAAACCTAGTAGTCCAAATATTGGTAACAGAGGAAGTGCAGTCTACTGAGGTGAACAGAAAGCCCAGTCAGCCATGGACAAACGGGCTCCTTCGCCCAGCGGAGCCAAGCCATGGCATGGCATGGCCAAAAACCAGCTCAGGGCAATGAAACGCGCAGCAGGCCCTGTCGTTACCTACGGTGGCTCAACACCCTGGAGATGCCACGGCCAGGCAGAAGAATGTCCTCAGCTTCCAAGTATGCCCACAAGCACAATAAGTGCTGCACAGAGCATTGGCAGACACATTAAGTCAGTGTACTTAGAATTTATTTTGTTTGCTTTGCAGTCAAAGCAGCTGTTGGTCTGATATTTATGTTGGGAACATGAAGGTCAGTTGTTTAAAATAAATAGCCCCAAAAAAAGAACAAAACAGAGAGGGATGTTTCATATCCTGCTCAAACAACATGAAAACGTCCAGTAGCCAGAGGTTAAACAGTCACTGATGGACTGCGACTAATGAAGTCAATTTGGGACCCAGCAAATGAAAATGAAATTAAAAGAGAAATTCTGCATTTAGCATACGAGAAATTAGCTTTTAAACATTAGAGTACATTGGAGTTGTCTTTAGTTTCTAAATATGTTCTGAACGTTTTGATTATATTCTGTGACTGTGTGATACTGAAAGATTTACTGAAACAACACATCCCAGCAGAGTCCGATTAGCCATGCAGAAGCAAAGCAGAGTCATAGGTAGCATCCGTCTGTCATGCGCTGCATCCACCTGTAGTAGTGTATGTCCAAACATTTAGAGAGCTGGTGAGTCTGACCTTCAGCAGATTGTAATGCATAATGTATGAACAATGAAAATCAGCACAGCTTTAGCTGAGTGATCCCAGACAGAGAGAGAAAGATGGGCAGAACATTCAAAAAAGCAATGCATTTTAAGAAGCATACTTAATGTTCAGTCATTTTATTCACTGTGCAGTGACCTTTTGGAAACAGACAGAACAGACAGAACCTGTGTGTGTGTGTGTGTGCGTGTGTGTGTGTGTGTGTGTGTGTGTGTGTGTGTGTTTGTGTGTGTGTGTGTGTGTGGGTGTGTGTGTGTGTGTGTGTGTGCATCTTTGTCATTTTGTAGATTTAAATGACATTGTAGACAACACTGAATGAGGAATATGTGTGAGTTGGAATATGTGGATAATTGCTAATTCATAACAAATCATTTACCTGCAGCCTGTAGGTAATTTTTATTATTATTATCATCTGTGTTTTGATGGGGTTTTATTCAAGATATGATTTTAAGTAAGTCAACACTTAACTTCCACTCACTTTGAATTATGCCTAAAGTAATGTTTTATCTGAGGAAAAAAAATCCACTTGAACTTTTAATTAACAGCCAAAAGGATGTATCATTACAAAGTCATTTGAAGTTAAGTCAAACCCAAACTTGTCAGCATATAACCTGACACTTAATCAAACATCATCTAGAAAATGAGGGTGAAGAGAGACTATTGGCATCACTCTACCTTTAGAGGTGATAAAGTGTAATGGCCCTGAGCCCTGCCGGGTGGAAGCCATAGCCAACACAGAGAGACGACTCATCTCTGTTGAGTGAGTCATCCTTGATGATGTATGGAGATGATTCAGCACAGTTTATGGGGAGCTGATTCTGGCCCTAGAGCCAAAATTGCGCCTGAAAAACAAATTCGTTATTGGGATCTATGAGACTTATATGAAACTCAGTGGTGCAAACTGTACTGCAGTGCGAAGTCTTAGGTCTAGGTTTAAAACCATGAAAAGCCTAGGTTTGTTTGTTAGGGTAAGTGGCATAATCTCTGCAGCTGTTCAACTGTATTTCAGTGAATTATTCATTGTGACTTGATCTTTGTGTATGGGCTGTTTAAGGTATTGCAAGAGTAGTTGATTATGCTTAAGTGCCGGCCAGGAAATGACCTCATCGTGCTGGTTTTTAATGTCTTTTGCAGCAAGTGTGACATCCTCGAGACAAAAGCATTAGTCGTATTAAACTGCGTCTAAAGGGATTGCATTGACTCTTTTATAGCTCTGTGAATCCATTTACAAACCAATTAGAATATTGTGTAGAATTAAATTTGTGCACCGGTCCTAACAGCACCCTGTCTTCCTTGTTTTCATAGCAAAAACAGCTAACCAACTTGCAAATACTGGGAACTTACTTGAAATAGGTAATCCAACACAGTCGTCATTTTGTCTGATGTATTTATTTTGTAGCTTGTCACATTATCATTGGATGGGAATGCAGTTACTACTTACAGGGAAAATCCGATTCTTCAGATCCACGAGAGTCGACAGCCAAGATTCATTGCATGCAGTGATGTCAACTTGGGGGCTTAATTTTTTTCAGGGAATGATATTGTGCTTTTGGTTGGAGTTAGACATGCACAGCACGGTGAGGTGCTGGATATTGGTTCTATTTTTCATACACTGCGGTCTTTCTTAAGCCACCTTAAGACAAAGCTCAGCAAAATGCTAAGCGCAGGGACAAAAAGGCTTGGATCTGCGAAATAAAAAGGCAGTCTGAGCATGGGGATCTTTCTGGGAAACGTATTACTTTAAGTGCTCCATGAGGCATCATCACAGGATGACACTGTTTGATTTTTCTAAAACCAGATACTTTCATTTACTGTCCCCCCATTAGTTTTTCTCTGTATTTGCCTCAGCCAGACAGGATGATATGACATTAGTGCTTTGTGTTTCCTGGGTTTACTGGACTTCCTGTCATTGCCTCAAATGAGTCATTTGGGAGAGTCAGTTTAGGTTATCTAATATGCTGAGGTCTGTAAAACAATAAAACACAAGCTGATATATACAGAGTGCTGCTGTCCAGTCTTCACTCAAATGCTTCACATTTCTATCACTGCCACAGTGGCTGGCTTATCTGAGGCGATCACACACACCATGGAGACACAAAGATGGAGCCCTGAGGTTTACAGAATCCCTCCATCAATTTTTCTTTTTTTTCATTTTCTTTTCCTCTCGATCTCTCTCTGTCTGACACACACACACTCTCTTTTCCCTCTTTTTACCCCACATTGAGAGTCTGGTTGTGTGTTTCTGTCAGACAACGTCAGATCTACTTCCCAGTGCAGTCCAGCAGGCTTTAGAATCAGATGAGGGCGGACTGATTGATTGCTCCAGACAGTGATGGTGTTTGACGATGGGTTTGATGGAGGCAGCCTAGTTGAATTGGATTTTATCTTTCATGTCTTCTGTGGTACCGTTTTTGTCTGTGTCTGGAGTCCACCTCCCTCCTTGTTACTCCCTCACTGTGCCGGTACTCCACCACAAGCCAGAGTTCAGTCTGTAAGGTTTGAAGTCTTGATGATGTTGCCACTGCAGTATATACAGGCAGTGATTATGGACTAAAACATTGTGTGGTTTGATACAGTAAAGGGTTAAATGTGTGTGTTTGTGCGCCTTAAAGAGTATTTAGCTTTTCATACCTTCCATATCCTTTTATCCTCAGTGGGTGTAATTTATCTCAACCTGGCGCACTGATTGATTCATATCAGTTCGGTAATTAGACTACACTCATTAATAAGCAGCAAGCTTCACCTAAGGTCAAACAGTAATTGCTCACTACGTTTGGCAAGGAGTGTATCCACGTCCTGCTCCTCCTCCAGTGGTCAAATGAACTTTTTATTTTTCAGTCCACAATATGGTTAAACCGGGAACTATCTTCAGCAACATTGTTTTTAATTCATTATGTTTATAAAAAAAAAAATATAATCTTCCCTACATTTCTTCCAAATGTTGGATTATCCAGGGCTATTCTTGCATATGAATATGAAGGGGTAGTTTATTAAGCTCTGTCAGTTCTGCTGTGTCCCTGTATTTCTATCATTTATTTGTTGAATAAAATGTTGCCATTACCAGTAGAAAAGATCGTCAAAGCTACAAAAAATGAGACCTTAGCTTCACTAAGAATGAATTCCCCTTCATGTTCTGTTAAAGTCGCGAGGTTAGGAACACTAAATGTCAGCAGCTTCAGAGAATCAGCGTCAGACGAGGTGTCCTTGCAGAGCTGATGAAACAGAAATATATCAAAAATACACATCTTAAATTGTGTTGTAGCAGCCACCGAAACCAAGGTCTCTGTTCCGGCTCACTGTTTATGAGTTGAAATGCAGCTGTGTGCGTGGAATATGCGACAGGGTGGGGATGGGAACGGGTGTATAGGAGCTGAGGCTGAACGAACAGAGGATCAGGATGCCTGACACAGCGTGAATGTACGACCAGTTCGACAGACAGCTGCGCTAAATTAACTGATGTACCCAAAATTTCTATTTTATAGTCAACATTGTCCTTTCCCTGGTATTTTGTGTTTGGTTATTTTCTCCCTTTGCTTTCAAATAGAAAGTGCAGGAACACAGCTGCAGTCATTCTAATATTTCAGTTTCATCTACTGTGGATTTCTTCAGTGCTTTGCAGCATGTAGGGATGATCTTAAAGGTTCATAATGTACAAACTGCATCTCAGTGTCTAGCTCCTCAAGGTCAGAGACTATCTATTTTCTTTCTGTAACGACATTAAACCAGCCCACGACTGTAACCAGAATTTAAGTAACTGTTATTTCTCAGCTGGGCACTGCCACTCCGAAGGCTGCATTAATTATGGTATATGTTCCAAGGCTTTGGCTTAAACCATTCTTAACTCAATCACTTTACTTAGGAAACGCTACTCAGTAAGCTTGCTATCTGGCATATTGATCAGTTCACGCCGCAGTGGAACCATTTCTCCTCTAAATCAAATCTCCAAAGGATAACAGTCTATATCCTTTAGAGTGGAGAGTCTTGAAACGAATCTATGCAGCCTTAAAAAGCACATTATTCTGACAGGATCAGCCGTCAGATGCTCACTGTGACTCTGTGCTGCAGCCTTGACACAATATATATGTAGACCCAGTATCTGAAGGTCAAAGTTCCTCTCCAGACATGTTTGTTGCACAAATACTCTGCTATGATTTTGTTTAACATGGTTTTCCCACATAAAAAGTGAAGCACGTGTACGTTTGCTTCCTCATTGAGAAATTCTGGTTGGGAGTCTGTGCTATTCCCAACACTGCTGCTTGCTCCCGGTTGACACGTGAAAGAGCAGTGCATATCAAGATGGTTCGCAGAGGAAATCAGAGAGACTTTGAGCTCAGTTGAAGAGTCTGTTGTGCAACTAGCAGACATATCAGAACCGTTAGTGGACTTAACATCTTTTATTTTGTTAGTTTGTAACTGGTAGTGGCTGACACAGTGTTAGTGGTTGTGCTAATGCAAACTCTGGCTCTCTGTACTGACAAGGTTTTGGTTTTGTTTTGTTGCCCTGCGTCCCCGCAAGTTGACAGGATTGGTTCCTTAAGTATGTGACGTATGAAACCCTGGCTGTCTGAATCCCTTTTTTTTTAGTATATTAGTATATTTTTTGGGGCTTTTGTGCCTTTATTGGACAGGATAGTAGAGAGAGACAGGAAATGGGGAGGCAGAGAGAGGGGGAATGACATGCGATGCGGGACTCAAACCGGGGCCAACTGCAGCGAGGAATGTAGCCTCTTAGCGCCTGCTTAGACCACTACGCCACACGACTGAATCCCTTTTGATGAGTCTCTCATTGGTTAACTGAAGTTCCAAGGTGGAAATACTCAGTCATGCCATTGACTGCTTATTTCAATCATGATATATATTATTAAAATTCAACAATGGAAACGTTAACAAGGTTAAAAACTTGTTTCGGATGATGTTTTAATAACAGATGGATGTTTAACATTATGCAAAAATTAAGCAGCCACGGGACAGTGAAAACAGTTTGTAAGATGAGGTGAGTAAAGTCTGTTACACAATACTTATATCCTGAAATGCAGTAATGCAGTACTGCAGCCCATCTCTTCTGTTCGCCTTTTCATTGCAGTCAGCCCTTATAGATGGATGAGTTTTTTTCTGATGTGTTTTTGAAGAATCATGACTCATGAGTCACTATGTGCAAGCCAAAGATTTTGAATTCCCCACCTTTATACTGTCAGTAGTCACATTTGGAACCATGCTGCTTCCTCCAGAGCCGTGGGGAGGAAGGTTTTAGAGGAGTTGGGAAAAAGTATTAGAGGAATAGAAAAAGGAGCCTGTAGCAGAGAGCTGAGTGAAGCTCCAGCACAGTTCAGATTTACATAGAGGATTAGAAGAAGGTTAGCTTCTAAGTATTAGTGTGCTTTAATGTGTTTCATGAATATTTGTATGCTATTGATTTTTGAGACCCTTAATGTGCTGATACCTTATACCCTGAATGTCTGACGCACACATTTCTTGTACAAAAGACTGAAATGGAATCTGAAACACACTGTGCCACAGTAGCCTGATAAGCTGTAGGCGTAGACCGGCCAAGAACTCTTGGGAGTGTACCCAGGCTCAGAGGGTTGAGCCTGGAAGAGCTGAGAAGTTTGATACGCTCTATTGACTCCACTCTGGCTAAATGGAAGAAATTGATCTCCAAGGTGTCATCCAGAGATTGTGTGTGAACAGACCGATAGCACTGTCACCGTGGAACCATCTGGCCTTTGAGATCCCAGCAGGTAGCCTCTTGCAGAGTGTACAGTGGAGCTGCTCAGACTTATAATGTGGTAATCCCTCATACTGATGAAGCACGGAAGCTTAAATGTTATAAAATTACAGTGCCCTGAGAGGGAGCTCAGATTTTGAATTTTAGTTGTCATCCTTTGAAGTCTTCTTTTGTTGTTGTTTTTTTTTTGTCTGTCTGAATCACAGGGACACAAGAGTCACACAATAACACAGAATTTCACTGAAGCACAAACATGAATTAACGCAGATGTTTACTGTGTGATAATATGTTTTAGCTCATTTTTTCCTATTAGCTTTGGCTTGCTCTGTAGGTGACAAACAAACAAAAGCATTGAAAGAGAAGGTATCGTTTCTGTTTCCTGCAATCTATTGAGGACCAGATTTATGGATGTGCACAAGCGGGTGTCATGCAGGGTAGTATAAATAAAGATGGGTTGCTGAATGGTGGACCTGTGGTCATATGTATTATAACTCAGTGGTAGAAGAAGCACTCTCTTAGATCTTTTATTTAAAGGTCTATTTGATGGTGTTTTATTCAAAGTATTGATATATCCATAAGAAGATAAAGTGGTGGTTTTAAGCAACAAAAAACATCTCAATGTAGTTTTACATCTCCTCTCTCAGGCTTCTCTCTGGAGCTATAGCAACAATAGGTTGGTGAGCCAATCAGACGAGAGGCTTCTTCTGAGTGATTGAATAAAAATATATCTGATTTCAGGTAAACACTCAGAGAAACCAAATCCTGCAAGGTTGGATGGTGGATCTGCATTGGCTGTACTGGGGTCATAGCTGAGGGTCGTGACTGTATAGTTGTGACATCACAAAGTTACAGAAGTCCTAACTGCTAGTTTTAAGGCTCAGTTTCTGAATACACACTCTGTGTATTTCTCCATGGACTGAGCGCTTTCACAGTATTAATATAGAACCTAGACCTGCTTTACAATAAAAAAAAGACATAGAAATTTTACTTCATACAATATGGGGCCTCTAATTAAACAAAGTCACAGTAGAGAAATACTGGATCTTCTAAGTAAAAATGTTAAATAATTATTCATAATTTTACGGGCTAAAAAGTACAATATTCCCACCATAATCTGGAGGAGTAGAAGTGTAATGTAGTTTGCAATTACTGAGGTAAAATATAAGTACCACAGAGTTGGTCCAAAGTGGTGGACTAACCACTTTCCACCCCAAAGAAAAATCACTTTCAAATGCTCCATGTTCCTGTCATGAGCCCAACTCATGTAGGGACACTGCAGCATAGGACCTCAGTTGCCTGGAGACAAAATTGTATTTAGTTGACTACACAGACAGGATACTTGTTGTTGACAAGTTCATAACCTCAGTGTCAGTTTAGCTATGTCTCTCTCTCTCTCTCTCTCTGTCTCTCTCTCTGTCTCTCTCTCTCTGTTTCAGTCTGCTGAATAGCGATACATGCTCTAGACTCATTGGCACTTCTCATTTTATGAAATGGGCCGTTCAAAACCTCCTTTACATAATACAAACCTCTCTAGTGACTGTTCTGCTCTGTGGGAGAGTCCCTGTATATTACACACTCACTGTGGAAGATAGCTCAGTCAACTCAAGCCGTATAATGTGGCTAAATTACCATTTTTAAATAAGAGAAGAAGGGCAGTTTCAGCTAATGTTCTTTCAATGGTTACTGCTCAAAAATGTAATTAGTGCTCATTGTTGTCCTCTTGAAACGAGTGTCCTTATGAGAATAAGGACACTCGTCATTAAGATGCTGGGGGCTCGGCCTGCTTTTTATATATATATATATATATATATATATATTTTTTTTTTTTTTTTTTAATATCACTATGGCTTCTCTATAGTTTCACAGATCACATATCACTGTGTCTTTGTTTCAGCTCGGATTACTCTACCACAGTTTTTCTTCTTCTTTTTGTAGGAAAACAAAGAAAATTGATGACTCTACAATTAATATTTCAATTACAGTCTACAATTAATAAGGCAGAATTAATTTCTCTTTATACACGCTTCAAGAACACCAGCCAAAAAAACCTCAATCTCAATACAAAAGCTCAGTGTTTCATTTTGTTCACAAAGTCTCCATGGAGAACGTGTGTTCCAGCCTCTGGAGATGTGCAGCGCTGTCACTGAACAGCGATGTTTTTGCTCCATTGATCTCAAGCTGTGCACTTCCACTGTCAGACATGGCTGTGTTAAGATGTGGCTGCAGTAATCCCTGTATTTACAAAATCATTCTCATGTTGAGAGCTTTGGTCTGTTCAAGGCCACTGAGCTGTTGACTTCAGCCTTCAGTCACTCTACAGTGTAATGCAATGAAAAGACATGCAGCATTATTTAAGCTCAATAATGATAATAATAAACTATAGCACTTTTCAAAAAACAAGTTTACAAAGTGCTTAACTGACAGCAGTAGTGCAATCATAAATAAAATTTAAACCCCTAAAAAAGCCTAATACAGACATAAACTTTTTAAATCATTCCGCTACTGATTACAAGCATTTCCAGAATTTTGCTGCCAACATTAAAATCATGTAACTTTCACAGACTTAGACAGTCATGTGATTTTTAAAAATATTATTTCAGGGCTTTTTATTTTATTGTCTGTTAACTATGTTTATGAAACTTTGAATACATATGAATATAGCTAGTGAAATTATAGTGAAGCTGCAGATGCAACCAAGTGAGAAATAAGAATCAAATATTTATAAATAAAAATATAAAGAGTAAAGCTTTTATTATTGCAATGGCCTATTTTTCCCTCTGCTTCCCACTGACAGACTGACAGCTCCATTCTTCACAAGTTATTACAATTTTTATTGATATTATTATTTTTTTATGTGAAAATGAAACTATTACATTCACAGTATCTGGGGTCTGACATGATGCTGTTGTCTTCTCTATGAACCAAAACATGATGACTAATTACACTTTTGGATAATGACACATTCATCAGAATTTAATGTGTTGTGAAAATCATCAGTGTAATATTAGAGCAATGTCAATGGCGGTCAAAGCAGCTATTTGCTAACATGATGTATCGCTGCTAACTCCAGTGATGTTGTTGTTTCACAGTAATGGATTTACTGTGTCACATAATGAACAGAGCGACTTTTCAATATCAGCTGAATGACGACCAGGTTTCTTCTGTTCCCTGTGACTGTGGGCAATTAGCATGTTCAAGTGGAGCGCAGTGCACTGATGGTCCCTGTAGTCTCTTCTAGAAGAGGGTTTCATATGAGCTGTCAGTCCACAACGTGACTTTCATCTGTCCATTTCAGCAGTCTCTGTGCTCTCGGCCCTCTCTCTCTCTCTCTCTCTCTTTTTCACAAGTACTGTACATACAACACACCCTTGAGGTTATTCATGAACGTGATGCTGAATATTAGTGGTAGGTCAGAAATAATAACCTGAGCTCTGCTTCGTCCCTAAAAGGAATTTTATCTCTTGATGAACAGTTTTAATGATGCCATCCGTTACATTTCTGAATAACTCTGAATAATCTTTTATTTTTAACACGCTATGAAGTCTGGACTCTGAATATATATTTCCTAGAATTGGTTTCAAATTTTTCCCTTTTCATGTATTTTTACCTTAGATTGTCATTCCATCTGTGTGTATACTAATCTCTATGAAACAGTAATTATCTGAAACATAATATTTTGCACCTCCAGGCACATTGTTTAATCCTAATGAAACTTTTTTCCCTCACAAGGATTTACATCCTCATTAAAATTGCAATGAGAAATATCAGTAAGGTCATTAGACACTGAGCCAAACACACATACAGCACACACACACACACACACACACACACATACAGGCACATTCATATGCAGGCCCATACCACACATACACACACTTGAGATCAAACCCCCCCCCACACTTGGGCTTCAGCTATGGGAATACAGCAGCTAAATTAGCATAATGAATTGATATCAAACACAGCTTTATCCAGCCTTACAGACTCACAGCTCCAAAGCTCCAACCAACTCTTTATCATTAATATGTCCCCTGCTAACAGCATTAGCACGGCTGACCACTCTGAGCACGACACAATTCATCTCTGCATTGTTTTCAACCCTAATTAACTGGGTTAAGATCCTAGTAACATTCCGCAGCACTCACACAAAGCTCTGGAAAGAAATTATTAAAAAGGAATTTAAATTTATAAAACTGACTCACCATGCCAAAACCTGTTATAAAGGTGGGACCTATTAGCTCACATGCCACTGTGACCACTGTTCATGTTTCTCAGTAATCGTTTTTCTCATCATTTGCCTTTTATGACTTCTGTCACTTTAATATAGTGAGTAATTTAGCAGTGACAGAAATGTTGTGCCTAAACATAAGCATAACAAGTTTTATAATGCTGTAGTCACTATAAGACTGGATATTTTGGCAGAAAATGAAATGAAATATATTCTCAGTGAAAATTTTATTACGTTCAGTTTTAACATATTTAAAGTTACATTTTGCAGCATGATGATATAAGGTCCATAAAATATTTTTAGGTCTCTATTTTGGTTTTCCCAAATTCATGATTGTCACCTGCAATATCGTAATGCCTTCCCATTTCTGCTTCAATTGTTTGTCTTTGGTATTCCATTCAAACAGATGGTAAAAAATCACACATTGTGATGATGGAAAACCCTCTGGAGGTTCAGCCCAGCTCCTCCACCTACGCAGAGCAAACTAAATGGAAGGCTAACAGCTGGTGAAAGTTGAAAACTGAAATCTAAAAGCCCTCTGTGCTATAGCTGCTTTAACACATGTGCTGCAACCCTGAATTTACAGACATTCCCCAAAGGAGCTGTATGTGAGAACCTAAATGTGTTGAACCAGATATTGGACGGACTTTATCCTACCACCTCCCATGTACGAAGTGAGTGTTATGTTCGATTAAGCCCATGTGTAAATAGAGCCGGTCATTGTCCGGAGAATTCACAGCAAGCGTGTGGGTGTGTTGATGACTTTTCTGTCCTGCCCACCACACACTCTACCTATCTCCATTAGGTCAGAGCATGTCTCACATGGACAATCTCCTGTTGTGTGCTAGATGTGTGACAGAGCAAGGAAGTCATATGAGAAAACAGCTTAAGAATCTCATATGCTGTTAACTGCAGATACCTTGTAGATGTAGAGC
This sequence comes from Seriola aureovittata, assembly GCF_021018895.1. Classification (NCBI taxonomy): domain Eukaryota; kingdom Metazoa; phylum Chordata; class Actinopteri; order Carangiformes; family Carangidae; genus Seriola; species Seriola aureovittata. The sequence continues at coordinate 7,922,290 of NC_079367.1, read as the reverse complement.
ATGTGCACACCTTGTCTGTTTGAATTAACTCCATTTGCTTAATGTATTCTGTTAGGTAGGAACAGTGCTTTTCCAACTACACAGAACACAGCCCCACAGTGAAAACATGAGATTACAGGTCTCAGTCTCGTTCCAAGTGAACTACAGGTGCACTTTGTTTATAGTGCAAACACAGCAGAGGCTAAAGAAAGATGGATTCTACAACTCCAACTTTTGCATCGTCTTTGTATACCACGGTATCTCCTTGTGCATTACAGCTTGCATTAAAACCTTGTTTCACTTTGGTAGGTCAAGAACATTATTCCACAAATGGTTATAATAAGAAATTTACTAAAAGTACATACTTTTGCTACAATTCAATTCAGGGAGAAAATGTTGTAATCGTTTCAATCCACTACATTTATTTGTGAGATTTACGTCAAGATTTTAGATACAAAACATGATGAGAATATAGAGCATTGTTATAGATTAAACTAACCAACAGTTTACAACGTAGTTAGAATTAGCAGGTTATTTTAAGAATCCCGTTATTTCCTTTTCTGACAGTTTCTGACAGTTGGTTTTGTTGGGTTTATAAAGAGCGACTGATTCTTAATTGAACTGACAGCAGTGTTGGATAGAGTAGTGATAGTTGATAGTTCAACTACATTCATATGTACGTAGCGATTCAAGTATTTAAATTACTTTTTGCCATTTTTGTGTTAATGAAAAGAAATTATTTTTTATCTTTATTTAAGCATTGCTTCTCTGGGCCGCTGTGAAGGAGTGACCCAGGCAATGCATTCATCAGGCAGACACTGTCACACCTGTCACACCCTTGACCTTTGTGTAGTGCATGCGCATAAGCTAAGGACAGGCGTTGCTCAGTGGTTGCACAGCAACAACGTCATTATGGATACAAAAATCCAAAGCCGACATTAAGTGCAATTTCCCATGATGAATGGTGGGGTATTTTATTTTTTTGGTTCATGAATAAACAAGTAGGCACTTTTTATAATAAACTTAATTAAGTGTCATTTTTTGCTAGCATGTGTCTTTTTTGTGATATATTTTGTTATAATTTCACATGTTCAAAAAGCTGCTTTTTCTAACCAAACTATATTTCTCTTTAAGGGTAGTGGTTTTGCTGTAGTTCAACTTCTTGCAGATTAAAGTAAATGGTAGGTTGCAAAGCTATTTTTTCAAAGTAACTTCCCTAACACAGACTGTCAGAGATCCATTTAAACCCAAGCACATTTTATTATCAAATACTTTACTCTCAGCATTTGTTCAGTTGTTTCACATTTTTACACGATCAGCATTTTCAAAGCAGAACTTACACTTTAAAAGGGGTATTTTTACAGTGCGGTATTGCCACTTACATAAGTAAAGAATATGATATGAATACTTCCTCCATCCCTGTGGTTATGGGATGTATTCAACAAAACAGCTTCTGCTCTCTAGCATATTTCTTATATGGATCTGTGCATACACAGCTCTGCTCTTCTGTGATATAGAAAACACAAGCCAGCACATGTTTTGAATATATGAATTTATGACGCAACAATACAGTATGCCAACATAGATCAAGATGATGCATCTGCAGCAAGCATCCTGACAGACAATCAGACAGAAGGAGACATGTTTTTGAGGAAGAAACTGAAACACGTTCTGTATCATATGGTAGGTGGGAACATAATAAAATAAAGTACATACAATGCTTATGTATTTTTTATATAGTATATTTAATCGTAATAGCACTCAGAACGTGGCCTAGGTTTTCATTCCAAACACTTAAACTGGAAAACAGACCTTCAATCAGAGGGGAGAAACTAATTAGTTTAATCACCTGCTGTGTTTGACTAGAACAAAAACCTGCATGTGCCTCTATAGTATTCTCAGTGTACAAGGTTCTCATTGACCCAAGGTTGCGTAGCACAGGTTTCAATAGACAGCCTTGTTGGAAATGTTTTTCCTGACCTAACATGATGGACAATTTTTTTGGTCTTTTGTTTCTTATTCTTTGTCCTTTTCCACTATTCAGAGTACATACACGAGTCATGTTTATGAAATTAATCAGAGGGGAAAAACTAATTAGTTAAATTGCCTGCTGTTGTGTTTTGACTGGAAGAAAAAACTACCTTTCTATAGTATTCTCAATGGCACAGGTTTGGTTGGAAGTGTTTTGCCTGAACTAACACAATTATTTATTTTTTCTTGTTCTTTTGTTCTTAACTTCCCTCTTCTTTCTCATTTCCCACCATTCACTCTTTAAAATTAATCTATATTATGATGAGGCAGTTTTCGTACACAATATTAGTCTTTGCTACCATTTTTATTTTTCATTTTGAGAGGATGATGAAAGAGAAGGTGTAGAGAGGCGGTGAAAGTGATGAAATGTTCACTGTATTGTTTTGGAAGAAATAGACCATAATGCTAGATGAAACTTTGTCTTTAGTTTGTTTTAACGATCTTTTTCTAACGTTATGCTTCCTCCATCTTTAACAATTAACTTCTAAAAGACAATCTGAACGCAGCAGAATGTGATAAATGTGAATTTCAGGGAGACGGAACAAAATGATGAAGGCATGATGCATGTATCTGTCGATGCTCCGGGTAGAGATGAAGGGAAAGGGTGGAATGAGAGAATGAGAGACAGAGGAGACATAACAAATTGAGGCCAGTTTACCCTTTTCTATCCAGCTATCTAATTTATCAAGAACATAAATGACCAAACAGAGTGGAGTTTGATTTTTTGAAAACTGGAGCATAGCATTATGTTAATTTATAACAGTGCACTTTGTCGCCTGATCTTACACTACAATATTAATGCATCTTCTCTTCTCTTCTCTTCTCTTCTCTTCTCTTCTCTTCTCTTCTCTTCTCTTCTCTTCTCTTCTCTTCTCCACCACCTCTTGTTGATTATATTTGAAATACCAATCACAGCGAGGCAGCAGGGAGGCTTCTTAATTTATTCTGCTCCAAAGTAGTAAAACCTTCTGGTTGGGCCTCCTAGGATGGGCATCATCACAATGATGATAGCTTTTACATTGTGTGTGAATGTGTGTGTTTATGTGTGCATGCGGGTCGACTAAGGTATTCTAGAACTGCTGCTCTAGCAGATTGTAAATTGTGCTCTGCACCCCTGCGTGCAACACCTGCAGTACACAAGGTCTTTATGTGTTTGAGGCTGTATGTGTACATATACCTCTGTGGGATTCACCGCAATAGTTTTCACAATGTGTATTCAAATTAAATAGGCAATGGATCCCAGAGTCTCTCTCACACTCACACACTCCAAGCCAAGTGCAGCTTCCGGCTTCCTGTGTGTCTCTTGTGTGATAAGGGCCCTATATGTCAAACAGATTGCAGCCTCTTCACCAGGTCCGTATTAATCCCCGGGGACGTGTGAGCGATAGCTGAAAGTAGTTTAGACAGTTAAGAGTCTCATGCTCAGAAAATATTAGGACATTTATTATTTGATGTGCAGGGGAAGCGCAGATTAAAACAAACTAAATCACGATCATTACTGCTGTGGCAGATCCTGTCTGTAAATGGATGATGGTAATAACAATCGATATATAATGGTAATTCTACCTGTGCTGCATGTCAGAGCAGCAAAATGCTTCCACTGCATAATGTTAGTTTAGGTAGAGCACTGAGGATGTGCTTGCATGAGCTGTTTGATTCATGCTTTACAGTCATCAGCTGAATGGAAACATCCAGTAGTTCCTCTGCCACCCATGCCACATGTTTTTGTTTGTTTTAGCAGAGTCGCTAACTATGCTATAAATGCCCTGTTCCTTTACTGAAGTGTCTCTGAGTACACTAATAGTTTCTTTTCATTACCGATGGTGTTGTTAGGGAAATGTATGGGGGCCCTGAGAGGTCAACACGCCGCAACTTAAGAAAACACATGCAAATAGACAAAACACAAACAAATTCAGAAAACATCTTCATCAATTTGACAAGAAATGCACTGCAAATACTCACAACACAAACAGATATACAAACACACTGCAAGTAGCACAGACGACAAAGGAAGTGTTTCCAGGGGCACAAAAAAGTCACACACACACACACACACACACACACACACAAAACTTGTTTTGTGTCCCCTGGAAACACTTCCATTGTTGTGAGTATTTGCGGCGCGTGTTGTCAAATTTTTTTTCTGAATTTGTTTGTGTTTTGTCTATTTGCATGTGTTTTCTGACTGATCAAATACAAATTGCCAAACACAGTGCGGTTTATTCTGAAACAACCCTGCAACTGTATCTTGGTATCTACATCAGGCACACGCTTTAGTGTTTGAACTGCTTTAATTTGATAAGCACTAGGAACAAACAGGAATAAACTAGAGCCCAAAAGCCAAGCCAATGTAAACCGCAGTGATATGAGCAAAAAATCCTGAATACAGCTGGGAAATTCCATCCAGTTGTGATGAAACTGTAAATGTCCCTGTGTCTTTAAAAATGGAAGATGTGTGGGAAGAGAGATACAGCCTGAAGGTCTTCTATGGAAATAACCAATTAAAATATAAAAAGCTCCAGGTATTGTGTGCCAAACGTTTCGGAAAATTAAAATGACTGGCTCCTGTATTTGAGTCTCATGAATGATGTAAACGTTCCTCAGTGAATCTACTGCTCGCAGTCAGCCTCCGTGTGAAAGCCTCCGCAGTTGCTTCATTCAACACAGGCTGTGTTGAAGCTCAATAGGCCTTTACCTCTTACCTACAGGCTCACTGATATGGACCTGGCATTTACAGAGAGAAAGGAGGTTTTGTTCATTGATTTTGATGCTTTGCCAGCGAGTTTCCTACGACAGTGACGGATGAGATTGACTGGTCTTTATTCTTTTAATCTCAGGTCATTTTTCCTTTGTATGTCATTGCCAATAGACTAATGGAAACTTGAGAAACTTGAGGGGGACTGAAGTTGAAGTGAAATGAAATGACTAAAAATGAATACATTTAAATAGTTCAGTTAAAATAGTTCAATAAAAAATAAATTGGCACAGATGGAGGAGATACCTCTAAACATGTTGTTCACCCTTTCTTAAACGCCATTTGCTTTCTTCACAGTGGCTGAGTAAAAGAAAGACACGTCTGATGTTTTTTTTTCCGAAACAGCCTCTAAAGAAAGTAGATTGAAGCTCTTCCTGCCAGAGATCAATTCCTTGCCCTCAAAGGGTCAAATTCGGGATTGATTTCCCTCAGTCCATTTTCCCACACTGAGAACTCTCTGAAGCAGTCAAACGTTTCCTCGGGAACAATGGACAGAACAAATACTTCCACGAGGAAGGCTGTGTGGAGCACTTCACCGTCTGCCTCCCCCTGTGAACATAATTTCCATTAACACTCTCAAACCTCTTCCCACTTAAGGAAATTATTCTCTACAGCTCTCAACCAGTAATGGTAATTATGATTATTATGGCAGCAACATGTTCTACACGTTTTTATTGTCTGAATCTGTGAATACAAACGTAGCTGTTTCTTTTTTATACTCAAAAGTCAATGTTTTTGCAGACTTGTTAATTCAGTTTAAACATAACATATCTGAGCTTCAAAATCGGTTGTTGTTTGGACTCAGAGGTTTTCATTGTGAGTGTTGGTCCTTTAAAATCTGGCAAGTTTTAGTTAACAGCTTAACTATTTGGCTTGGCTTTATATACTGCATCATTTTGCCCTTATTTGTTGTAGAAGTACAATAACTGAGACAAAGGGCTGCCAGCAAAATGTTACGACATGAGTGATCTATTTTGAATGTGCAGTGTGAACCTGAGTCGAAAGCCTGAATTATTATGCGAGCCAGGCCCTGATTACTGGGGATTTGGTTGTGTGCAGAGCCATGTTATTACAACTCTTTCATCATGACAAGGACTTACACATCTGCCAGCCCTGAAATCCAGTTTGCAGGAGGCAGGCTTTACTTGATGGGGACATCCCTGCTGGAAACTAAATGATTCAAGTCATAGTTTCAAATTATTCTGCATAAATAAACTTCTCTATTGTTCAGTCCAGATTCAGTTATGTGATGGTATGTGTTATATGTGATGGCTATTTCTGACATGACGGTTTTCCAGTGATACTGTCATTACATTAGGGCTGGGTGTTGCCATGGATTTCCCAGATCAATTCAATTCTGATTCATATAGGTCCCGATTTGATTTGATTCGATATTGAGTCAGTCAGGGATATATCAGTTATGATAGCAAGCTTGATTTGATATGAATGAGATTCTCAGAGAACTAATGCTTTAAATTTGATCTCTAACCTAGTGCATTATTAGAAATATTAATGTTTATGTTACTAATGGACCCCAAAGCAGTTACACTGATGCACTTTTAATTTAATCAGACAAACAGTTTAGATGCACAAGAAATAATGCATTGCTAAGTGCCCTGGTGCAACGTCTACAGCCTGTGACACACAGCTTCTTCTTCCATCGGCTTCTTCTGCTTCCTCTACATCTTGCATATAGATTTGTGTTTATCCAGCTCACCGCTGTCCTCATAGTTTTTTAATCCAGAATACAACCACATATCTGCCTTTAGACATTTTCCATAGCCGCGTCTGCCATGTTTTTGCATCTCACGTGACCAGATCTCGCTGCATGAGAAGGGTCGTCACGCAACAATAAGGGGGTTATAGCTTGACACATCCACATAAATTAACAGATCAATCTCAGGATTTTATGAATCAATTTAAGCCTGAAAAACCTTTTTTTTTCAACCTACACCTACATTACATTATTGGTTTAATTTGGGTTGCTCCAGGGAATAGATACATGCTGTGTTTATTTTTGACATGATGACACTGACATGTTGGATTCATTACTGCATGTTGTAAAATGTTTCCAGAAAATTTTATTTTCTGCCTTTTGTGCCTGTTCATTTAGATTTGTTGTCTTCTTGTGTTTTTTAGGTAAGAGGGAAGTCTTTGAACCTGTGCCCACCGTGTGTGTGTGTGTGTGTGTGTGTGTGTGTGTGTTGTGTGTGTGTGTGTGTGTGTCTGTCTGTGTCTGTGTGTGTGTGTGTCTGTCTGTGCGCGCGTGTGTGTGTGTGTGTGTGTATGTTTGCTTATCCACGCTCCTGTCTGCCAGAGCAGTAACACCATCACTGAATTGGGAAGAAAACGTAAGATTTCACTACACACACACACACACACACACACACACACACACACACACACACACACACACACACACACACACAGACACACGGCTTATTAAGGCTGCTTCCTGCGTACTCATCTTTCTAACAAGACTTCCACCCTGATGGCTCTTTGATTTGATTTCAGCTTCAGTTTGTGTCATTCCAAGCTATTTGATTAGAAGTTCCAAATGAAATCAGCAGGATGTGAAGGAAATCAAAGCTTCTGCATATTGGGTTGAAATGTTTTTTTTTACTTTTTTATTTTTGAAAAGGAATCTCATTCAGTAGGTCTCCAGGAATGGTGCAGTGCATGAGAATGGTGGAGGAGCACCTGTGCGATATAATCCACTTTCATAGAACAGGCGTGCCTTGATTACTCTGTGACTGCGTGAGATAGGGCTTGCTTGTTGTTGTTGTTTAGAATTGCTTTTAGCAGGGGAATACAAAATAATTGAAGTACAATGCTTCACAATACAAGAACAGCATACCTTGTGTACATCTGCTCTGCTTTGTAAAGATGGGAATTGTGATGCAGGATGATTGCTGGCAGTGTGGAGAGAGGGTTTAGACATTTAACAGGAATAGCTGATGCACTCAGATGAATATTTATCTAGCGTAATGGTATCTGTAGAGGAATACGATATGTGGACAATAAGGCATTAAGATGGAAATCAAGACAGCAGCACTGACAATTGGAGTTTTAAAACTTTCTCAGTGTCGTTGTTTCTCTGTTTAGGTCCTGACCCAGTTCAGACAGTTTACCCTCTGGCAAGACCACTTTAGAGTTGGAAGCAGATCATTAATGCAGTAAGAAAGACTATTAATGGGTCATGCATATTTAGCAAAATGTACTGTTATTTTTATTTTATTCAAGAAGTAAACGGCCACAGAATGTTTAGATAAGTGTGTGTATGTCTGTGTGTGCTTGTGTGTGTGTGTGAGCTTTCCAGTTGTAATCTTGAGTTAGAGTTGTTCAAACATTATGCTATGTTCAGGGATCAGTTTTGTCGCTGACACTCATCTACAGCTGTGATCTGCTTCACTGGAGGGGGAATCTCTGAGGGTCGACCGTTCTTTGTCCTTTGATAGAGACATGCTGTGAAGCTGTGAGTGTTTCCATCTGTCACCTTGTCACTTGGCTCCACATTTTCATCCTTCCCTCTCTATCGGCCATGTTCCATCTCGCTCTTTGTTGTAATTTATTCTCCTTTTTCTCTCTGTCTCTCATGTCATTTCTGAGCCAAATCCACAACCTAAATTGTCTGTCTGTTATGAATTTCCAGCCCCCACTATGTCTTTAATACACAGGGACAGGCTGTTCTTCCCAGTTTTGACGATTCATCTCCTTTTACGTGTGACAAAACAGGACATTTATGTCCTTTCAGGGCCCAGATAATGCTCTCATGAGAGTCCAGTCTCTCACTTTCAGCCTGCTTTGAAGACATTCCCAGTTCTGCCCTTCCTGCTATTTTTTTTCTCAGCTCTCTGCTCTGACTCAGAGCTTCATATCTTGGCGAGCTCTGAGCCTCTTCCCTGATCCGCTAAGGACTTGTTTGATTGGCTATACAAAATCATTTCTATATTAGAATTTCAAGCAGCAGCAGCGGGGAGAGTGTGAGGAAGGGACAAACACAAGTATTTGATATTGCTCTTGTACTTTGAATATATAACGACAGTGTTGCAGTGATTACAGAACCCGAGGAGAGACCATGCCCTGACCAGGCCTCTGTGGATACACTGGGCCTTGGTCGATTTTTAATTCTCCTTGAAGGGATGTGTCAAGTGGTGCAGAAATCAAACCAGAGCCCAAAAAGTCCAGTAACAGGCTTTCAGAAAAAACCCTCAACTCTTAGGAAGCTCTGGGCAATACTGTCATTAACAATTAAGTGGAAATAGTTGATTAAAATTCCAGTATAAGGACTGGTTGGAAATGTGTCTCTCTCTCACTTAAGGTGTCACCCTCAGATCAAACAATGGATTAAATGCCTTCTGATGGTTTCAGGGGGAATCATTCAATTATGAAAGATGTCTTAATTGGACTGCTGGAGAGCTGAGCTTTTAAACACTCATGTAATCCTCAAACATCAAGTTTGTTCTGGCAAATTCAATTCAAAAGACAATTTGGCCCTTTTAACTGTCCAAAATATCTCATGTTGTTTTAAACAATAGAATTGGACTGAACAGATCCAGGCTGTGGCAAATAATCATATGTTGATGTCTGCAACTTTAAACTGACTTTAAATTAGATTTAAACTTTAAACTTTAAATTATGTATGCATGCACACAGGATTGGTTTCATGGCCAGTGCTCCATTAATAATTTGGAATTTTAAGTGGGTACTTTCTCAGTGCATCATCTCTTACTAAGTGATTGCTGATAAAATTACATCATGTACAAGTCCAATAACAGGAGCCATAGTGGATATTTATGATGAGTACAAGGCAGCCAGGAGGAATAAGGCTGATGAAAAAACTGTGTCGAAACAGTTACATTATTTCTAATATATGACTTAATCCTCTAAGTAAAAAAAAATATAGATACAAAAAAATAAAAAACTTAATGTGGACCACATTGTATTTATTTTTCTCCACTGCGCACTGCACCTCATAGGTGTTTTGAATTATTCTGGCTGAATAGACTTCTTCTTAGGTAGGCACTGGTTGTAGCAATTCTGGAGTGCAGTGCTGCATTCATTTAGATATCCCAGTTCCACAGTTCTGCAATTATGCAGGCTTGCACTTCCCAGGACTCTTAAATAGACTCCATCATTAATGCTGTTAGTTACACTGATACATCTCCAAGTATCTGCCCTGAAATCTGTTGCTACCTATCATCGTGGATATATTTTCTATATGAGTAGCAAATATTTTTCAAATTGCTTTTCATTAAATGTGGTTATGAAGAAATGTTCCTTCAAGGCCGTGTTTTGGTGAAAAAATAGTTTTTGCTTCACAGCATGATTTAATATTAGTTTGACGTTATGATTCTGCAATTATTACCTGTCAGTGCTGAACATACAATGTGAAAAACTTCCATGATACATCACCTCATTTGGCACCTAGTTGTGTTCAATTTGCATGCTATCATTTAAGAGATTTTCAGCTTCAAATTAGTGCATGATTCTGCACTGAGAGTTTTGCAAATCAAAGCTCTCTTGTGAAGAATTACCAAGGTGTTAGCTTCACCACCTCAACAGGTGCAATAAAACTAATCATAAGAATCAGGAAAAGACACACATTTTTGTTCTTCAGGCTCTATGTAGCTCCACAGTGTCAAAAGTTAAAGGGTTCAAAAATAATTGGACAAATACAAGTGACATCCAACAAAATTATCATATTTAATATTTTATGGAAAATCCTTCGCAGTCAATGACTTCCTGAAGTCTTCAACCCACTTACTCATTGCTCCTTCCCTGGTGCTCAGATGCACAAGGGAGAACTAGAAAATGGCAAGTGACATGGTAATAAACCATGGAGCACAGGTCTGACATATCACCGGACAGTCATTTGGCCCTTAATGACTGCACAGCAAGTCCAGAATGCTCTCCGGGATGCAGGCGGATATGTTCCCTCGTTAATGATCAAGAGAAGACTTTTATGACCATAACTTCAGAGGATTCACCACAAGATTCAAATGCAGAAAGAAATGGTTTGAAACCAAAGTCCCATTCACTGATGAGACAAAAATCAACCTCAAAATGATAGAAAGAGGAAAGTGTGGAGTAAAAAAAAGCAACAAAACAAAAACCAGCTCATGATCCAAAGCCACCACCTCAAATGTGGTGCTGATTTTTCTATGGCTTAGGCATGTCTGGCTGCGAATGAATCTGGGCACACTGGCCTTTATTGATGATTTCACTGCTGACTGAAGCGAATGCAGAGACATACAGGAACATTCTGTGTGCTCATAGTCACCCAAATGCATGAAAATTCATTGGACAACATCATTCAGCAGGAATATCCTTGACTGGCTGAGTCAGTCACCGAATCTGAGGCCAACTGAGCTGCATTCCACAGACTGAAGGTAGAGAGACCCCCCAACAACCAAGAACTGTAAGTGAGAGTGCCTGGGAGAGCATCACCAGAGAGGGGACAAAACCTTTGCTGATGTCTGTGGGTCAAAGACTTGCAGCAAAGGATTTTCCACATAATATCAAATATGAGGATTTTGTTTGTCCAATTACTTTTTAACTTTGGGCACAATATGATGAATGGCCTTTATCTCACACGCAATTCTTACTAAACCTGCCAAAATTAAAGCTGAGGCTCAGTACTGTCCAAATACCATAGTCTGGACTGCATTACATGAGGCGAATATTCTGCTACATATTAAAATGAAATAGTTGTTTGTCAAAAAAGGAACCAAACAATGACAAAACAGCCCAAAACCTACAATCCAGTCCGCTATGCAAGCAACATGCCAGGCCAGCTGAAGTCTGTGAGGGCTCTTGAAGTCCACTTCATTTCCATTACTCCCATACATCATCCGTCTTTTAAATGGCATTCACAGTCCTTTTGACACTTGCTATATTAACTGGCCTTACATTGCAACACAAGTATGTTACTATCCTGCCATGCATGATCAAACATGAATATATCAAGCAGCCTTGGCTTGGTTTACTAAAGCAACACGTCTCCACTCTCTGTTAAAGGGCAGTGTGAGTCAATGTCAGATGCTTGTGGCACTCAGCTTTCTTCTATTCCTTTTTTTTTTTTTTCTCTTTTCCCTCCATCCATCCCATCCCCTGTCTTACCTGCTGTGTCCACAGGATACTGGCGCATGCTGACAAATCCTGTTTGAAGTCTTCATTATTTCTTTTTATCTAATTTTTTATCAGTCTAGACATTGTTGCTTTTCACAGTCAGTGTATGATCCTGTGTCTCATATCTGAAGCTGGTGTCTGGTCAAGCTGATAATAATATAATATGAATAATAATGATTATATATATATATATAATTATATGATATATGATTATATATATATATAATGATATAAAATGAAGGGGAGAAGGTGTAAAAGTACGGACCTGATACAAACCTAATTGCAGAACAACATGGATGCTAAATGATTGATGGTTTCAGAGGCCGAATACTGAGTGCAGACATCAGCCTGAAAAACAGGATGAATCACTAAGTCCATAATGTTCTTTGCTTTCATAAGGTATTTTAGAGAAATCTGTGTTGCTTTGCATCAGGGGAATTTTGGATTACTCTCATGGCTGCCTGTCAGCTATAGATGCTGTTGGCTGTTGATGACCCTAAATGCTGTACTTCTGCCAAAGTATTCTGTCTGAACAGTGAAGGAGTGGTGAATCATCAGGTTGGTGCTACAGTCCTCTGCTCGCACAAAAGACAAACACATCAGACTTTCATGTGTCTCAAAATTCTTTGCAAACAGAAGACAAAAATGAAAATTACATTTAGCCTTGACAACAAATTGAACTGACATGTTTTTTTAAAGTATTACATACATATATTTGTTGCTTGATTGCTGCTTTAACAAAAATTTAATTTATTTTCCTTCATTCCTTCATTTTACCTTTAAGACCCAGTCAGTCTTTTCTGAATTGGTCTTTATACTGCTATTCATGGGTGATTTTCTAGACACACAAGGTGACATACTGTACTCACGCTGTAGAGTACAGTAAAGCGTGCTTTCACACAATGTGTGATTGTATGAAAGCTGTTTGTTTGCAGTGGCATCTGTTTGGCGCGCATATATAGACTTTACTCATAAAGGATATTTTGACTTTTCAGTCAGGGAATATTAATAACGGCTGCATTTAATGTAGGTATTCCAGTTGCCCAGGGGGCCATGATTGTCCCCAAGCTAGCACCACCACAGGGATGGTGGGTTGACTGCCAACTGTGTGTTTAATGATATTGTTTTATGAAAATAATTTTAACAAAAACTACAACAAAAAAACAAACAAAAACTGTGGTAATTAATCATTGAAAATGATATTTAATTTTACTACACTGTAATTTAGCTGTTTCTTCTTCATTATCTGAATATTCTCCTGCCAAACCTTGTAAACAGAGCCAATGTTAAGTCTTTAACTTGGCATATAGTGAAAAATCTGGGGTACAATTTTGAAAACAAAACTGCAATACATGAACTGGAAAGAAATTATTGAATTTCTTAAAATCTGGTTTACAAATTCCTGATAAACTAGAAGTTATATTTCAGTCATGTATCAGTATTAATGAAAGCAATGCTGTCCTGAAGGGAGGTTGGCTAAAAATCTTTACTGGTTCTTACATTTAAAAAATGTTCCATTGCCTAAATCAAAATTTGTCAAAACTAAATAAGAATAAAGAAGCAGGTTGATTAACAAGCATTACTGCTGCTCCTGTTATATGTGCTGTGTTCTGTTTTAACGTTCTTGTCGTAGAAAGCTGCAGTGGTCCATCAAGAGTCTGCCATACGTTTTGTCCAACAGTGTCTTTTTGCCAAACTCTGTGATATGAAATTACAAGCTTTCCAAGTGGAACAAACAATTGCCAAATAACTCATCTGGCACTTTCAGCCATGGTCGTCCTCGTCCATTTGATCTCAGTACATTTTAGTTGTCAGTCATGTAGTCCTCATTGTTTAAGGCTAAATGATGTGAAACCTGTTGAATATAAAAGCTCCTCCGAAACAGCTGGGTCTTAACAGAGTCCTTTCTGTGCAAAGACACAGTGTCTTCTCATATGGTCATTGGCTAAAAAGCCTCTCACGAGCTTATCATTGATTTGATGGATAAATCTCACACACTGAGAGTTGTTTTAATGTGTGTGATAATCATATGATAATAGATTTTGATATATTACTGCAAATTAGCTTTTTAAGCTCCCATTGAATGAGTTTTAGTGAGTAATTTTCTTTTGGGATGGATTTGATTTGAATATTACACATGTACACATGTGTATTAGCATACACACCAGCGAGCAGAACAGTACACTGGACAGATACAAGGTAATAACACAGAAAAGACATCTATCTCTTCATGGGCTTTCCTTGTGTGATGGGTTGTTGTTGTGTGTTTGTGTCTGAGTGTGAGGCACAAAGTGGTCCACAGAGATGATGCTGTAAAACTTTTCACTGCAGTGGATTGCCATTATACCATCTCCGTAGAAAATACTTGTTTCTAATTGGCTACCAGGGGTCCTTTAAAACAGCACAAGGAAAAGGAAACCACCTTTCTTAATCAGAGCAAAACAACCAACTGCAGGTTTAGATTTGTTTGCAGCCTCCTGAATGTGTGTGTGCAATTTCTGTACAGTGTTAAAAGTTAATTTGTAGTGTGCTAGTTTCGGTGAAGTCCCCATCGCCCGTCAGATCATTAGCCTCTATCTGAGCAGCCTGATACTCTGCACCTTTGTTGCCTTTGTTGAAATATCTCTTCGAGCACTGACAGATAATATGATTCTTATTCATACAGCTGAATTGATAATCCCATTACACGATAGGAGGGTAAAGCTGTGCATCTTCAGCCGGGCGTCATTTTCAGCTAGCTGCAGGGTTATCTCTGTCTCTGAAGCATACTGCTGAGCTGGAGCTGGATGGCTCTTTACTTCATATTGAATTCTGGGATTTGTGAAGCATTCTCTTCCCATCATCCTTAAGACTGTTACATCACTTTATGAAGTACTTTTTTTGCAGTCCAAGTGGGGCCTAAGGATGATAATGCCTGTCAGCTGATTCATCCATCCAACACTTTGATCCAGAGAATAATAAAGAAGATATCCCTCTGATCCATAAGTGGGTATCTCAAAAACCAATGGGAGACTTCCAATATAGTGCTGTGGATATTATTAATGGTCCCTCTATATCTTTGGTTTGTGGTGATCCCATGACTGTATGTCAAGTTGCCACCTCAGGCGTAGTCTGGACAAATATATGTGAAAATTTCATTCATGGATGCTCATGGTGCTCAGTGGATAGAAACACTCTATACTGGACACTTTCTGCAACACCCTAAGATCAAACTTCAAACTTGCAGATAAGAGATTTTCTATTGTAATTCATAGATTGTTATGGATTTTTCTGAGCAACTCTTTGATCATAAGGAGATATATTATTTTCATTTTAATAACCCATTCCTTTTGAGCAGGTTTTTTGTCTGACACTGTGAGCCCTCACTCAGACAAATTTGCGAAAATGAGACCTTTTTTTAGCAAACTGATCATTGATGATTGAAAGTATGCTAGCAGTTCATTTTTTTCAATGTACCCATGTATGTACAGACAACAATCATTGGATTACTTTTTTATTTTTTATTCACAATGGATACCTGACATATTGATATCTTTCGGAAGTGAGTCACACTGAAACTAATGTATCATGTCTCTCTGTGTTAAGATTTAACTGAGTTACAACTTTGAAAAGAGGTGTGATTTTTTTTTTTTTTTTTTTTTAACTCATTCACCTCATGCCATATCTTTCCCCCACGTGTCGCCCTCTGCACCTCCCCTTCCACTCTCTCATACCCGCCTGGGAAAAATTTGCCTTGCAGTTTGAAAACCTTTGCTCCTTCAGGACAAACCTTACTACACCTTACTACTTGTAAAGCTGTAAGTTCAACTAAACCCGTATGTCGTTTGATCTGACATCCACAGATGTGAGTTGTAATGAACCGCCGCCTCTAGGGCCTGCTACAAGGTCTTGATATATGTTCTTGACTTTTTTTATTTCGTGATTATGTTCATCTTTAAGAAAAATGTTAACATACCAAATAGATCAGAGATCTTGACTGTGTTCAAAATTAGAGCTCTATTTTTGAACCATGCAAATTTATGCAGTAAATATGCCCCTCACAACCCAATACGTGATTATTTTTATCTCTCACTCTGCCCTTTTCATCTCATCTCTCATGTTCCACATCCCTTCCCTCGTCGTCCTCCATCCTCTCTCCCTCCACCCTACTACTTCTCTTAATCAACAGTCTAGTAATGATATACTGTATGTCATCTTTCACAGAGCCCAGATAAGCCCCCTCGTTTTTTTTTTTTTCTTTTTTTTTCAAAAAATCACCTTGGGTGTGTATTGGTAAGAAATGTGTCAGGGCGTGCTGGAGCTTGAAGCTGTTCAGTTACAATGATCCACTCCACTGGGCTGTAGGAAGCTATTGTGAACTCCAGATTAATAGCAGTGACACAAACACGCCCTTCAGCCCTCTCAGATCTCATCAAGTCTACATTCAGTTACTCAGTAGAGTGAAGTAAAGACATTCTGTCCTGAAAGGTGAGAATGGAGCGGTGTGCTTACAGGGGTGCGAGTGTGGGCTGATGTGTGGCACCAGGTTAAAGCTTATTTGTGAGTCTGCATCAGTGCTTATATATTAATCATATTCCTGCTTGGTAGCATAAAATAATTTTGTTGTTCTCCTCGTGATGTTTATCTGCCCGGAGAATTTATCATTATGTCACATGGATTTACTGCTCACGTCTTTCCAGCTGAGACTGAAGATTTAAACCTCATTGTGAATGACGTATAAATATAAAATGTGCAGACTGTTTACTGCAGTGTGCTCACCTCAACTTTAATTCAGACATTCATGAATCTCTTCTGAACTGAGGCTGTTTATATTGTTGTGATTATGCATGTTATCTCCCACACAAAAGCCTGGAGATTTAATCACACATAAAGAGGATCATACTTCAAAGAGGGGGGCGAGCAGGAGGAGAAAAAGCGACTGTGAGGAAAATGTCTATAATCTTTGGATCTTAATGCACTGATGCTGTATGTGCATCCGATCAATAATTTCCTGGTCCTGCTTGGTGCATAATGGCACTACTTTGTTTGATAGCTTAGCTACTAACACACTCCCATAAGGGTTTTACCAATGCACGATACGTTGCTAAGCAACATAATTAAATAGCATGGGTGGGCAGCCCCTATTGGCATATAGGTTAAGTAACTCGCTATCAGTCACTGAAACTGATAAACATATTTGTGCGTTTCCACTAAGTGTACAGTTGTTGATTAATATGGTCACTCCATAATAGTGATTGCAGGAAAAGGTTACACACTTAATCAGTGTCAGGAGTTTAAACTGTGACAGTATCACTTCTTCTCAGCTGTCTAAGAGGGTCTCCACCATGAAGCAGTACACTGTGCATTATAGTAAATGTATTTATCTGCTTGTCAGCAGCATGAATCCCACTGAGTTTGATGATCCTCTGACTTTTTGTTCATCGCCATCATTCGGTTGACATTTTTGATTTTTTTAAGAAACATCTTAACAACTATTTGATGGATTGGTGTGCAAAAACATTCTGATCAAAGCTTTCACTTATCCACTGACATATCTCAAAATCTACTGGACTATATTAGCACAAGATTTTGGACATTCAGGGTTCACAGAACATAAATCCTAAATATCTTGGTGAGCACTTACTTAAATAAGCTATTTGTAAGTTTTGCCAATGCTGCATAGGCAACATTAGCATTAACAGCTTTTTACTTACCAGTCTAAAAATAATGAAGTTCAGCATTACACTTCATTCCTTTACTCACCATGAGGTGTCTCCTACGGTGAAAAGCAACGCCAAAGTTAATTCTTGTCTCTATCGTATCTTTTCTTCTACTGAAGTTAGTGACCTATTGTAGCCTCCAATCTGCCCTGAAGACGTAGCGCTGCTCAGAGGGCGTATTAAAACCTCTTGTCTGGTAAATGCAACAATGGCCGAAGCTCTTGTCAAGTGACAATCACCACAAGAAACCACGTTCACTGGCAGAAATAACTTACAAATAGCTCCTTCAACGTTCATGATTCATGATTACAGCAATAACCATGTGGTTAAGGTTAGAGAATTATCTTGGTCGTTGTAAGAAAAGACAACGATGTCAATAGGAAACAGGATCTGTAGTAATAGTAGTGTAAGTTGCTTTCGCTGTCTGTATGCATGATCAGCCTATTACTTATTACTCCCATTTATTATATTCCTCATCATCACTGCATGCCAGTATCGTAAATTTGAGTGATCAACACAGTTGTTGGCGCAGATAATGTTTGCAACATTCACATTCTTAGCTAGACAGCTTTTTCTGTTTCATGACCATGCTTTCAACTGACAGACATCATTAGCAGCAGCTAATTGTTAAACACTGTAGTGTTTAAACAACAATGATTGAATGGTAACAGATGCTTTGGGAAAAATCTAAACAGTGTGGGTAGTGATGACATGTGTTTACCTGAGATTGCTTATACTAATCAGGAACAAAACAAGAAAAAATTTTTTTTCAGTTATGTCGTTCAACCTCTGAATTTTCTAATTCACTTTGGAGGAGAGATCTAACAACAAAACAAGTCATGCATTTCAAATACAGTCAAATTTTAAATACAAACTCTTAACACTTTAGAGAGAGCAACTAATCTCACCACTGAGCCACAGTGCATTCGTTTCTTGACTTATTGTGGATAGGCATCAGATCTAAGAGATGCTGTTTTACTGCTGCTGCAGGGGCTAAAGCAGATAAGAAGCAATGAAACACTCCGGCTGTTGCTCTGTAGCTGTAAATATGTAGAGAGGAATGACTTTTACTGGAAACCAGTCACGTGCTACAGAACAGTGGAGGGAGACAGCAGGAGGACCATCACTGAAGGCCAGCGTCTCCTGAAGATACTGTGTTGTTTTATACATCAGTATGGGAGTACAGTACCTGAACCTATTTCATGCCATCAAAGCCCAATAAAAGAAAAAAAAAAAGAGGCTCAGCATTACAGGAATAGAGAGTTCACCTAGGGTTTATGTGTTGGTTATTAATAAGTGTTTGAACCCAAGAAGTCTATTAGGCTTTCCACAGTCTGCTTTTCCCAATCTATTATGGTTTCAGCTTCAAAATCAGATTAAAATAGTATTTTCATGGTGGTTTCAGGCATGACAGTAACTTCCATCCTTCTGCAGTTTAGAATACATGACTCATCCGCCCTTGGCATCCTTTGTTGTGAACTATGGATTCTAAGGAAAGTGTGTGTGTGTGTGTGTGTGTGTGTGTGTGTGTGTGTGTGTGTGTGTGTGTGTGTGTGTGTGTGTGTGTTTCAGTACATGGATGTCTGACCTGACTGACTAATCTGCCCCTCTCTCTCCTTTATCTGAATTCGTTGGAGGAACAAGGCTACGTTTCTCTTCCACGGACAATTTCCCTGTAATGGCTCTTCACAGAAAAAAAAAGACAAGAGGCAGACATGATTACTAGTTATTTGTTTCTCAGAATGTAAGAGCAGGAGCAGACTATTGAGATTCAGCTCTCATTCTGATGTGCTCTGGCCAGATTGGACTAGCCAGCAGACTAAATGGAATACAGCTATCGCCCTGCTATTGATTCTGCGGAAACAGTGTCCATCCTGAGCTGATTAAATGCTTAATGCAAAGAAAAGAAACTGAATAAAAACAGCACCTGAGTAGAGTAGGTACTGCGAGTCCAGTGTTAGAAATAATTTGGTACTCCTTACAATAATGAAATCAATATTGACCACATGATTTCTCTGGTGCTTAGAGAAGCTGGTGTACACCAGCAGAAATACATGAACATACAGATAAAGTGATCAACACACCATATTATCATGATCGGTTTCAGATAATCAACTGATTTTACTGAGGCAGTCATTTCTAGGATTGAGAAGATGCAAGGGATGTTAGGGAATTGTTAGTCTAGAAATTCAGTTAAAGATCACATGACTTCCTGAACCTGATTTCAAAGGTTTGTGGAGAATAGCAATTATGGAAGTGGCTTTCTGTGTAACCCTGTACGGGGAATTCCATCGTTGAACAAATTAGATTACACTGCATTGTCCCATGAGGCTTACAAGACCCAAACAGGCATCTGTTGTTTAGTATAACATACGATTTTTCCATGAAGGTTCATGACAAAAACTCCAATCCAATCGCTTATTGAATTATTAGTATATATCACCAGTCCTTATTCTGTAAGCCTAAGCAGCAGTGGATGAAAGGCCATATTTTTCTTTACCATATCCCTTTGTATCATGAATTGGTACTGGAATAATGTTGCTAGCTGAGTACAAAGGCACATAAGGCATGTTTAGTAGTTGGAAAGACCAGTATCTTGACCCACTTTTTCGTTCCAGTTATTATACTGTTATTTTGTAGCCCTCATATCGCCAGGGCTCTACAGGGAAGCAATGTTGATCTAGTTGGTCAGTCCGTCAGTTGGTTCACCACTTTGGTCAAGAGAGAAATATCTCAACAAGTACAAGATAAATTGTGGTGATATTTTATTTTTCTGTGCTCCTCTGCCTTTATTGTGAGCTAGAGATGGAATTTTCAGTAGGTGTCAAATTTTCTTAAGCAAAAGTATTTATTGTGGCTCGATACACCAAGAACAGTCAGAGTGTTTCACATGGCTCATTCTGTCCAACTATATCCCCAAATAACGCCACTCCATATCTCTCACATACACATATGAAACTTCAATCAGATACTTAAACCTGGACATAATCTCATCTATTACCTATCTCACGTTGAGGTTTCTTCCTTGACTTTTCTCTTAGCGTGCTAACCTTGGTTTCTACGGTAACTGTGGAAGATAGTTGGAGCAGCTGCACACTCACAAGGCTAGAGATAAACAATGGGCTATGGTGCCCTGTGACTGACCTTGTGTACAGATGCTTGCAGACTAACTGAGAAAGAATACACTTAAAGGAAGCAATTCACACCTAGTAGTGCCATGAGGAGGTCACATTTTTCACTTATATTGAAAAATACCTAAAAATCTATACTGGATGGATGAATGCCTGTAGATTTTGTACTTCACATCCTTTCCCTTGAAGACAGGAGATCCTCTGTCTTTGCCTTTATCACCATCATGAGGCTGACATTTGCGATTGGAAAGAAATGCCAACTATTGGATGAATTTCGATGAAATGTGTTGCAGATATTCCTGTCCCTCTCAAAATACTTTGATGGTTTCCACTTTTCTTCTCACGCCACCATCATGTTGACATTTTTGACTTGAACTGAAATATCTATAAAACCTTTGGATGGATTGACATGAAATTTGGTGCCGCTACCAATGTGGCAACAGGATGAATCATAGTAACTTTGAAGATGAAGTGACTTTTCCCCTGAGATATATCAACATCATCATGGTGCAAAGTCTTTATAGACATTCATGGTTCCCAGATGATGAATCCTAATGAAACCGGTGACCACAAGGTTCAGATTTTTAATTTTAAATGAGATGTCTCAACAACTGTTGCATGGACTGCCAATTTGGCAGTCTGCACAATTTCATCCCCCTCCTTCAGGATGTCTTGTAATCACTTTGATGATACCCTGTCTGTTCATCTAGCTCCATAATCAGGCCAAGTCAAACTCTGTGGATGCCCAGAAAATATGAGTCCACATGGACTCTCTGCACAGTAAGCTTGCCCAGTGCACATGCATGGGACAAACTGGATGCTTGTTTCATGCATCTTATGTATACACTGGTTATTTCCCATCCTTGGTCTTCTTTTTCAGAGATAGCACACTTACTTTTTCATATTGTTCAGCCCAATACAACAATAAAAGAAGTGAAAAATTTAATTTTTTATACATAACAGAATACCCAGATATTTTAATCCATTATTAATCACCTTCACAGGCAGATATACTGAGAAACTCATAATCCTACTCTTTCCAAGTGGTAAGGTCAGAGACCTATTATATTTTATTTTACATCCAGAAAACGGTAGCCGTCATAGATTTGGATGGATCATTCATGAATAAAAGCATATCATCTGCATATAACGGCATTTAATGTGTTCTGGAATTTGTTTGATGCCCTTTACATGTTCACTTGCTTTGTTCTTACAGTTTCAACTACATAAACTACAATCAAGGCAAAAAGTAAACAGTAGACAGCCCTGTTATCTGCAGTGTGTTTAGTTTAGATCAAGCAATCAAAACCTGTCGAAGCTTTCCCTAGACGAAGTGCATTTATGCTTTGATTCAGCATCTTGCTGCTTTAACTCAGGTCTTCACTTTTCTTGATTTGTGCATTAACCTCCACATGTTTTCAATAACAGCCTTCTCCAGCACTCGCTTCAAGGCTCGTTGTCTAGGAATCCTCTTAATTCCATTAAAACCTGGATTTTTTATAGTGTATTGCCCATTGCACAGTTCCAGTTATCACCCACTATCAGTAAAGGGCAGCTATATTTAAACAATAAATCAGTCATGGTGGTGAAGATCGATGTATCTTTATTATTTGTATCATACACATTAAGAATATGATTTTTTTCACACTGGTCTTACCCATTTTAAATCTTTTTATCATCTTTTTTTCAGTTAAAGTCACTCTTGTAGCATTGCAACAGAAGCATATTCATTTCTGAAAAAGGGACAATATCCTATTTTGTTTCACTGGATTTTTACAGCTTTTAATATCGATGGAGGTCATAGCACACTGAATATAAAATATTTACTCTAACTAAGACTGAGACAGTGTCTGTCATTCAGGCATAATATGGTAATAGTTCCTTCTACAACTAAACAATCTTAGAAAAATTCATGTTTCAAGTTCTTATTTACACAGCATACAAAGGTGTCCGACTCCTTCAATTAACCTTACACAGAGAGAAAGATAGAAAAGTATATGTATGCCAAGGCTATCTCTAATAACAAGTTAGCATGCAAAAATTAAATAACCTATCTACATGAAACGAATATTAAATTTATAAGCAAAAGGGCAAGCAAATGAGGAGGAAAACCAAATCATTCTTTCACCACAAGAAGCATTACTCTCCAAATTTGTTGTTGGCCATAATTTTAATTTCCTGGTTTCTTCAGTCACAGTAGCAGAAAAGAATAAATCATGTCTCTCACAGTCATTTCATTGGAGATTCTTCACTATTCACTTCTAGGTCACTGAGAAACGAGCAGTTGGAATCTCATTCTGGAGCCTATGTACTCAGCAGAAAGCATAGCAGGAAAGTGCATTGCATACTTATGCCAGAGACCTGTAGTTTCTTTTTTACTGGAGCAAATACTTTGTGCTTCTTCTGAAAAGCCACACTGAAGTCAGAATAAATAAAGATGCTACTCCCATTGAAAAGTTGTCCTCACAAAGGTGAAGCTTCCTGTATATCACAGCCCAGGATCTCCAGCAAAAAACAGTGTAGAAACGCCACTCCACCAACACTTTTCACAACCTCCAGAACGCCAAAAACGAGCAGATTAAACTGTTGGGTTTATTTCCCAGGTAATCCACCTTAGTTTCCAAAACCTCTACTGATTTGATCAACTCTGTGATCTTCTCATCAGCATCCTCTACATCATCCTCGGTGGCACGCACTCTGGTTTGAACTTTGGCAATTTGCTTTTTAAGTGCATTCGCTGCTGGATGTATATGAGCCGTGTGTTTATCTATATTTGTTGCTATACATTGGCAGACTGACTCTGCACAAACCTACTACTGTGTGTCTACATCAGCTGTCGCCATCTTGAAATTGGTTTCTATTTGTCTGCTTGATTAAGTCATCTGAAGGAGCAGGTGGAGTCACTGTTGCGATGACAGAGTCCTCGATGAAAGGGCAGTAGTGTGTGCCCAATGTTGCTGTTAATGAAAAAATGTTTCACACAGAAATATTTCCACTCAACGCCATATTTCTTGGCCGTAAAGCAGTAGCAAGTCTTGATGAAGGGTAAAATTCAAAAGACCAAGGACAGAAAAGATTGGAGTCAGCAGGACTCCTACCTGCCTAAAATGTATTCTTTGAGTCAGTAAAGTGGGCTCCGTCGATCAAGTACAGTACTGACACAGAGCAGATGGATGCACTATAATCCTGGACCACTACCAAGATGAGATATTCTCTGTTATTATCTGCTCTCAGCGAAAAGTTAAATTATCTGGAAAAATAACAGAGAACTTTCATACAGAAAACAGAGATGCTCTAAAACATATGCTGTGGTACAGATGTGGAAAGGGTCTGCTGTTGTGATGATAAGGGTCATGCTGGCTGTGTTGTGGGTTTGGCCACAGTGTCAAGAGAG
Organism: Seriola aureovittata; assembly: GCF_021018895.1. Lineage (NCBI taxonomy): Eukaryota > Metazoa > Chordata > Actinopteri > Carangiformes > Carangidae > Seriola > Seriola aureovittata. The sequence continues at coordinate 7,898,170 of NC_079367.1, read as the reverse complement.
GCTTCAGGAGTGGATGTGATGCACAAAGAGGTTAACAGAGACACAGCAGGCAGGAGGCCAGGAGAGAGAGACAGAACAACACTGAATGCCAAAGTAGTATACATACACACACTGTTTATGTTTGTTCTGCAGTGAATTGTGTCTGGCAGTAGTCTGGCTGGAGGTAAGCGGCAGTGTAGCCTCTATGAGCTGCTAATAAGGCTTTTGGCTTTAGTTTCTTACAACCAGTGTCGTCATACTAAAGTATGTGACTCAAATATGCTAAAGTCAGACAATTTTGAATGAACCTTCTAAATAGTTTGCAATTCTGTAGTTTATAAAACATAATAATGTATTACCCGAAGCACAAAATCAACTGTAAAATTTGCATGTATTCCCAAAACCATTAGCATTTTTTTTTGCCAGTACAAGAAGCCCTGAATGATCACTTAATGTGTACATACCTTTGTTCAAGTTCTCAAAGTGGGGTCCAGGGACACCCATGGGTCTTTAAAAGGGTTCCTGGGGGTCCCCAACAGAAAGGGGAATAATTTATTTTCATCCATAAGTAGCACAGTGACAGAACGTATGACAATTTTGGTCATGGGTTTCAAACACTTTGTGTAATTAAACATCTGAAAGCAACAATCTGATCAGATGTGGGTCCATGGGCTAGTTTGTTTCAGTTTAGGGGTCCTTGATGTGAAACAGTTTGACAACAACTGATTTAAGCTCTGACTTCACAGCTCTTGCACACCAGAAAGTTGTCCAGACAGTGAGCACAAGTGCAACATGTCCTCCAATCCATATGTGCAAGGCGGTCGTTTGTTCCTACCCTCATTTACGACCCATAGGAGTGTTTACTGAAGTAGCACTCCTATGGCGGCATGCATACCGGCGTACCGAACGTTGCTGTGGTTACTATAATAATGGTAATGGCTTCATTAGGTTTAGGCACAAAAACTACTTGGTTTGGGTTAGGAAAAGATCATGATTTGGCTTAAAATAAGCACCTCCTCAACATCAAGCGATATTTGTTGTCATGGTTACAATAATAACAACGAATGGTCATGGATAATAGAAACAATATAAACTACTGGTTTCACATGGGAGTCGAACACCTCTCTCCTGTGTCGTACTCCTGTGTTTTGTTGACCCATCCGTCCACCCCAAGCTCCTCCTGACGTGGACTTTGTCTCTCTTTATACTACGTCACTGCACTTTTCCCTTTAGTCCTGTCATAATTACTACGGCCGCTAGATGTCACAAAAACAAAACTGTGGGTCATAAATAAGCTGCTGAACAAATGACGTGTCTGCTCGTTTTTTTCCGTCCCCACAAGTGACATAGCAAACTAGAAAGACACACCGATGTATCTGTATGTGTATAGATCTTTTTTTTGCTGTTGGTTTTGTTATTACATTTTCATGATATTTATTTCTCATGTGAATTTATCTCAATCTTTTTTGCTGTTGACATTTGTACTGACTTTATTATTATCTGCTTGTCAGTCATCTGTAAAGTACTTGTAGTCGCACTTTCCTGCAAGACAAGTGTGAGTAGTTTGCTTTGTCTATTGCCTCCAGCATGTTTGTGGCCCAGTTACCTCATGTCTCCCGTCCAACGTTCTTCACTGGTTTGCTTTGAAGCCCAGCGAATCAGGTCTTTTAATAAACACACAGGCTGCTCTTTTAAAGGCTCATGCTCATAGAAGAGGACTAGTGGACCAATTTGGTGCATGTTTTGCATCACTCTGTTCTCAGCGTTGTGATGTAAACCAGTGTACAACTAGTAAACATTTATGTGTTTATTTTGCGTGAACATGGAAAATTTAAAATGGTGCACAGCTGGATCGTAATGGATTGAATTCCAATAACCAACAATAGTGCAGGTGATTAGTAACTTCAAAGTTAAAGCCCTATTTTCATTAAGTATTTATGCTATTTTTTTGCATGGTCTGTTTAAAGGAGGAATCTAGAATAAGATGAAATCCATCCATTTTTGATGCAGAATGTCAGTTGGGAAATAAAGTGGGTTCCTCACTGATAAATATTATTTGCTGCTGCCTCAATTCAAGATGCTACACATACAAAATTCATCAGATACAATGACACTGAACCAACTTTCACCATAGGTGTGTGTGTGTGTGTGTGTGTGTGTGTGTGTGTGTGTGTGTGTGTGTGTGTGTGTGTTGACACAGAGACCTTTATGCAGAGGAGAAGGAGGACAGTCTCACTGTGAACCATCTGCTCATTCTAAATGTTGGTTGCCTTTGATAGGACAACAGAAAGTCACACTCATCCAGGGGGAACAATGAAAGACACCAAGCAGCATGAGAGTAATCAGAGAGACAAAAACCCTTTTGCACATGGAACGTGCACATTGTTGGGTTCAGTAATCCCTGCAAGATGGTGTTTTTTTTTCTTCTTGTACATGTTTGCTGTGAGGACACATTCAGCCTGTTCCCTCATGACATGACAGGTCTGGGTAGATTTTGCTTTTCTCTGCTTACAATGGGTGGCAGTAGCAGCAGCAGCACTGCTGGAGGACAGCAGCTAACTAAAAAATCAGGACACCACAGGAGAAGCATTAGGATGAAGACAACGTGAGTGAGCATTTTCACTTCTCATTCAGGCCACGAAAAAAATGATGGATTTTGAAAACTTGTTTTGCAGGTGAATGCTTTATTAACCCCAACTGTTTCCAAAGCACCTCATCATTGTCTCATCACTAATTACATTTGACAGGGAGCAATAATTGGGAATTATACTACCTACTTATCGTATTTTACTCCGTCCAGTACCCCCCGCCCCCAGTCATAACAGAGAAAGAGATTTCAGAGGTACACTTTCAGGGTTTTTCCTGACCGAAAATTAGGCAGGGGTGGTACTAACCGTACGACCTTGGGGGGGGGTGGGGTGTCTCCAGCCACTGCGGGTCAAAGCAACTCCCTGCACTTTGGCTGTCACTCTGCGCACATGACTTTAATACTTATACTGACAGAAGTCTGGCAACAGTTGATATGACTTAAGGTCTAAAGGACTAAAGCTGCTTTTTATTAAATGCTGTGTATATTTGAGTAAGACTAGAGCATTGGTCCCAAATCAGAGAGTTTTGAAAACCAACTAACATTTGAGATCCAATCAAACACTCTTCTCACAGCTTTTTCTATCGCAACTGTCTCTTATTGTTTTTGTTAAGTTTTGTTTTGCTTGTGCAGCGTGGAATTTGTCATAACGAATAAATAGTTATATGGCCCTAACTTCACCTTTTTTTTTCAAGAGTGGTGCTGCTCACTGATGGTCTATGTTTGTTGTTTAACAAAATAATAGAAAATGTTGTTTCTGTTGGAAAAAGCTAAATTTGGGGAATTATAGCATTAATCAGATTTATTATGCAGAACCATTTCAATTATTCAACCAGTGATACAATTTCAGAGTCAGCACCATAATAACTGTTTCTCTGGGTAATCAGTCAGTACGGTCTATAATGCACATATTAATTTTAGAAAAGAATTATCCTGAAATTATGTACAACAAGCAACAAATGAGCTGCATTCATAAAGTGACTAAAGTCAACAACTTTATATTTAAAGTATTTATTATTACACACCACTAACAAAGACTGACCCAACGGTAATACAACAAAACGCTAACTACAGGTATAATGATGCCACAGTGAAGGAATAGGTGAATGCCAAACTGGAGTTTGACAGGGGAAGTATGCAACAGGTGAATAAACCGAAATATAGTTTGATGTCACTGGAAGCAGCTGGTAAAAGTGGTAGTAACATTAGAATCACATTTGGATAGAGAAACCAAGTCTAATTTCTGAATTCACCTGGTTAACAGAAAAGAAGGTATGTGTTACTTGGATGTCAGTGGAACAACTGATTCAGTGTTGCAGTGTTGAGATTAATGGAACAACGCAGAGACAGAATAGGACACTGGTAACAAAAGAAAGTCCCAAGCTGCATTCCAGTGAAGGTTTTTTATAGGGAAAGATTTGGGACAGAGATTCAGAGCGACACCTGGTCAATCCATGGGCAGTGTCACGTTTACACCCCCTCTGGTTACACTGTTCAGTAGAGGCCATATGTCACATGTTTTATGGTCTTACTGTTAAGACATGTTCCTAAATAAACATATTTTGTCATTGATTAATTACAATAAATAATCTGGCATCCTGATGAGTAGGTGATTAAAATGAAATCAGACATCACATGTTTATCTCTAATGGTTATGAAAATATAAATACATATTTTTACAGATGTACAAGAACAGCAGAATTCAAGTACAATACAATACAAGTAAGAATACAAATGTATAAGAAAAGTGATAAAGTCAGGGCACTTTAAAGATTACACAGGTTTTTCTTGACAGAGTCTCTGGAGCAGAGGAGAGGAGAGGCAGTCAGAGGGAGAGAGGCTTTGAGATATCTGGGGGAAAGTGTCTTGGAGTGAGGATGAGTGAATGTGTGTATTCAGGCACACATTTCAAAGTGCCGTGGTTCTGTCTGTCCAACAGTGTAACCAAAGGCCAAAGCAGGGCAGCAACCCCCTGCTGCAGAGGGGTGTGTGGAATCCCCAATGTGGCTCTCCAGGGCCAGTAGCAGTTGGCTGTTAATCTGATCGTATCTCAGCCTCCTCCAAAAAGGCTTTCGTTTGTCTTTAAATGTAAACACAGTTTGGCACCTGGTCTGAGCTGCAAACAACTAAATTACAGCTGAGGGAAAGGGAAGGAAAGGGAGGTTGAATCTTTGGGTGGGCTTCCTGGAATGCATCACACCTCAGGGGTTGTCTGTCTTTTCAGAGATATCATACATTAGATTTTTTTGTTTGTTTGTTTTGTTTTTATTTTTTCCTAGACTAATTTAAAGTGCATTAAATGATGTCAGATATGGTTTCGTCTAATCTTCAAAATCATGTTTTGCAAAAGTGACTGCAGAATAATATTAATATGAATTATATTGCTTTGCTATTGTCATCTTATCCCCCTCCCTCTGAATTATACAAACAAGAATAAAGTGAGGTAAGAACTTAGCAACCTCGAGGAAACTTCACAGACAGTAATGTTGCTGCGGTCACATGAGAACTATGGCAGAACAATTACAGAATTGCTGGACTGACATTCATGTAAAATTGAGTCCTGCTCTTGTTCACAGACGTCTTTGATTTGTAAATTCTCCAGGCTTATTCAAGTGCATGTCTGGAAGGATCTCTTTGAAAAAAAAATCCAAGAGGGATAAAGAAAGAGGTGGAAAATTTACACATTAAGAAGAGCAAAACTAATTCAAAAGTACAGCTGGTGTAGCTCTTTAAGTGCATTTCTACTGAATGCATTCACAAAGAGACTTTTGTATTATTGTAATTTCCAAGAGAACATGACTGCCTGATGTCCTTTAGGACCATCTTCACTTTCGAGTCTGTGAAAAGAAAGCTCAGATCAAACACACAGATCGTCCATCTGCTGTATAATTGATTGGATATTGCATGGCTCCCTCATGTTAAAGTGCAGCAGAGTTCATGGATGAATGTCTCAGAATCTCTGCAGTTTCTGGTCTGAAAAGAAAAATCCATCATTCAGCTCGAGGCATGTAGTCTTCTGGGGAAATGGGGGGAGGTTTTTTTTTTTTTATCTAAAATGAATCTTGCTATAATGGTACGGATGAAGGAATGTTTTTCTCCATGTCTGATACTATATTGCTGAGGAGCTTTTGATGTTTTATTAAGAATAAAAGGGGATATTACTTACTTAGACAGATAGAGCCAGAGTATCTAATAAGCCAACTTAGTTGAATGAAGGGATCAGAAAATAAAGCACTGAAGAGAGGGCTGCTTCTGAACAGAGGGAAGATGAAGACAGGGTTGCACTTTTCCTCTTTGATTTACTGGAGCCAAAAACAACTACATCCAAATTGGGTTATCTTTCAGTTGCCAAGATCCCACTGATGTTCACACAGAGGAAGAGAAAGAAGAATTGTGGTTTCAGGGTGAGTTTCAGTTCATTTCTGGAGAATCTTGCACTTGTGAAGCTGATTGCATTGTATTGTATGCGCAGTATACTGTGTAGATAGTGAATAGTGATTTAGGATGATGTCAGTTGCTTTTTTTTTTTACAGTTTTCCCCTTTATATCTGACAAAATTTCACTTTTTTATCACTGAAATATGCAGATTGAAAGTGTTAATGTTCTAGTTTTCTACATTGGCTTAAAATTGATCCCGTCCCAAAACCATGTCACTGTAATGCAGTTTTTCATTACTTCCCCTTGGGTGAGGATTCTCTCACTGAGCAGAGACATGAGCAACCGCAACCATTCAATTCAGTTCAATATCATTTCTATTGCGCCAAATCGTAGCATACATTATCTCAAGACACTTTAAAGGATAAGGTCAAGACCTTACAATATTATAGAATGAAACCCACCAGTTCTCACAAGGAGTAAGCACTTGGCGACAGCAGGGAGGAAAACTTTTAACCTTTTAACAGGAAGAAACCTCCAACAGCGATGAAAGTGTGGGTGCCTCTACTATGCCTCCTGATCCACTGACCAAACAGCACTGAATATGTCCATATCCTCTTTTCCTTTTAAAGAATTTAAGGCCGCCAACAAAGCTCCGCTAAACTGTTGACAAATGCATTACATTTCCTGCAGTACTTAGCAGTAACTTGAGACAACTCTGATATGACTGAGAGCCATCAGTGGACAGTAAAATGAGTAAAACAGCCACATAGGAATGAATGGAAACTCCAAACCACAGAGATTCAGTTAGAAGTGACAGAGGGTGCCCTGGGTTCACCATGGCTGAGCCACAGGGTCAGAACAGCGCAAGTGGGCACAGGTGTGACTTGCTCTGAGGACGTGGTGGGAATGCATGTGGACTGAAATCTATCTAATCTATGATAGAGTGAAACAATGTGACAATGTGAAAGAGGGTTGCACTTGGTGATGAACATAAAAAGAGTTATCACCTGAATTTTCAGCTGGCTTTGACTCACCAGAGCTTTGTAGCGAGTTTCAGCTCATTGTTTAGCTTTCTGTTAGTGGTTTTGTTCACTCTCACTGCTCTGATTGTTATTTTTATTTTCAGCCATAGCAGGCAACTGTTTTCTGAGAATAATCTCTAAAAACCCACTGTACACTACCTGCTCAGCACCAGACGGCAGAACAGAGCCTGATATTTCCCTCAGCAGATGGTAAAGTCCAAAAACAGACCTATGTGAGCATCTTATGAAATTGAGCCCCTACAAAGGCAGGTATACTGGACCTTCGTTATCATACAACAGTGAACATGTGATCAAGGTTTGGTTAGATTAAGGCAGAAAAACTACTTGATTAGGTTTAAGAAAGGATTGTAGTTGCGTTGTGTGAAGCACTTCTTGAAGGTTTCCTAAGACCTGTGTTTTCATGGTTACCACAACAGCCAAAACGTGGATAAGGTTGCCGAGCAGTCATGGAATAAAGAAAAAATGTTGGCTAGCTGTTTCACACAGGAAACAAACAGCTGTCTCCTGTGTGAAAGTCCTGCATTTTACTGACCCATTAATCTCCTTTATACTGTGTCACCTGACTCCCTTGCTCCGGACATAACCACTAACATTAAAACGCAACTATGGCTCAAAATAAGCTGCTTGCACAGACGACCAGCGCAGTCACAGGACTGTCTCAAAAAATCAGTTATTGCAGGTTTAAGAGATGGGGAGAGAAATCCATATTCTGCAAAAATGCATTTTAAAGTTCAGCTGACTCTAACATGAGGCTTCAACAGTCTGAGTTGGACAAATCAAGTGGGTATATTCAAGACTTTGTGTTTCTATTCCTCCACCACAGCAAAGAGGGAATTTTGTATTCTGACTGCTGAAACTTCATGTTCGCTTCAACTGAGCTTTACAAAGATTTCATGCACAGAAAGAGGACTGTGTGGACTCACATCAGGAGAGATCCCTCTTCATGGCCAATAAGAAGACATGAGGTATGATCATAGTGACCAACGACTGTAACTGTACAGAGTATAGTTTCAATGCCACAAAGACCCAATGCATTGTTGCTGACCATGTTTGTCTCTGCAAGGCCACGGTTTACCATTTTTAAAGTCTCAGCAGTATAGCTACTGTGCCATGACACAGCAATTACCACCTTGCATACAGACCACTAAGCATTATTTCCAGCATCTCGTTGACTCTGAAATTTAGAGTGTTCTGGAAGCAAAATGGGATCCTACCGCCTGGAGGTATGTGCACACAGAGCATTTACGGTGTAGCTGTGCACCTTTCTAAACAGTGACTGAAAGTGATGTTGGCCAGTGGAGCACTTCCCTGCAGTAACTCATCGAGTGTTTTATGAATCAAAGCAAAGAAGTCAATCACCGTACCCTCAGGGATCCCTTTGTCTCTCTCTCTGCCTCTCGGGTTAAAAGGGTAAAGAAAGCCCTTTTAGACTGTCTATACTGAAGTTGAGGCCAGGCTGCAGCACAGATAATCAATATAGGATGTTGATTCAACCCACTTTACTAAATGAGTGGTGTCCTGTAGATGGGCATTATAATTAGGCTAGTTAAAAGCTTAAAAAGATGTGTACTAAATGCATGTTCTGCAGAGCTGTACTTTTTTCCCCCTACATTCTCTTACTCACAGTACTTTTTTTTGTTTTTTTGATGTGCATATTTTATTTAATGGAAAACTTTCAGGGTTTTGTCAGAGTTGATATTTAATGTCATGAAGGCCATAGGAAATTGTTTAACTTGTGAAACTGAGTATGCCCTTAACTAATTAAGTCCTCATTCTGTGAGAACGACTGCTTGGTCTAGACTCTACATGATGACACTAAGCTGAGTGGTTACAGCTTCAATGAGAATTCAAAACACCTCGTTGAAGAGTTCAAGTTTGTGATATTGGTTTCCCTTATCAGATAATAAAGAGTAAATGCAGGTTTAAACTCTCATGGATGTTGTGAAAAATGTGCATGTGTGTATATTTTTGTGTCTTGGTGGGTGGTGTATGTGTGGGTGCAGGCTAGCGATGGAGACAGCAGACCTGCAGGTTAGATGAAAGATTTACTGCTTGATTGGGCAAGGAACTTCATATTACAGGGACAGCACCTGCCCTTTTACTGCCCTTCTCCTTCGTATCCCTCTTGACATTTGTGCTGAGGATATTGCTGATAATTAAGAAACGAATTTGTTGAGAGACAGAAACACGTGTATATATGCAAACTCCACACAGAAAGGCCCCAGCTGGTCAGCAGATTCAAACCCAAAACCTTCTTGTTGTGAGGCGACAGTGCTAACTACTGCACCACTGTACAGCAAACATGCCTGCGTGGGTTTCACCTGGGTACTCCGGCTTCCTCCCACAGTTAAAAGACATGCAGGTTAACTGGCGACTCTAAATTATATAGGTGCGAATGGGAGCGTGAATAGTTGGTTGTCTCTATATGTCAGCCCTGTGATACACTGGGGACTGGACCTGGGTGTATACTACCCTTGCCCAATGTCAGCTGGGATTAGCTCGAGCCCCACTTGCAAATCTCAAAGTATAAGCAGTATGGCTAATGAATGAATGAATGAACATCTCAACTCATTCTAACATTTTACAATATTGCTCTGGGTGCTGGTAGTTTTTCATGACATTTTGACACTAGCTTCAGTGCTGTGCAGGATGAGGACACACATCAAAGTCTCTCTTACATCAGCTCATTATTAACTGAGCTGACATTCTCTGAGATGATTGTCTGACTGATCAAATTGATGCTGTAAAGGAATGTGAGTGATGCCTCAGACATGTCAAACAGAGATAGAGAGAATGCTTTGCCAGCAGTCGTTCAAAGGAAGTCCACTGATGGACTCGGGCACAATTAACATTTGTTTTTCTGTCCAAGGACAGTGAACTTGTTTGTCAGTTAGTTGCACTGAGTTTTCACTGAATGCTGCTGGAGTCAAATATATTCTTTTGAGTATCTCTTTGCCTGTAAATGATATGTGACTTGAGTGAAATTTTTTCTTCTGTGTGTCCAACCTTTAATCTAATATGTAAATAGCTGTATTGTGAGTAATTTCCTACCTGAACAAAATTGTATTGGCCAGACTGAATTCCTCAATAGATTCCATAAAGGCAGCAGGGACAGAATCATTATAGGTATGGACTGCTAAATATCCAAACAGTCTCTGGCAGTAGAATGACATGTAAAGCCTCCAGGAAGCCAAGTGAGAGTCGCTTGGTGCCAGACTGCAAAAAAATGCCAGACAGTACCGGATGCCTGACAGAATGCAGAGCATTACTGGGTCAGTCTGCTAGAATGAATTTATACCTGACAGACGGCCGCCATGCACAGCTGTGCGGGATAAAAAGAGTATCAGTGTGAAAATCTAACTCCATTAACTGACCATTATGTTGCCGTTTGCTGTACAAGCACAGACAGTGCAATTAGCATTTAAAGTTTTCACTGTTCATTTGAACAAGGACAGGTCTGGAAATATTTTTAGTGGATTATGGGATGGTGAGTGGATGTGCAACTATGTAAACACTGTAGTGGCTTGCACTTAAGACTTTTTTTCTTCAAGAAGCCTTATTAAAGCCTTGTTGGCACAACCTACAGATACAGAGACAATACATTGCATAGTTAAGCGCTTCATCGTAACACCACTGTATGTACATGCTGTTCGTCTTTTCCCTGTTTACTTTTAAAAGGAAATTGGCACGTAAAGGGCACTGCATATTCAAGTGTGGAAACTCATGCAGTGAGCATTGGTCCACTGGACAAGCATGAAGGGAATGTTAAAAGCACAAGTGAAGTCAGCTTCATGCTGATTGCGTGAGTCAGTTTCAGACTTTTAGCCCTGCAGCATTCCATGAAGCTAATTGGACATTATACAGCATCACAGCAAGGAAGAAATAAATCTAACAAGTCACAACCTGACTTTCTGCTCAGGCACAAATCACACCTAATACGTGAGGAGACGACCAATAAATCCAAAATTGTGGAAATTCCAGATTTACTGAAAGCCTAGGTGGGCTCTGTCCATGGTCCTGAATTTGTTAGGTGCCTAAGAAAAAATATAACTGAAATAGAGCCCAAGCTGCTAAAGTCAGACAACAGGGTTATAGCTATTAGCAAGGTGTGACCTTCAAGTTAGTGGCCTCTTCACATGTCTAACATGTTGGACCTGATCCTAAACGGATGACAGGATAATTAGAGGTGATCCAAAATGCAGCTAATTCGAAATGCACATGAAGCTGCGAGAAGTAATACATGACATTTTCCCTGCACTTCTCAGTTGACACTCTATGTCTGGAGAAAATGCATAATTGAATATTGAACAGGGTAGACAGTCATCCATTCACTCACAGTCAGGCATTTATCTGCCCAAGCCAACAGAGCAGTTTCTGCCACAAATGACCTATGTAGACATTCAGTGTCAAAGAAGGAAGTAGTGTGACATTCTGACACTTGGAAGAAGATGGCAGACCATGAGCACACAGTTGTATAGTTGCCTAAATTTGATCTGAACCATAAGGATATCAGAAAACACAAAAATGACCGACTTTGTCATTTACATGGGTAAGAGGAGTTTTTTGAACGGGACAGTAGTTGCTGTGATCACTGCATTTTGCTTCACTGTTCTGATTTCAAGCTGGCATTGTGCCTGGAAGTAGAACACACACAAAGCAATGAGCTATTAGACAAATATTGATCCACTCAGAGGCAATGCCACTGAAGTCAGATGGATGATTCAAAAGCCACAGTATGTGGGCATAGTAGTCTATTATATGACGTGAACAGCAGCTATGATACAGCTATTGTCTGGCAATGATGGGTTTGAAATATCAGACACTGCTCTGTTAAATTACACACTAAAACAGCTTTAAAGGGAGATCAAAGCAGCCAATGCTTAGAGGGAAAAAAAGGAATCTTTAATTGAAACACTGTGATCTGAAAAATATATGATTATCTTTAAATTTTACACAGTGCAGGTGAAAGAGAAACCCAAATCTTCACTGTCATTTTCACAGCAGGCTTATGAATGTTTAATGATGTTAAAATGGAACAAAAGAGCCGAACCTCCTGCAGGTTTCTGCCTCTGGTGACTTTGTTTCACTCTCTATTAGTTTCTTCTTCCCCGCTGAGAAACATCGGCAACACAGGCACATTTCTACAGACACAAATTTATCTCTGGATCGGTACATCAAGCGGGGTTTATTTTTACTCATAAGTGTAGGCCTCTCAGCTAGTACAACATTTGCCTCTCCAAGCCTTTCAGGAGGTTAATTCTGGCAAATGGTCTGATTCAGTGGTTCCACTCCGACTAATTTCATGCAGCATTTCTGTTTGGAAACAACATCAAGGAAATGTAGAAATAGTCAGGAGGTACCCTGTGTGTGTGTGTGTGTGTGTGTGTGTGTGTGTGTGTGTGTGTGTGTGTGTGTGTGTGTGTGTGTGTGTGTGTGTGTGGGTGTGGGTGTGGGTGTGGGTGTGGGTGTTGGGTAGTGGAAACTGTTAGCAGTGATCCACTTAGATCACAGACACACACACACACACACACACACACACACACACACACACACACACACACACACACTCCTCCCATTACCATAGTTACAGCTGTGCCTGAAAATCTGGAAGATTAATGAGTATTTGACGCAGCAGAACTATTTGTCCCTTACATGATTATTTTCATTATTTAATCAGCTGTGATTGCATTAATCTCTAATTAAATGGTGACCAATTAACTATAATCCATTTCTTTCTGATGCAGATGGTTAGTTTTATCTCTCAGAGTGCTCACTCTGAGTTCTGAGGTGCTCTTGGATGCTACCAATTCATAGAGGTGTGATAAAGTGTGACTGTAGTCCAAAGAAAAACAATGTCAGCCAATGGTCAATGATGACATGTTTGAGTATAAGTGGCAAAGCTCTGTAGCGGCCATAAGAATGATGAATTTAGAGGTAGTAGTGTGTCACTGAAAAATTGAAAAATATAGAAAAGATGTCGAACTTTGACACTTCCCATTTTATACCAAATCTCAACGTCAGTTTAACCATGATCAATTAGGCCCCTGATAATTCCCTGACATTATGATTTTTCAGTGATTTATTCAGTGATTACACATTCACTTGGCTTTACGGATATTTGTAGAGCAGGTTTACCTGACTGAACCACAACTTTACTGTTTTGGGTCACTGTCACTGCTCTAACAGCACTGTTCCTGGTGGTGGCAGGCAGCTTTTTTTTTTTTTTTTTGTGAAAAAACTCCAAAAAACCACCTTCTCCTGCGCCTGCTAACAGACACAGTTAGAGCTTAGTGTATTATTCAGCAGCTAAACAACCAAATAATTCCCTCAGGAATTGGCAGAGACCAAAAACAGAGGTAAAAGGAGAGAGATGCTGAAAATTGATTCAGAAAAGGCACAAATTGGTGCATAAAAACTCACCAGAATGCAGCAAATAAAGACTCTGATGCTCCGAATTTCCTGGGGGAGGACTATCACATCCCCCACTTAATGTGTCCCCCGCCAATGTTCAAATGAAATTTACACTCATGCTGGGAATTATACCAGTTGAAATAGAAGGATTAAATATGTGTGTTATATGCTTAATGATAAATGGAGTGGGAAGCTTTAAAAAAGAATGGATCGAGCTTGTCCACTCCAGTTGATGTTCTGGGATTGATGATTTGTTATGCATATTGGACTTACATTCATCCAATGGCCAGAAACACAACTCCAGATTAATGATAATGTTGCTCTGTAACTGCTGGATATGTAAATAAGCGTGTGTTTGCTAATAGGTTTGCCACATCACATGTAAAGCCTGATATGTGAATGTTGTCAAAACTTTTTTCCAGTGCCCTCAAGTGGTTTTTACAAGTTTAATGAAGCGGTAGTTTTAAGGTTTTAAGGTTTTAAGGTTTTTAAAGTTTTAAGTCATTTTTGTGCTAAAACCAAAACTTAAGCAGTGTCATATCAGAATACATTTTCGCTTTTGCAATAGTGATTTGTAACAGAGTATGGAACAGATTGTGACCTCCTGCCATAAGAGGAGATGATACAGATGCTGATGTTGCCACAGAGACCACATTTCTCCATCCTGCATTGAGCTGTCAACTGTCAAGCAGTTGAGGAAGGTCTTGGGTTGTCAGCGTATCAGTTTAATTACCAGGAGATAATTTACCCACATTTTTGACTGATAGAAACATAACTTGATTGAGACTCACTGCACGACAGAAATCAAACTTAAAATTTGTAATTTTACCAGTATTTAATATAACTGTGAGATTTGAAAGTCTGATCTTAGTGTTCAAATGTCAACATGCCTCTGTATTAGACTTGTAACATTCCAGATGTCACCCTGGTAAATAAATCAGTGTCACTCACTGTAAAAGAGCTGTAGGACTCGTGTCCGTGCTAACTGGAAGGCCATGAGGACAAAGTGATGGATTGAGGACAACAGTCTGACAGCAAGAACATGTTTCCTGTATCAAAGCATTTTCTATTCTCCACACAGCCACAAGATCATGAAATATAATCTGATATAGATTCTGATCAATCCCCCTCACTGTGCAGGAACTGCATGGCTCTCCAGCACTGAATGCAACGTTTTAGCATCATTTGTTACAGTTCTTGTCTCCTGGCAGTGTTCTGCATTCATGTGCACACACTTGCACAGATTGTTCAGAGTTTTAACTGACTGCAACTAATTTTGGAGGCGAATTTAGAATTTGGTTGGTAAATGTGGGCGACTGCCAATTAAAACCCTCTGCTTCTTTCTCTCTCCCTGTCTCTATTGCTCTCTCTCATTTGCAGCAAATAATTGCTATTCAGATGTTGCATTGAATCATTTCCATGACCAGGGATGTGGGAGTAGAAAACCTCCACTGGCCTCCCTCATACTTCTCTGCTTCCTTCCCTATCTCAGAACTCACCATAAATATTTATGAAGGTATTTGAATAATGTGAATAGAAATGACAAAATATCATTTTGAGAAGAGAAGAGTGGAAGTAGCAGGAAGGTGAGGAATAGGAAACGGCAGAGGTGGAAGAATCTTCTAGACCTGAGATGTGAGTCCTCTCGGGGTTAAGTCTTTGAGACAAATGAAACATGAACCCTGCGGAGGTGCAAATAAATAATGACATTATATTCTATATTATCAGAGAAGAACTAAAATATACTGTATTTGTATTGTATCTATGACATATATGGATATTTAGACATACGGTAATTAGATTGATGTCATGCCGGCTATCTTTAGAGGGGTTTGTCACACTGCTTTATCTGAGGGGTGTGCATGGCAACACATCGGGCTGTGGTGCATGAAACAACTGATGACAAAGGAGGCAAAACAATGTTGGTAAATGGGGTATCGGAGTGAGAGTCTCAGGTGCCTGTACAAAGGTAAATGTTTAGATGACAGTATGGAAGATGAGGAAAAAGACAAGCTCTGAGGGAGTTAGGTGAGGACAGCGTCTCTCAAGAGGGAAAAATGTGAGTGGAAAGGGAGCTGTGTGGTCTTACTCTGTCTTACCGCTGCAGCCTGTGCGGATCTGATAGACAATGGAAGTCTATTCTCTAGTTGTGCATGTGACAGGGCTGCTTTGATGTCTCCCACAGGGAGATACAACTCCTGTTCCTGGAAGAAGAAATACGATCTTTTAGAGAGGAAAATACAGCAAATGCTGAATAGTTGAACCAGTGTCACCTTAAGTAGCAGGCAAATTAAATGTTTAATTTGTCACGCTCGCTGAGCAATTATTTTATTGTGAATTTTTATTTTTATGCTGTTTGCATTTCTTCTGCATTTTAAATTGCCTTTGTGTATGACGTGCTACACAACTAAACTTGCCTTACTACAGTATGTAGCAGTTGAAGAAACACCAAACACTGTATGATCCACGTAACCTAATGCTCTCTTTTGCTTTACGGTTCAGTTTTAACACATTTAAAGTATTTGTACTGCAGTTGTGGTACAGCACGTCTAGCAACATGCGCATGCAGAGGCAGGTTGATAAATATGGAGGAGCCCGAAGGGAAAAGAAGGCATTTTTTCTCAAAACGTCTCAAAACCAAATAAGTTGTGAGCCACTAGGTAATGTGTTTGGAGTTTACTTTTAGAAGTGTTAGTTTGCCAGCTAATCTTAAGGTAATGTTTCAGACGCATAAAAGCTTGCTAGGTTGCCGGCATTATCTTGCCAGTGCGGGACATTTGAATTTGAGAGCCCCGCTGCATTATATGTCATGATACTTTGAATTGTAACCTGGTGCTGGTATTGTGTGCTTTCCTTTACATAAATAAAGACATTTTCTCAAATCCATGCAGAAAAGGCACAAATTGGTGTATACAATTTCACCAGCATGCAGAAAATGAAGACTTTGATCCTCAGAATTCCCTGGGGGAGCTAGAACCCCTAGATCCCCCATTTAATCACTCAATGTTAATCTTCCCAATGTTCAGGCGCACTTACGCCAACCATACCGGTTGTTGAAATGGAAAGATTAAATGTGTGTGTTACTTGCTTAGTGATAGATGGAGTGGGAAGCTTTATTTATTTGTTTATTTTTTTCATTATATAAATGACCGGCAGCAGCAAAATGCTTTGACATGTGCAGGTAAAGAATTACTGTTTTCCATAGAATTTACTAGCCTCCAGACTTTTGCCAGATTTGAATACGAGCGCTTAATTAATTCTAAATAATAATTTGATTCGACTTTCCCAACAGACTGTGCCCCATATTTCTCACTTGCCTAAAAGAAAGTCAATGGGATGGGGCCCCTGAGCATCCAGCAAGAGGCTGTGCTTTGATTCTTGCTTCAAATAGAGTTCAGAGTTCGGGGAAAAACCAAGGATTTGACCTGTCTTTTATTCCGAGCTTTTTGAAAGGTGCCTGTTAATCCATGATTGTAAGGAGGTTTCTTGAGAAATAATTCTAATTCCATTTCATCATCAGGGATTTCAGAGGTAACATGAATGTCACTATGATAAAGGTCAGCTGAAAAACATTTGTTCATTTAAGTTTTTAGGTTTCTTTTGACAGCAGTTCTAAACTGTGTTCTCTTCAAATGTTTATCCCTAATGCAAGTAACTGGGCAGTGATCACTTCCATGATTGCAAACACCAGTGGCAACAATTGCATTACTTCTATTGGCTAACATAAAGTCTATTAATGTGGATGTTGCTGTGTTTTTTTTTTTTTTTTTGGGTCAGGCCTGGTCGGCTCAGTATTCCATTGTGAAATTCTCCCATCTGAAGCGCTTAAACAGTTAAAGATTATAAGCTCTGATAGTGACTGAAGTGTCTGTGTGACATCGATAGATAAAAAAAAAAAACAGTTAAAGTCAGTTGAAGATTAATCACTAAAAGCATTTGAAAAGTTTATTTTACATTTATGCCCTCTAGGCAGTGTTAGTTTGGCTTTTGATGCGAGCACTGAAAATAGTTGACAAGTAACAGCTAAAAACAGATGAACTGTCAGCCAGAGAGTAAGACACTAAAACAAAGTTGGACTGTAAATAATGACAGCAACTGGAAATTCAGTTCAAGTCCCAGAGATAATTGAAGTATCTTTGTCCTGAAGCAGTTACAAAATTAAAATAGACTTTGAATTAAGATTTCTTGTCTGAAAAGCCAGAGAGTTGGAGTAATAATTATTTCTTAATTATTCAGTGAATATAACATCAATACCTTCTCTTCCACCTTCTCTATTTCATGATGTTTACGACTATTGTGACAGTTGATAAAGATTATAAGTAATACATGTCTAGGGATCTGGTGGAAATTCTTGTGAGCTGAAGACGGAGTTCAGATTCAGATGTCTCAGACAGAGCCCTACAAAATAAGAGTGAAGCCTAGAAGCAGAAAAAATCCCTGGAGTAGGTTTGGAATTTGATGCTTTTTCATTATTATGAAAAGAAACAAGCTTCGCAGTCTATTATCAAGCAAAAACGATATATGGAAATAACATACTGGAAAAGAATAATCCAAAGAACAGCCTGCAAAAAGAACCGAATCCCAAGAGTCTTAATAAGTACAGATTTTGTTAAGTGCCCTGTTGCCTGAATAGGAATCAGTCACTCTTTCTCTTTTTGTTTGTATCAAAACATGCACCAACAACACAATGCACTTTGCATAATGCGTTATTTAGATCCCCCTCAGATTGAAGACTTTGTTAGTCATGAAAACTCTGTTCTTGCTCCCGTCTTCTGAAAGGAGCTGAATCTATGTTCCTTATCACTCAGAGCAGGAAACAATGAGTTGAGAGGAAGAAAAGACACACATGAATGGAGAAGAGATTGTAAATTGTAAATTGTAGATAGAGGTGGAAATTGATTTTGAACAAGTGTTTTTATGCAACAAAAGCTTGGCATCTGAAGAGAAAATGGTCTCCCTGAATAAGTACTGTGAGGGGAAATGTGGTTTAGACCTGATAAAAAGACGCCAGAGACGGAGACGATGGGTTGAGAGAGGAAGATAACGAGTGATTAAAGAAAATGAGAAAAGAGGCAAAACAGACGCAAGGAAAAACAATGTGGAAAACAAAATTGAGCAAAGAAGGAGAGAGAAAGAGAAAATGTGGGTGGGACAAGAACAGAAAGAATGGGTCTCCGTCCTTTGGGTTTAAATCGCCAACAAAGAGGAGACTTACCGATAAATCCTGGATGTCTCTCTTCTATTCTTAACATCCTTATTCATCACAGTGGGGTTGTTAACTGAGCGTGAGTCAGCCAGAGGTTCTGAAGCATGTCCCGAGTCCCCACTCATTTATGCAAGATGAATGAAACACAAGCTGAATTGGCAAATTAGCATTTTGAAAAGTTAAATGCCAAAAGATAAGAAGATCCGCATGTGTGTCTGCTATTTGGGGCATTTATTTACCAAGTTATTGTTTATTCATGTAGTGTATAGTAATGCATTGGCAGCCTGTGTATTGTTAGTCGAAGCTATAACGTACCTGCAGTACTTTAAAAGCAGCATTGCAGTAATACTGACTGAGCACATATGCAATTCTAATCAAATGTCTTGTCCAACTATGTATGATAGGTCCCAGCATGCATTGTTCCAGAAAATTGCAGAATTAGTGAATAACTGTAATTTACATTAGATTGAGCAGAGGAAGGAAATATTCCCTCAGTCTACAGAAAATCAACTAAATCTCTGCTCCCTGTATATTCTTGATACCTCCTGGTATTCATGCTGTAAATTAGATTCAGTATCACATGCTGAGAACGGCGACTGAAATGTAAATTCAAGTGATGGAGAGGAACATTATGTCAGCTTCTGAGAAAAAAAGGTTAAGTCTTATCAATATGACTCATACAGAGAGTATGAGTGAAGAGGAGGGTACAGTTACTGGATCTTTGTAAAACTGTCTCCTTTGGGTGCTCTCAATTATTGGTCAGCATGTGAATCTGATAAAAAGACTACAAAGCTGCCCCATTCTGCTCGGTACACTACATGAGATTGGCGGCTGGCTGACTTGGCCAATTGTCACTTATTCTTTTGGTCAGGATTACATTTCAAAAAAGAAAAAGTACAATGCAGCCAATGCAAAAGCTTATTATTAGCTTTTAAGTTGAAATAGTGAACTTAAACTTAAACTTAAACTAAAACTTAAACGGTGACCAATTTGCACATGCAGGAGATATGAAGCAGCATTATCAATGTTTTTGATTGGTCTTTCCTATAAAAACAAAAACAATGAGCTGAAAGACACTAATACACTCTGTCAAGACTGTGTATCTGCTGGTTTGTTGCTATGAGGGAGTCATTTGATCGATTGTTAATATAGAAAATGTGGATACTAGCTCTATATTATTACAAAAATGGTCTTCTAGTACCTTCTCCTGCAAAGCAAGGCATTATGGGAAGGGCTTAAACTATCCACAGATTTTTGTGTGGTCATGAATTGATCCCATCCCACAGGTCCACCCCTCTTACCCTGCCATCTTTACTTTGGTACGTGCTAACTTCTTTTTTTTTTTTTTTTTTTTGCTGGGCTGACAATGACAGACTGAATGGACTATGTATAGCCCCCCGCAAACTGCAACTGAGTCCTGTTAAATTAATGAGAATATCTTCTTCTTCCTGCACCTTACAGAGAAGTTACACCATAAAAAAACATTTTACTTACTGCGACTTAACACCTACAAACTTCATCAAAAATGACACATTGACTGACAAGGTTGTCATCACAATATTATTTTCTTTGGCTTTCATGGCACTTCAGATAGTGGTTGTATTATGTCTGTCCAAATCAAAAAAAGTGAAGTATATTGTTAGTAAGTGATCAAAGATATAAAATCTTTTCCTCTGTTGTTTATGAAGTGCAGCGTGCCCTCTCTGTCACTTTAAATCTGTGTAAAAATGGCCCGTCGCTCAGTGTCTAGGTGGAAGAGGGAGCCACTGTGACATTCTGGTCATTGTATTAAATGAAGGTGGAGAGCAATGGAGAAGGGAGCCGTGCATCAGGTTTTTGTCTTCACAAGCAGAGAGGAGACTCTCAGCAGTCTGGCCACATAAAAGCCTCGTTACCCATTCCTCTTCTGCTTTACTTGTCATCTTCCATTTGGCTTTCACCTTGGAAGACCAACATCTTTTTTCAGTCTGCCAACATTTCCTACATTGGCTCACGAAAGTATCTGCACTTGAATACCAATTACCTGAGTCCTTTCTTTCTCTCCCTCGCTATCTCTCTTTCTCCCTCTCTCTCTCTCCTTCCTTTTCTGGTTTCAAGGCGTTAGTGATCTCAGCAGTTACTCTCTCTGTCTCATTGCAATTCATTAAAAATGCTAAATCCAATGAGGATGTTACTTTCCTCTGTTGTTCACCGGATTTGTTGTGCCACTTAGTGTATCTTTTAGAAGAGGATGTATTTTATGCATGGTCATGCTCTTCAGTGTGTGAGTGTGTTTGTTTGTGTATGTATGTGTGTGGTGTTTTTTTACCAGCCGTGGCAGCGTGTGGCTGGTATTATTTTTACCTTGTGAGTCTGTGTGTGTGTGTGTGTGTGTCATATTTGTCAGCACGATATCACCACTGTGCAAGATGTAGTCATAAAACTTTGCATGTGCGTAGTTCACAAAAAAATGAAGGATAAGTTCAATATGGGTGTGGTCCAACCCATAATTACTGAGCACTCATGTAATGAGTGCTCACAGGTCATCAGCAGGTTGACAGGTCGCTGTGATCTCTAGATTTTAACATTTAATGTTTATGTGCTTATTATTTTTTTAAAAATGATATAATATGTATTGAATGACTCTTATTACATGAAAATAACTGCTTTCATGGGGTGCTAGGTATAAAGTATATGGTATGATTAAATGTGGAGGTATGTTGTACGTGGTGTGTGATATCTGCCGTGTTTCGACGACAGTAATCGAGAAAATATTTGAGAAAAGAAGAACACTAAGCTGCAGAATGGGACTTCACTGCTTGTACAACTGGGTACAACTATCAACCTCTCAAATTACATGGAGTCATTTCAATAAATGCTAACAACATAAACATTGCACTCTGGAGTGTCAACGTTCTTCACTTAAGCCCAGCTTCATTAGCAGCATCATTGACCTTCACTGGTTTTAGATGAAAGCATCTAAACTTTAAACATTGAGTGAATACTTGAGCACTGAACTCTGGCCATCACTGGTGTGTAATTACAGTCCTGTGGAGAAAAAGTTTGAAGGGTGTGTTTGCCCTGACTTTAAGGTCGTTACTTGAAGGGCTGCCAGCTGTCAGTGTCCTGCAAGCTTTGCATATCAACAGCTAAATACGGATCATTTCCTTTATGAGAGAACATTTTGGTGGACACTTAATGTAAAAGTTACAGAAATGCATTATGTCCAAAATAGTAGGTACCTTGTATTCCTAACTTTACATTTATATTTACTTACCTTCATCTACAAATACATGTGAATGAAATGTGGCTGAAACATTTATTTTTGATTCAACTACACAAAACTCCTCTGAATGTTCTGAGATAACTAGTGATTATCCAAAAAGTCACATAATATTTGTCCTCTCAATGAAGCCACACTTTTGCTCACACTTTCATTACTTTCATTGTTCCCTCATCTGTTTCCATGGACACTATGTATTTCTATGTCAAAACATTATTGAATAACCAAGTGCAGCAGAAGCAGAGGCCAGTGAAAACAAGCACATATGAGCTGCTAATAGAGTAAAGTCCCACAGAGGCAAGACATGCTCTAAGAAAGTCATTTGTTGCTAATTTGATAAAAAGTTTTAATGTGCAATACACTAACTGCACACACATATTTCCAAATATATACATACATTTTCAATGGCAGGAAAGTGTTCCAGTATTCTGGTGATTTACATCAGCTCCAGCAGCAAACAGAGTGTGCAGAGACATAGGCCACAGCCTCTTGTGGAGATCTGTCAGATCATGGCAGGTTATATAATATATCAAGCTGTCACTCACAGGTCATTATACTGAACCTGTCTAACCAATACTAAATCACACAAGTAGAATGTAACAGAACACTATACAACACACTAATGGAGGAGAATAACTGTACCTACCCTGATGATAAAAGCAGACAGTTGGGTGTTAGACATAGTCCTGCCGTTAGCTGTAAACCAAGGCACTGACTCTAGCACTATTTGGTTGCCCAGTGCTTTTATTGAGTCACACATAGACAATTAATCTATATCCACTGGGATTAGAAAGTAGAAACTGAGTTGGTTGTTGGTGCAAAGGTACAGTCACTAATAAGGAAAGGATGGCTTCTGTTGGAAAGGAGTTGCATCACACATATCACTTCAGCAGTGAGGATGCCTGAGGTAATTTGTGTATAATAGGACCAGTGAAGCTCACATATGGTGACATTAGTGAATAATTTAGTCAGAGCTCTTTCCTTCCTTGTTTTCTGGTGTTGTAATGAGAAAAAATGTCCCATTAAATGTCAGTTTGTCTAAATCCAAAGAGATTTTTCCAGGTCAGGTCCAGTCACACCTTCGAGCAAAGTCACAGGCTGTTGGTAAAAGCAGGTTGTTGGAGTCACTAAATGCTGCTATTTATTTTATTTAATAGTTGCTTTCAATGCTAAACTGATTTCACATGAGATTGTTCTTTTCTTTTTTTTATTGGTCTAAAAATATGTTATTGTTTCCCCTAATATCAGATGATTTCATATTTTCAGTGTAAATGGGGACAGCTGAATATTTGAAACAAAGTAGAGCCTCCAAAATGACCATTCAACAAGACCTCCCTTAAACAGCTTCAACAAAAGTTAAACATCATAACCTTCATAAATTTAGATGTTTTAATAGACTAGCTTTAGGTGTAGCTAATGTAGATGCGTAATGTAGAAACACTAAAATGTCCCATCAGTGAAAATGAAAGACTGCAAGTATAAGTTTATAATATTCAATGTCTCATTTTTGGCTAAAAACCAAAGTATGTATTTTTTAATTCTAGTAATATTTTCTTTATTATTTTGCCTTGATGGTGTGGCCTCCTAAAAAGTCTGTGGTTCACCATTCACCATGTGTGGGACATGAATATTTGTGCCAAATTTTACAGTAAACCATCGAAAATGTGTTGAGATATTTCTACCTTCCTAACAAACCGACTGACACAATGACATCGCCATGTCTGAAAATCTCCTTTGCCATTACAACCCACACAGACAATGACAAGTTCCTACAAAGTCTTTACCCATTTTAAGTCAATCAAAAGGCCTTTTTATTATCTGCTTTAACCTTGTCTCTCAATTTCATGCTTCAGCTGAATCTAAATTAAAGTCCAGACTTTGGTTACTTTGTGAGGCTAATATACTTTTTTTGTAATTGTCAATTAAATGCTGGAATTGTGCCAGGTAGCCAAATTCAAAAGAAGTATGTATCTTTCTCTAAAAAAAAGTCCTTCTGCTTTACCAAGTACAAAGTTACTGCAGCGTGCTTATCTGCAATGACCCTCAACCTTTATCTCTGCTTTTTCCCGCTTTGGCTGGCAACCTCTTTTCATTTCGACCTGTTTAAAGCCCTCTACCTCGTTAATGATGTGTAATTATCTTGGAGTGTGTGTGAGGTGAAAACTGATTTCTCCGTGTCAGGGCTGTTGACAGGCTTGACATGAGTTTAGTTGTCCAGGGCCGACCGTCTGTCATGCCAGTGAAAACCCTCCGGGTCGACATTCGCTCCATGGGGGTGACGCTCAGTGACAGAGTTCAGGAAGTAAAATGACTTTGTGGCTTTTTCTCTCCTTCCTTTCTCCAAAGGAAATCAGCCACAACTCTCTCTAAATGCAAATTGGAAGCCAGACTTTTATGTGTTGCATTGACTGTACACTGGCACTCCACTGTGAGGCTGGCTAGGTGGGTGGGTACTGTTGAAAATGCAGGTTCTGGGTGAATGACATCAACTTGTGTAGGTCCTCAATCATCCTTGGCATTGAACAGCTCTTGCAGCAGAATGGATGTCCTTGTTGAAAGTACAAGACTGAAATTTTTATTTTTGGGGAGATACAAATTGAGTGAGTATGAGTGAAATTCTAGAAAGAAAAGCTCTCTCTGTGCCCCGCAGAAACATTAGTGGCTTGTTTAAGTTAATTAAGTGTTGCCAGTATTGATCAGCTCCACAATAAATCATTTATTAAGCATTATAAAAGGATGGCATTTCCACCTTTTTTCATCTTCTTTCTCTTTGAATTAAAAAATCTTTCACCATCCCTTATTTATTGACTCCACTGCTGTGTATAAACCGAATATACAGCAGAGCTTGAATGAATTTCTCTGAAGTATTTTGATGACCAGATCAAAGTATCTGCACCAGTCTAACAGCTATGTCTGCGTCTGATGAACCATTTCAAGTGATAAAAGGATATATGGAGTATGAACTGTGAAATTAATGCTTTGTCTGCCATTTTCTCTGTGCACTGAGCTAAAAAATTACATAAAATTACTCCGTTCACATTATTGAGATTCACCAATTTCCTCACTGTGCCATTGTCATTATATGAACTTTGGCGGAGCTAAATTATATCCTTATCTTTTCCCTACTTCCTGACAATGCTCTTAGATATAGATCAGCAGCCATGATGAGATTAGATTTTCTCCGTCCCCCTGAGGGATTTTCGGCCTTTTAAAAACCATTGCCTCTGTCAGTTCCTTTAGATGTCTGTAGGAGGATAGTCAAGCTGAGTCAAAAACACACAGATGTGGCTTTAGACTTCAATGTGATAAGATATTCCGCAGAGAAGGTTCTTTTAAATTTACCTCAGCACCATCACTGATTCACGAGAGCTGTTGCCAGGGATGTGTAGTCTGCTCATTGGTTGACATGAAGCGTTTCAAGTGAATACAGTGAGAACGGTTTCACTGTCTGATGAATGCTGATCTTGAATGTTAAAGGGCAGTACTCTTAATGATGCCCCCATGGTTTAGATGAACTGCAGATGAATTACAGCACATACAGTGTATGTATATAAATCATATAAATCATATGTGAATATCTTTTTCTCATGTTTTTTTTCTCATGTTTCTTTTCTCTTTGCTCTGTTCTAGGTAAGTGATGCCAATGACCTCCACCCCGACAGAGAGAGAGATAGAGCCTCTGCTGTCTTCAGCACCATCCATATCTCAGTGGGTTTGCTGATCTTTCTCCATACTCAGTGGAAATAATTCAAACACAAGGGTCAAAGCGTCATGATAAATAACCGATGCGAACCCCAGTGGGAAGAAACACAAGTGCACATTCCTCTTGGCTTTCAGCACGTTCTCCTGTGAACATACCGTAACACTTAAATTTTACATACATGAAGTTTTTCTTATAGCCAAAACAGAGAGACATGGGAAAAGTGTCATGGGAATAATGTTACAGTATTTATATGACTGCTTCTCATACATTGCTTTTCTCACCTGTCAATGAAAGTGAGCATGAAACCAAGCAAAGGAGGTTGTTGAGATGATGTTTCATGGTTTGCTTTCAAATACACATGTTGTTCTTGTGTATTTGTTCAATGAAAGACATCATATTATATGTCAGCCCAAATCTGTCATGTTAGAGCTGATATATTTGAAGATAAACGAGAAACCTTTGAGGATGAAGTCCCAAAGTGCCACAGGCTACAGCTTCAGATGTTTGGTTTTGACACATACGTTGTATCCCCGCATTTGCTAGCTCCTCGATTTCATGTCGCAGCAGTGAGTTTGGAACTGAATGTCCCTCACTACTGAGCCCAAGCCAAATTAACCAGGTCATCCATCACTGCCTCGGAAACATGTAATATTCAGGTTTGAGGGCCGGTAATTCCAAAATTGTAAAGCCTAATTTCCCTTTCTCTGTTCTTCCATTATGAGGAATGTGACAATACCATTTCATGGACAGACATTACTATGCTTGTCGAAAAATGCATTAAAGTGCTATCAGTTGTGGCTCCACTACACAAGAGACTGCAAATTTTAGTCAGTGAAAGGATCGTTTAGCAGGTGTGTGTGTGTGTGTGTGTGTGTGTGTGTGTGTGTGTGTGTGTGTGTGTGTGTGTGTGTGTGTGTGTGTGTGTGTCTCTGTCTCTGTCTCTGTCTCTGTCTCTGTCTCTGTCTCTGTCTCTGTCCATGTCTGTTTCCCGCTTTGCAAATGCCCAGGAAGCAGAGATACCATCAGGGTTCCTGGTAGATGAAAAGAAATGTGACATCTCTTAACCACTATGTACAGAACCAAAACAGAGTTTGCAAAAGCAATGTAGAGGAATGGATTTCATAAAGTAGTACGCACACACACCAGTCTTTACTGTGCATGTGTGTCTAGTGTGTGTGATTGATATTAGACTGCAGTTTACGCCCCAAAAAAAGGAAGAAAAAAGTCGTATTCAATTCAGATATTTTAAAATGTACCCAGTGTGTTAGCCATCTAGACACCATTTTTGTTAAGGATGTGAGTGACCTTGTGATTCGATTGCAATGCCATCACATAAGATAACTTGTTCCTCAGAAATGTTCACTATGTTACGATAGAGGCTGAGCTGGGCCGCATCTCTTTGTCAGAGCTAGGTTAAGAGGCCTTATGATGAGTGTTTGTCTCCTGGCTGCTGATAGAAATGACTGATAAGTGTCTTTGCATTCCTGTCAGTCCATAAAAATTCGTCCCGCATTCACTAAAATGTGCAAATCGAACTTTCTGAAGGACTGATTCAAGTGGAAAAGAGCGTCAGCACTCAGGATGTGTTCAGCATAGAGAGCTGTGAAGAATCAGACAAATAACTCGCTGCTTTGCTCAGGCTGTTGACACTCTTGTACTTCTGTTGTACAGTTCACACTTATTTGTCAAAATTGTGACAATTAAAAACTCCAGTGTCACTAAACAGATGTCTAACCTCTAACACTTTAATGTGGAGAGCATGGGTGCATATTTGTGTGTGGGCAGTAGGGATATGTCCCTACAAATATATTTACTCATCTCAAACCTCTCTGTAAGATCTACACAGCAACTATGAGTAGCCAGATTCATGTGCCGTGTGCTAAGTATTGGTTATTATGATAAAGAGTGAAGAACAGGGATATGGGAGATACTCGACTATGATCTGAAAACCCTCAACTCTAAACTGCATTACACATCATTGTCCAGCTGTAGTAGCAGTAGTGGAGTTGGTGATGAGTGGTGGTGAATCTGAAGCAGGAAGTATTTATAGTTTAAAGGTTTCACATTTCAGAATTGGAAATGTCTTCACTTGTTGAAATTCAGTTTATATTACTTTTAAGTTTCAGTGGTTAAGTGTTCGCTAATTTGTGAAGCAAAAAGTCTAAGTAACAGCTGAGCTTAGCTAATAAGATCAATCCAAACATGTATCTTCTTTGAAAATGGTTGGAGAAATATTTACTAATTAATGCCTCCCTCCTTATTTCCATGAGTGGATCAAGCAGAATTCTTACTGCACATGGGGCATTAAGACATGAATATTATTTATAACCCAAATTAACCACAGCTTGTCCAACTGATTTGTTTATTAATGTCAGGCATGATTTTATTCTGAAAATCCTCTACTCACCAAGGGCTCCAGAGGTGGAAACCAATGCCAAGGTTAACTGTTGTTTCTATCACATCCTTTCTTCTACTGAAGTTAGCATGCTAACCAGCTAGCCCCGGCCGGTCTCATCACTTTCCAATGACGACTCATTGTAGCCTCCAATCTGCCCTGAAGACGTAGCGCTGCTAAGAAGATGTATTACAACCTCTATGCAACAATGGCCGAAGCTCTTTTCAAGTGACAGTCACCACCACCAATCACCTAGCAAGAAACCATGTTTAGCAGTAGTGAAAACTTACAAATAGCCTCTATTAAAAAAAAAAAAAAAAAATCATGATAGCAGTCCAGTTTCAGGTTATATCAACATATACATATTCAGTTCAAATAAACATCTTACAGACTCAGGTTTTTTATGTGCGTATGTGTGTGCACACAGGTGCATATGAATGGGAAGTGCACTTATTGTTTTGGCCATCTGACAAAAAATGTCCCTACCAACGATAACCCAAACCTACGCCCGTGATGAAGAGGCGCTGACAGGGAAACAGCGAGGAGAAGTCAATCACAGGGATGGTTGCTTCCACACTTCACACACAACCGTATAATGATGAATGTGTGACACTTGGCCTGTCAGTAAGATGATGAAAATGGGGGGAAACTGCTGATACTGAATCCTCGCCACGCTGACTTTAAAAGACACTTATCTCTAATCCAGCTTCCTACACCAGTGACCTTCCATGAAAATGAGCAACAGCTTTTACTGTAATTTTCATGTGTGAGAAAAGTCAGAAGAAGCTGAAAAAAAACCAGTAACTCAAACTCTGAGATCTGAAATACTAACTTCCATTTGCATTTGCTCATATGCATGTACATTATTAGACAGTTTCATGTCACATCACATCTATCCAACAGATCCTGATATGCCTATTGTCTGACAAATTGAGTTCATTATTTCTTTTCCAAGTATTGTCATATTTGGAGTCTATTTTTAATGCTGTCAATTGGATGACAGGTAATATTCTAAAATTCTCTTCTGATCTTGATATGCATATGAACAATCAGATATAATTATGAAAACTGACTTTCAATGACATTTAATATGTTTTGATGAAATGGGGCCATTTCAAATTTTTTGACAGCAGTAAATTAAGATTGAGTGATGAAAGCGCAAACATCCTGTTTCCAAAGTTTCACTGTTGTTTTATTTTATTTTATTTATATATTTATTTTTGTCTTTTTCCCCTGAGTTTATTATTACTGATACTGAGTTTCTGTTTTAATTTCTGTGGAAGTTATTTATCTGACAAATGATGATGAGCAGCCACCATCAGCAGCGAATCTTAATACCCATCAAGACTGCACACAGTTGGTTGATTATTGACAGCAGCCTGTCACTTGATATACACATCAGTGAATCGCATTAAATAGCAAACCAGTCAAATGTGGCAAATCACGTCGTTAGAACCTGAAATTAAATGGGAAATGTTTATCAAGATTAAAGTCACTCATAATTTCCTCAAACAGTTTATTATTTTCCACGTTTAATAGGAGTTTTGCATATCAGTCTTCCCAAATGCACCACTGGTATTACTAACACTGTCAGTAGCTCCCAATCCCCTGGTCCTTAATGCCCATACAGTATGTGTGTGTGTTCTTTACACACACACACAGACATATAGGCCTATATATATATATATATATATATATATATATATATATATATAGACTTCAAAGCTAACTTCAAAGCTATACCTCTCCCATGAGAAATAAAACATCATAAAACGTCCCATGTACCTCAGGTACAAAGTGACCCTTTACAAATTAGAGTAGCAAGTACAGTGAAATATCCTTCCTAAAGTACTCCAACAATTAAAATGTAGTCTAAATAAAGTGTCTATTATACATGCCATAAAGCCTGATTTCACTGCTGCACAGGTGCATTCATTTCTGTCTATTCTAATATTGTAGTGTTCACCAATGAGAAGTAATTCTTTATTCCACTATATTTCTCCATCATGCTGTTGTTGAAGCAGCCTGCTTGTCTTCAGCTACCTTCACTGGAGCTGGGCTGTTTATTATCTTGCATCTCCACGCATGTCTGATCCTGATAGATCACAACACGTCTGCCGTGCTGATCAACACTGTCGCCCAGCAGATGGTGAACTGATGACCGTTCATAATGGAGAAAATTAACATTAAATCACCTGATAGTAGAACTTATATTGGTTTTTGCTTCTATCAAGGGAGCCCATTGTTTATTTGAATTCTGGAGATATATTTCCCCTCAAGATATGAGAAGAGTTCTATTCAGATTCATTTTATGGAAACCAGTAGCCCACTCTGCGGTCGTCAGTTTAAATGAAGACCACATTCTCACATGACGTGAACTTTGTGACACTGTGAAGTCAGTGTTTGTTCCCCTGGTCAGCCGGAGGGATGATGTGTGTCCGCTCAGTGTCCAGTCCTTGGTCCTGTCCTCACACATCTCTTGTGTCCTGTCAGTGTTTGGACCTCAGTTCTCTCTCTCTCTCTCTGTGTCTCATCTCCACCAGACTCCCCAGACAGAGCAACTAGACTAGACTGACCTCCATCTTCCGTCCTTCAAACCAGGATAGAACTTCTCGTCTCCTTCGTTGTCACCGCTCAGCTGTCTGCTTTTACTGATTACCAGAGCTTTAAATAGGATACATCACAGCTGTTTGGCAGGATTTAACCACTTTTCTGAACCATGATCCATTTAAAACATGTACTGCATTCAGCGCTTACAGACTTCCATTATTCTTTCCACATTCTGAACAAAATCCTGCATCATTTATTCTTTCTTTCTCCTAATTGTGTCAACAGATGGTTTATTATGTTTAATCCATTTCATTAAAAGGATTTATTTATTCATTTATTTATTTGACATTGCCAGGCATTTTGTCTTGAGGGCAACCCCCTTTTTTCTCTCTTCCTAATCTTCCTTTATTTCTTCTACCACCTGCTCCTTCATTTCCCACTACACGCTCTTTAATGAATAATGGTAGAGAGGATACCAAGCCTTAATCGATTTGCTGAGGATAGTGCAGTAATGAACCTTCTATGCAGCCGACCAAGGCTAGCAGAGCTGAGGCGAAGTAAACTCAATTCCAGCTGAAAACAGAAAACATTGTCCTCCATGTCTTTCTCTCCTGCAAAAGCATGTCAACTAGTTCATCCATCTATTGACCTCTCCACTGAGTGTAGTCAGGGCCTGAAGAAAAGACACAAAGAGGAGAAGAAGATGGGAGGAGAAGAGGAGAGGCTGTGTCAGTTAAGGTTTTATCTTCTATTGACTGTGGGTGAATTGGATTCAGCCAGGACTTAAGTGGTTGTGTCGTAAATCACCAAGAATGAGTCAAGCACAGCATTTGAAAAGGGATGTCTGCGTTCATGTTTTATATGTGTGGAGTTTTGGGAAGATAAAACAACGAAGTCCATCGTGATAAACTGCTGTACATTGACTAAAAATGTAATGTAGGGTGTGAAATACAAAAGCAGAGAGAGGAGAGAGTGAGGACGTGGCAGAGAAACAGGGACTTAAACCAAGGCTAGCAGAGAAACAAGGCTCAGAGAGATAAAAACAGATTAGAGACAAACAGCAGGAGAGATGCCATGCTGCGCCGTCCCACCAGACATAGGGGAGCACTGACTGTTAATCACATTGTGTTGCTTTTTTCACAGCCGCCGTGTACATGTGCGCGTGTGTTTGTGTGTGACTTCTGGCCTGACTTGTGGAGGACACAAAAACCATTTTGCACTCTTGTTTGTTTGCATGCTGGGATTTGAAGTCACTTCTCTAAATCATCATCTGCCTCTACTTTTTAAGAGTCTGTGGACTTCATGCACCAAAGACTGCAAAAGTACAAAAAAAAACAATTCTTTAGTCATCAGTTAGTAACACAGATTTCCCAGTGAGCCAATAAGAAAAGTATAAATTCCAGCACAAACATGCAGTTTGAGAAAGACCCCCTGCAGCCCTAAATGGTCCCATATTTATAACATACACCGCGCCAATATCACACTCTACACACAGACTACCACCTGCTATGACGTGAAGTAAAGAGGGGGAATTAAAGGCTTTTAGACAAAAGTAGTTTCTCTGCTCTTGACAGGTTTCAAAGGAGAGATGTTTACCATTCATGCTGAACTGCCAGTGGGTATTTATAATTGTGCTCTGTCTTCTCCTCCGCGCCATCTTCGCCTCAAACTGTATTTCAGAACTCTTTATTATTTTTTTTCAAACTCATGAATGCAAAGTTGCCAATGGGTTTAGTAGTAGTGTTTTCCCCTTTCTGTCTTTGTCGTCCTCCTCCTCCCACATTCTCTCTTTTCCACTTCAAAAACAAAGTCATTGCGTCTCTAGAGTTTGTATTCACCTTCATGCTGGCAGAAGTGTTTTGTGTATTTTTCAGTTGTTTCTCACCCCTCATGAGAGATGGAGGCATACCAGTGTAGAGCCTCACTTTCATTACTCATTCCCCACACAAACACACACAGATACACACAAGCAGCTGTTAGCGATGAACAACTCATTGACAAAATTGGCTTCACTTCAATTCTCCTCCCTGACCCCTCAGTATGCTTTTAACTATCCCTCTGCTTTACGTTACGTTTTTACAATTCTGTCGAAAATAATTACCTCTCAAGTATAGTCCCGTCTTAAACACCTATGAGGATGTTCGTACTCCACTGCTAATATGACCAAGCCCATTTCACCTCATCTCAGGTCTGATTGCAGGCCAGCCTCTCCCGTGCTGCCATGCCAGACAGGAGCTGGCACACATGCTATCTCACCCTGGCATGGAGCAGATCCTCTCGGCCTCTGTTCCTGAAGGAGGAATCAGCTAATTAGTCTGAAACAGAAGAGACAGTGAGTGGCTGGACTGTCTTGACTGAAACAGAATCAGCTTCTCTGTCCCCGCCCTCCATATACACGATTGTCAGATTTATGCCTTCAACCTAATGACATGTAATCTTATCAAGTTTTATTCAGTATGCTGGGATTATTTTGTTTGGTTGCTAATTGTCTATTTTCTCTCTGTCTGTTTTCTGGGATGCTGCCATCTGCTCTGCTCCACCCTGGGCCGGCTGTGTCTACGGATCTTGAAATGCAGGTAAAACTAATGTTACTTCTTATACTCCATTAATAGGGTGTGAGACTATAGGTGCACATGGACAGACTGGTAATGGGTCGGTCTCTAGTGTTTGATCAATTAGAAGAAAAATTACTCAAACATATCTTGAGAAAACCAAACTTAAAAAAACATAAAGACATATGGAACTAAATCATTTGTTACATCTCTAGAAGCCAATGCTCTTTAGTTTCACAGGTGAGACCTGGTATTCTTCCTCTGGCCATTGAGGCTGGTGGATAAAAAAATATTCAGGAGGAAAATAAATACTTTGAGCTGTATGATTTTGGATCAGACAGGCAGTCCTATCTTTTTTAATTGACTTTCCTTCTTGTACTTTACAGACTATGATGATTCAATGATGTTCATTCTCAACAGTTCACGGAATGTACATTTGATCAAAAACAGGAATGGATTTTTAATTTCAATTTGTTTTACTCAAATAACTAGTATCTGCGTACTCCTTCTGTTGGTTAAAATAGTGAAATTGGTTAGCAGGACAGATGTCCTATTCACAAGTAGTAGTGCTGATTGGACGACTCGTAATCCACATAACCACAACACGTTTCTGACCAAAGCGTTGTTGCTATGAGGGATGCACAAGGCAGCTTCATCACTGCCTCGTTCTAAGTCCTGCAGCAGCGCCTCCAAAATACTCCAGTCATGGCAGGAAAAACACTCTGTTCATAACCACAGCACCAGCTGTTGCCTGGCGTTCTGGTTGATCTGATGTTGGAGCAGCAGTGTCCAATCTTCTTACCCTTTCCCTGTCTCTCTCTTCTCGTGTCAGTACCACTTCCTCCTCAGTATACTCCGGCTCTACTCTAGCTGATCCACAGAAAGAGTGATCATGTCATCAGACCCCTTATCATGATATTCACTGCCTGACATCTTCTCACAAAAGCACAGTTACTTCTTTGCTAACTACTTTTTGTGTATTGACTAGTATGCAAATCTTCCAGCTCAGATCATCCTGTTATAGAACACAACTCAGTTTGACATAAAGTAATGGTGTTTTTATGTGCTGTGATGTAACTGAAGTTGTCTCAGACTCTGAGTTCAGCAAAGTAACTTTCACAGACCATTCAATACAGCTGTCAAACTTATGACAAGTATTTAAAGATATTCATAGCTGATAATTATTTTTATTCCCTGTTGAGTTTGCAAACACCCTCTTATGAATATATTTCTATGTGGCAGCTGCATTAATGAAAACCAGTGTGGATTTTACTGAACAAATTATATAATAAGTATTGGATTAAATAGATTTTTGATAGCTACAATAGCCAATTACCCAGTCTGTCACAATGACTGGTATGATATAATAATATAATATATTAATGTATCCATTACCAGTTCTCTTTCATTTCTATACTTACGATGCTATCTACAGGTAAGTGTGAAGGGGGGCATGCGAGTGATGCATTAATTCGGAAGAGGCACTGTGTGTGCCAGTTTTACATGTTTAACAGTGTAATATCTTCAGATCAGAATCTATTTCTAATGCACAAACAGTAACAGTAACTGTACCGACATGTGAGCTGTGGAAGTATTCACCATTATGTCATTCAAGCAGAATAAGTGTAACGTTATATGGTAAGAAGTCATTAGCTTTCTTACACTGACAAGTCATGGCATTAGCGAGCTTCGTCGCAAACTATTTTATGAGCACATAAACTTCAAGCATGTGATTTATAGTTTCTGCAGAGGGATAAAACACTTTGTTCCATTTTCATCTACTCACCAGAACTGTTTTACTACTGTTCTGTCTCCCATTGAGCTCTGAGCGATTCCAAAATGCAGCTGACCTACAGCTCAATATTGTGCCTGAACGCCTCCTGTGTAGACAGACGTGGGGCATCGGAGCTGCGGTCGCTGCTCTGCTAACCTGCTGCTCATGTCGTGCCCTCTGTGTGAGTGTGTTGCCAAAAGTGGACTCAAACTGCTCAATAGTGGTAATGAAAGAGCTCAAGCACAGATCTCTGCCTAAGTGACTTTAATTTCTTCCTCCTTACTGACCTACTGTGTATATGCAAGAAGTACACTGATACAGTTTTATCTGCAATTACCTTATAGTGCGCTGATAAAACTCATCCGCCTACACATCAGTTGGGCTCTTATAATAATGATGACTATTATCTGCTATCTTTCTCACAATGAAGTCAGCTGTGAAAGAAAGTATCATCATCCATCATTTGCATACTAACAGAAGCAGACAAGAGGAAAAGGAGGTACTTGCTCTTTTTATAACAGTCATCAGAAAATAGGGGAATAATTAATAATGATAGGTGGGCAGTCTGAGTATCTTATAGATAGAATAGATCGAGGGAGGAAAATAGAGTCTAGACGAAGGTTTAGTGTTACTTTGTGTGGCTGGATTGTGTTTTGGATACTGAAACTGCACACTGGACTGACTGTGTGGAGGTGGATCAACATTATGCCTCATCAATTCAACCCTTCTTGCAATTGCAACTTTGACATTGCAGGCACGGCTCTGTGAATAATTGTAGGCGCAGTGAGGTCAGTAAAAGCGTGCACACACGGGACATTTTTCATAACTCAATTAATCTAATTCGACCACATTCGTCTGACAGTGAATTGTGCTGCACTTGATTGCAGTTTGTATGGTTGCCAGTGTTTTTCCACCCCATGCAGTGACAGCCATATGGTTAGAGTGTTTGTGTGATGAATAGTGTTTCACTTTCAGCTACATTATGTTGGAGAGAATCCCCCTCGGTCCTAGTCTTCCAGTTCAAGCTCTACTGTCAGATTGTTTTCTCCTAATAATATGAAATGGTATTTTTCTATAGGTGCTGTTTGGTTTGTTGCATTTACTACGTTAGTTATTTAAATTTTTGGTGTTTAGTTGCCAATTTTTCTTTCTCTTTGTATCTGGAGATACGACCATCTGCCCTGATCCGTCCTGCACATTTGTTGACACATGACTAGTTCTTATTAAAAAAATGTGTTGAGCAGATGGACATGTGGATGCACTTGTGTAAGTGTATTTCCTGTTCCATGCTGGTGTCATGCACAGAAAAGAATTAACAGTTCATAATAGTGACCACTCATAGCAGACAATTTGACTCACCAGGATTTAACAGGAAAACTGTAGCTGCAACTACATAATGCTGTCTCCATTGCATTTTGAATCCAGATAAAAGCTGTGAGGCCTTTACTGATACTGACAGCTACATCTACTCAGGCTGTATCACAATGATGAGGCTTGGGTGCTTCAGTGATATGAAATACAGATTGTAAATACGAGAACAACTTGAGGCTTTACCAATACTTTGAACAATCAGTTGATCAGTGGTTCTTCTTCTTCATATTTTAAAGCACAAACAATACGTTTTGCCCCTAAATGAGGTTTTCTAACTTCAGTTTACATCTCACTCTTTATCAAATTAAGTGCAGTTTGGTGATTGTTTTCTTCCATGTTAAGTGCTCATTATCAAAGATTCTAAGTCCAAACAGTGAAAAATAACTTAAGTATTAAACATATACTATCCATTCAACATTGTTACAACAATAAGGCCATGTTTTATCCAGGATACTTCGCTAAAGAATGAACTCACACATTTGCTACCATTAGCTCGTCACCACAGCAAAAAGATTTATGTATAACCTAAAAATATTAAACATCACGGCATGTTGTTAACATGGACCATAGTAGTAGGCTATACTGTTTTGGCTCAAGTGATTTATGTGTGTAGGTAAAAATATGTGCAACAGGTTCGTTACATTTTTGTGAACTCGCAGTAACACGTCAAATCAATTTACCTTTACTATTAACCCTGGCACATATTTTTATGTTCTATTCCCACGTCTTTTTACAGCTACATGTTTAACTCAGATTGCTGGTACCAGTGACTCTGACAGAGTTTAAATCAAGTGCCTCTCCTCATAGCTTCATGGAAGATTAATTGCGTGTTACATAATTTTACACTGTAAAAATAATTTTTATCTTGTACTTTTTTTTGGATAATAGCTGTATCAAACATTAACTCGTCACTTGTAGTGCTGAAGGACAAAGCAATGACCTCCAAGTCTGTAGCTCTTTAAATGCTTTTTATGTGCTTTTAGCAACCTTTAGCTGTTTTGGCTGACCTGCACAGGAGTAGTATGAAAAAAGTCATCAAATCCTCATATAAAACTGTAAAGGCAGTTAAGAGTACACTCCCTGCCCACCACAAAACAAGAGAGAGAGAGAGAGATGGAGAGAGAGATACTTTTACTATGAAGAACCAAAATGACCCCTAAAATCTCCCATATGACTGCTGAAAAATCTGGCTGCACTCACAGTTGGAGCAGTTTTAATGTGTATTTAAATATTTCCCATTCCCCAGTTATCATAATTATTTGGCAGTGAAAATATACCAATAACAAAGTTGAATAAGGACAGGGAAGTTCAAGCTAATTGGAAGCTAAGCGCTCAGAGGGCTGACAAAGTCTCCAAACTGTCCACATGGTCTGGTAATGATTTCTCCTCTCGTGCCAAAAAAAGTGCCAGACAGCTAAAGTTTTCTGGCACCCACTCTCATTCTTCTTTAATCTCTTTGATGCTTTCATATCACATGCTTCTGTTCGCACTGTTAACAATTTAATTTGCGTCTGGCTTCTTGTCCTTTAGTCTGCTTGTTTATTTTAATTCTCTTTCTTGGCTGTGATTACAAGAGCCAGCTTCTGTCTCCCCCATGAAATCAATTGATACACACAGCAGTATTTACAGGACATGAGGGCAAAATAAAATGATGGGATAAGGTGTCTTGTTTACATGCTCTGCAGTGAGCAATCACAATGAAATGCTCTCACTTGCCTTATGTACAACAAACCCAGCACTTTTTTAAAAATCGATGGACCTGCATTAAAGGCTTGGCACCATTATTGGTTTACGGCTTTGCTTTCTAGTGAAGCAATGTTTTTATTACACCATACTACTACCACAGTTATTGAACAGAGGAAGGTGAGCCTCCCACAGCAGCCACTGCAGACTCTCTAAGAAAGCCTTAAACTTGGAGGATGATATCATCATGACATGACGGACATATCAAAATTTAAACATTCCTTTTCCCCTTTAAAAAGGGAGTTAAATCTCCTCAAGATGACTGCATGACATGTTTCACTGGCTGAATTTTCAGATCACTCGCTAAGAACGAGACTAGTATAATTGCCTATTTTTCCTTTGTTGTTGTGTTTCCTGCTGAGCTAATCATGAAGGATTCAGAGAAAGTTAAAGAGCGGTGTAACTCTAATCCCCCATTTTTAAGCTTTAAATTTACTTTAGTTACTTAATTATACCATATTAAACTGTTGTCATCATATGCCAGTCCATGTCTATAGTATTGATTATACTGGCAAAAAAACCATCTTGGAAAAATCCAACATGTTCACCATTACATACACTTCTTGCATGTGTCCTTTTGTATCTAAAGTCCATTTCTGTTCCTTCCTCTTCTAACTTTCTCCTCAAAATGTCATTTCTGAGTTCTTTTTTGTATGCCACCTTGAATCAGAAACGACCACCTGTGTATAGTTTGTGTTTTTGCCAGCTCTTTCATTGACAGCCATATGGTCAGTGTGTTTGTCACACAGTCACCTATGTCACATAACGAACTGTAGTGGGGTTATTTTCAGAATTTCTGAGCGGTGAGAAACCAACACATGTGGATGTAAGGGCAAAGTGCAACACAGAGAAAGCCGGTGTGTCACTCTACTCCTTCTCATTACAGACGTGAAGATTGGCTGTTGCTTTTTGTTTCATAAGTGCTGTGTGTACTCCTGTGCCCCTGCCTCCCATCAGCTATAGACTTGACCATAGGCTGTAAATAAAGATGGACGCAGCCTCCGTGCGTGACGTCACCCATAGGTTTCCGAAGTGCGGTTCTGAAGCTCAGAGTGAGCTGCTCCATCACTATCTTAGCAGTGCCTGACTCCGCCTAACTCCTGTCTAATCCAAAATTGGGTGAACAGGAGGACGAGTGTGCAGCTGAGACTTTGGTTCAAGGCAGTTTGTGGCAAGCATATGCTCACCCACCTGTCACTCAAAGTGGTACACTCTCAATTATGCATAACTATAAGCCTTAATAGAATTTAAACGAGTAAGTTATATAAAAATTGCTCATTGGGGATTTGGGCATTTTAACATGAGTCTGTGAGGATCGACTCACTATCGGAGCTAGCCTCAAGTGGTCGTTCAAAGAACTGCAGTTTTTAGCATTCCCATGTTGGCTTAATTTTTCAGTCACAGAGGTTGCAGTTTTAGCCTTGTTTTATGACAAGGGCATGTTGGACATGAACCTGCATGTCAACTGAAAAGACATCTTGAGACAAGAAACTAGCACTCTACCACTATTGCTGTACATTGTGCTCCTGAAACAGCATCAAAATGGACATCGATTTTGAGTACACACAAACGCACACCATGATATTTTGAGGGTCAGAACAAACTTTATCTTATCTTTATGATTCACTCCGCAGCCTCTCCCTCTGTACTATACAGATACTACATATATCATGACTGCAGTCCACTTGTATAGGAAGAACTGCACCCATACACTGAAATCACACAGATACCCTTCCCATACATTTGCCCTCATGCTCTATTAAACCTTCCATTCCATGAACCTGAATAGCTTTCTTCAGTCAGTCAGTTTCTCTGTCACTGTGGTAGGGTATATGTTGAATGAATTCAAGCTGTGTTCGGCCATGAGAGCAAACACAGTCTCTTCTCCCGGCATGTCAGCGAGGTGCTGATGCAACACAGTGGTTGAAATCCACGTATTCAGACTGTCCTCTGCAATGTGGCTTTTCCGGGCCGTGACAGAAGCTCATTCGCATTGCAAAATAACTCCCAGGGTGCTTCAGTGTGTGCGCGTGTGCGTATGTGTGCGTGTGTGAGAGAGAGAGAAAGAAAGAAAGAAACGCCTGAAATAAAAATGAGAGCAGGTGTCTGGTGGGTGCACAGTGTATGTCCTGTGTTTGTACATTTTACAGTATGGTATGTGTGTATGTGCATCTATGTTTCTTCCCCGTAAAATCCTTTAATGTGACTGTATGAGCTCTCCTCTCCCTCTCGCTGGACAGGGAAGGTCATGTAACACCATATGCAGCCCGTTATGTGTGTGGGTGTGTGTGGGAGGTTCATCTTGGTGACTGCAATCATTTAGTCAGCACCCTGCAGCACTCGGGACTCATTCAATAACACAACTGGCCTCTTTCTTTCAGTGTCTAAGTGCATCTCATTAAATGTCGATGGTTTTGTTTAAATGAATGCGTACCTAATTGTGTCATTCTGTACCATATGTTGTGGATGGCATTTGCAGCTTTTAAAGCTGTAGCACAAAGCACTGACTGACAAGAAAGATGCATATCTATCCACTACTTATCTATTCATCTATGCACATTTTCCTGTCTGACAAATGTTCTCGCTTGTCATTTGGCAGACATTTCCTCATACCAACGTGCACCTGTAAACCTGTACACCTGCTCATGCATATAATGTTCTCTCTGTATACTTATAGGGATGGTGTAAATGAAGTCATTTTCTGTATAATGAGGGAGGCTGTCCGTATGGTTACAGCTGTACATAGCCGGGAAAGGAAAGCGTGCACAACATGTGCATAAATGTCCTCAAATAAAACAAAAGTCACACATGAGGAGACAGATAAAGCCTTGCATTGTTGCTCTTTCTCCAAATGTGTTACCATTGGATTTTGTTTTGATATTTGAGCTTTGTGGTTGGTCACCAGAGATTGCATCCCACTGACCTTTGCTCTCATGCCATAAGAGGATTACCTCTCACTTTTAGTAGAGTAACTCAACAACTATTGAATGGATTTCCATGAAATTTTTGTTCCCACATTCATGTTCCCCTGAAGATAAACTGTAATTATTTTGATGACCCTGGTACTTTCTATCTAGCGCCATCATAAGGTCAAAATTTGAGTTTGTCCAATACTGTAAGACTAATGACGAATTCTTATCAGCCTCGGGTTTACTTAGTGTTTACTACATTTAGCAATTAGCAACACACTAAGCTACCATGGTGAACTAGCATGCTGGCATTAGCATTTGGCAATAAATCCTCACGGATCCACTGGCAGCACAGTTTAGTTGCATTATTATTGCATGAAACCTTTCAAATTCATAATGCATGTTTTAATGTGTCTTTGTAGCGGCAGATTAAACATTTGTCCTAGTTTTATTTTTGAATCCAAGTAAGTTTTCTGTCAAAAAACCAATGATGTATTAGTAAGAACCCAGCATTTAAAAAAAAAAAAACAAGAACCAAGAAGAAGTTGCTAACCAGAAAAAAAGAGGAAAGAATTTGAACATCAAATTCTCTTCAGATGCTTGAGAGAAAGGATGCATACCGAATCTGCAACAGTGACAGACTTTTTTAGAATGTACATGAGCAACATTTTGATAACTTGCTCTTCACCAGGTTCAAATGGTTGTTCATATGTATCCTTTAATATCAAAAATGTAAAAAATAGCACCACATTTGTGGACTAGTTGCTATCTGCCCATCTGATTGTGAGTTCGTGGCTGATGTGAAGGTTGACTTCCCCTCTCTGATCAACCTTGAGAGTAAGGTTAGAACTGATCAATTCTCAGCTTCATTGGTTGTAAAGATACTTGGTTGGACACGCATTCATGCACATGCATAGGGTAAAAGCGCGCACACGCACACATGCACATCGCTTCGATCAAATTCGGCACCATTATCAGCAGAGCTGAGAGGTGCACATTGTTTAATTTGCCCTTATCACAGCAGTATTGCAGGCGAGGCTCTGGGCCATAGATTAAACGTCATTATTTAATGAGAGGAGAGCAGGATGGATGCAGCATGTAATTAGAACGACACATACACTGCTCTGATATATACATCAGCACAGACTGAGGGTGGGCGTTTGTGTGGGCCTGCTGTGGGCTTCTCAGTCAATGCTCAGATAAGTGTGAGTATGCAAACATTCAACACATTAGATGCTGCTCATCAGTCTTCTGGTAAATCTGTTTTTGTCACACATGAACACACACACACACACACACACACACACACATGCACTCAGATTATATGAATCTTATTTGGAATCCCAGTCCTCAAGGCAATATATCAAGTATCTGAGCTAGAATTTGTGTAGCGGCACATAGAGTGGGCATGTGAGCTGCCAGGGGTTTGCTGGTAGAATATGTTAATGATCCTGAGGTTTGGTAATAAGGATGTCTTCCATGACTAATGGAGGGAGTCACTCTCTATTTATCTCTGTTTCCCCATCTTTTCCCCTCTCTCTCTCTCTCTCTCTCTCATTTTCCTTTAAGCACAGAGACACACACACACACATTCATAAGAAGTCTGTGTGGATCCTATTTATCAACGTAAAATGTGACATATTAGGCACAAAAACATACAATAACAATGAAAACACACACACACACACACACTAATATGATACAAATGTGTACAATGGACAGATACTAAGTTACAGTAAGAACTACGCCGCATGGCCAACACATAAATTATGTGGAGCTGCTGACATCTAGTGGTCAATATACTTCATTGCATAGTCAAGTGGGATTTTTAGAGATAAAAAGACATTTCTTTCAGGTTTTAATTGGACAAATATCTACACCAGTGTTCTTAAATGATAGGTTTAATAGTGATGTGCCATAGAATGCATGGTACATTTATGTGCCAGTCAACAGTCTGTAGTTAAAATGTCTTTAAGTATATGAAAGCTGTGAAACTGTCAGAAAAAGAAAGACAGCAAAGACCAGATGTTAGATGATGTTCTGCACCGTTTTGGCAGTGACTTGCATTGATTAATTCTGCAATGAAGAGGATATAGTGGCACATACAAGTCTGATTTCACATAAAACAGGTCTGTAAAGTCTCTAAATCTCTATAGATGTATTTAGAGCAGACAGACAGGATCTATGTACTGCACTTACTTTTTAATTAAAAACCTTCAACATCTCTCATTGCTCGCTGAGTCACGATGACATCTGAGACATTATAGTTCATACTGGTTCAGCCAACAGAGCGTTTGAATTGACTTAGAATTGACTTAGCCGGAACAGTTGCCTCTCTCACTCTTGGCACTGTGTTCAAATAACTTTTTTAGCAGAGCACACAAGGCAGCTCGATGTGTTTGATCAGCCCGCCTTTGCTGTGGCTGTGGCTGGTGCTTTGAGGTCAGCTTGTGTGCGTTGGGGGGGGCCCTAAGATTTTATGGAGATTTAAAGATGCAATGCTTGTTAAAAACCTTTAATGCTTGCAAATGACATAAAAAAATAATTTATAAATTCAGTTGTTTCAAATGTGAGTCTGCCTGAAAATAAAAAAGTTTGAAAGTTTAAATATAAGGAGGTCTCCAAGGCTTCAGATTGCAGAGTCAAAAGTTTGACTAGCTTGAATAAATAATAGAAATACAAACACCACTCTGTGACCTTGCAGCCTTCATTAAAAAGTAAACAGTAAACATTTCTGCAACAGTGAAGTTCAGTCAGTAAGAAGTCAGAAGATGCTTGATGTATCACTGGCACACGTTTAACAGGTTCAGATCTTTAACTTTCTGATGTGTGTGCCAA
This sequence comes from Seriola aureovittata, assembly GCF_021018895.1. Lineage (NCBI taxonomy): Eukaryota > Metazoa > Chordata > Actinopteri > Carangiformes > Carangidae > Seriola > Seriola aureovittata. Next base: position 7,854,469 of record NC_079367.1, on the reverse strand, counting down.
CAGAAGTGTTACTCTGAAGGACTTTAAGCTGTGATGTCAGGACGGCTTGATCTAGCTCTTCTTTGACAAAGCTGATTGAGCCACACACACACACACACACACACACACACACACACACACATACACATACACATACACACACACACAAACACACACCCACAGTTACACAAAGACAATGCAGGAAGATGAATAGAAACACACACTTACACAAGCACTATTATCTGTGTGTCAGTTTAACCTGAGATTTGTGTGTGTGTGTGTGTGTGTGTGTGTGTGTGTGTGTGTGTGTGTGTGTGTGTGTGTGTGTGTGTGTGTGTGTGTGTGTGTATATGTATACAATCATGGAGCGATTCTGCATGAATCAACCCCCATTAAGTCCTTGACAGCCTAATTGCAGCCTTGGTGCTGAGTGGATGTAATATGGCGACTCTGAGACCACATTATTAGCAAACCACTGTCATTAGACATCAGTCGTAAAAACACAGCAAGCCTACCTGTTGTTCCTGCATTATACAAACAGCTTGCTGCTGGTGAATCTAATGAAAGTGTGGCATGAGACTGCAAACAAACCCTGTAACTCCTTTTGGATAAGAAATGATTCTCATTTGTTGAGGACTTAAACAGATGCACATACCCCAGGGGCAAAGCACAAAACCAGAAGTCCAGAATGTGTAATAAGTAGTTGTTTACAAAAACATCAGAAGGATTGTGTGTATTTTAAAAATAATGAGTTGAAAAGAGGATGGTTTATGTAATCTTCAAACATTGCAGATACTGTAATAGTCTAAGGTCAAGAATTCAAAATAGTTCAAAGTATTTTAGTCCAAATTGTAGCTGCTACATTTCAGTTGAAAATGACCCATTTGTTTTCTTTTTTTCTTTTTTGTCTTTTTGCTGATTCGTCCTAAAGCTGTGCAATAACAGCTGAAGAGAGAGGTGGCGTTGTTCTTGCATCAGTACAGTCGATTTAAGCATTATACAGTATCTGTCTCGTCTCCTGTCCTGTTTCAGTCAGGATACACAACATACAGTATGGAATACACCCCTTGGCTATGTTTTTGATCTTTTAAAAAGGCCATAAAGAAGTAAAACTCTCACCCTAGAGTCTGCTGTCAGTTACTTTTTCCAGCCTCTTACATCACTGCTCCTTGTGGCAGATAGGAAAAGCATTGCATCTGATTTGCACACAACAGGTTTAGGGGCCCTCTGAAGCAGTGTTGCATCCATCCACCTAATCCAGAAGGCATTATGTACCAGTCAAGCAGTGAGAACAGACCCAGTCAAGATGAGCAATAACTCAACCCTGGCTAGGGGACATTAAAAATGCTGCATCTCTAACAGGAGCACATTTTTTACAGTTTGGGTTCTGCAGTGGTTCTTGTATTTATATACTAGAAATGGCATGTATTTATTTTGCTTTACTGCAGAAAAACTGGACTACAGGTTTATCAGTGCACATGAACAAATACTATAGATGCAGGAATGCAAAGAATAAGTCATAGATACTATACTGTACACACTGGAAAAACTGAACACACTGATGTGTTAATTTTGAGAGTTTGTTCTTCCAGACTTCCATAGTGGCCAGTATTAGAGAGAAGGACAGAGACTTTGTGTGTGTGTGTGTGTGTGTGTGTGTGTGTGTGTGTGTGTGTGTGTGTGTGTGTGTGTGTGTGTGTGTGTGTGTCGGGCGGGTGGGGGGGGTGTGCTGGGAGAAGCACTGACTCTCAGTCAGATGTGACCTGCTGCAGGCTTCCACTTTCACTGCACAGATGAGAGTGCGAGTACACACTACTCATTAGACACAGCTCAACAGTATTCTTTGAAATCTCTCTCTGTCACAGTCACACACATGGACACACGCACACACAGTCGCACGCACACACACACACACCCCTTCAGTGCAGTCAGTAGCTCTCTTTCTTCCTCTCTGATGTTTCTATAGCAACAGTAGGCATGCCCAGAAGTGTGAGAGGAGAAGCAGTTGTATCCAGAACCCACAGCCAATTAAATACCCAGTCAAAATATGTATACAATACCAGCCATTTATCAGTATATAACTGCGGACATGTCCTGGGAATAATAGTAATAGTAGCATATTAAAGGAAATGTAATTAAAATATGGATAAATATGTAACATTAAACAACATAACCTGAAATATAAAGTTGGTGAACACTTTATTAGGCACAGGCACTGGCGAAGGTGCAACAAGCAGAAATGCCATGCAGGTTCAAACACTAACCTGTCTCAAAATAAGTGGACACTTTATCAGGCACACCTGTTCATTATGCAAACAGATGTTCATGCTCACAGCAAAGCTTGAGGCTGCAGGTCAGCATTCAAAGCATACAAACTATACTGAGAGTACAAGCCACATTCACCTTATATACACTGCTCAGAAAACTTAAGGGAACACGTAATCATCACAGTATAACAGGAAGTCAGTTAACTTCAGGGATATCAATCTGTCCATTTAGGAAGCACAAGTTATTGTGAATCAATTTCACCAGCTTTAGTGCAAATGAAAGTGGCGACAAAGACTGTCCAGGAGCTCACTGATGCCCTGATCCAAGTCTGGGAGGAGATCCACTGGACACTGTACGCAGACTCAACAGGAGCATGCCCAGAAGTTGTTGGGAGTGCATACATGCACGCGGTGGCCACACACACTACTGAGTCACATTATAAGTTGCTGTGATAAAATTCATGCAAGCTCGATCAGCCTGTGATTTCAGTTTTTTACTTTGATTTTCGGTGTGATTGTGAATCCAGCCCTCAGTGTGTTGATGGAAGATTTTCAACTTGAATAATTTGTTCATCAAGATCCGGTGTGTGATTTAAGTGTTCCCTTAATTTTTTTGAGCAGTGTATATATTGACCATTTAGCTTATGATAGGTAAAGCCATGAATTACACCCCACAATGCTGTCACACAGCTACAGACTTCGTCCTGCTTGTCCAACAAAAATGACTGTAAACAAAATAATGGTGTTAGTGCAGCCTGTGTTTGGTCTGCAGTTTGTCAGCTTGCTGGTGTGAAGTGTTGGACTGTGCTGTCTGATACAATAAAACCACAATGACTTCCTTGAAGTGTTTAGCTATTCTCCATATTCAGCATCTTTGTGCTCATTTTTTGTGCAGCTCCAGTGTGAGTAGCTCTAACACTGTGCCTGTCGCCCCTTGCGATCTTCAACAGACTCCCATAAAGATTATGTTTTTCCAACTTAGTTTCCAATTGTCTCCCACAAGTGTAAAACATTGAGGTTGCCAACATGTGCAGGGCAGATGGAATAATATAGTACTTTTTAATTAATTCCACTCAGAGGAGACTTGGCAGCCACAGCAAACAGTCATTTTAAACATGGACCTCTCTCAAGAATTAGTTTGGCAGCATATGGTTGTGAATTGGAGATTGCTGCCCATATAACTGCAGCATCAAAACAACAGGGAGCAGCTGGAGATAAATATGGCTGTGTTGATTAAATGTGGATATGAGCTAAATTGATAAATAATGAGAGAAGTTTGTTCATGTCTGGCAGATCTGTCTGTGCAAATACAACAAGAAGCACAACACATGTTTTTGTGCATATACACACTTACACGCATGCATGGGTGCTCACACACACTGGAGCACAGCACAGTCAGAGTTTGCCAGCATTCTGTAATTTGCTTGTTTGCTCATTCCTAGTTGAAACCGTTATCTCCACAGGGTAGCCTATGACATTTTCTTTTGGAGGTGGTAAACAGGCACTGTCCTCACATGCTTCTTGTTCCATTAAGTCCCACTAAGATCATTTGCAAACCCAGTCCCAGTGCACCTCACCACAGTTGTGTGTGGCCATGTGTCATTTGAATTAGTGCCTTTTCACTGAACCCCAAATCATTGGACTGACTGACTAAATGCGATTCAGCATGAGTGAACAAACATATTTGCAACTCAGAAATCACTCTCCTGAAATAATGACGGCATAAATACACTTCCCTAATTGCCAATTTATTTACCTTCACTGGAATGGGGGAGAAGCAAGAAGGAAACAATGGCCGTCTAGTTGGAGCTAGTTGTTGGAGGTGTCTATGAGGAGTCTATGAAATCTATGTTTGGATCAAGGATCTATGTATTAATGATATAGTGAATGATATAATTTAATTACAACTGAAAAAGAAATGATGTCCTTTTCAAGTCTGTGTGATTTGAGTATTTGAGTATATAAAAAAATGAATCAAAATGTTCGTCTGCCAGTGAAGTTGGACAGATAAGTGTTTCTATCACTCTGTTCTGTTTGTTACAACTAAAACTTACAAATGGATTTGACTGAAATTTGGTGGACGTGTTGGCTTTTGGCTAGGTTTTGGTTGTGATTCAAATCTGGGATTCCCGCCATTAAACCATTAGCTTTATTGAGCCAGAACATTGTTGTGGCATTCATGCGGTAGTGGATAAATCTGACATCTGGAGTGTCTGCGTGGGCTGCCAAACAGCATTTCATCTACATACAGTACTTTGTCTTGTGGTTTGATTTTTCTGACAAAAAGAAAAAAAAGAAACAAAAAATAATTTATGGAGGCAGCAACATTTGAAATTCAATGATTCTACTTCATCATTTAAAAACAAATACTTGCTATAACTGTTATTAACTTTGCCAGATTTCTCCCAACCTGTAGTCCTGTAGACCCACTTTGATTCAGGAAAGTAAAGCTTACATGTGAAAATAAAACTGTATAGCAACTGAGAAAGTTAAAAGACGTCCTAAGTGAAGATGACCATGAAGCAAAGTCTCCTTTCTATCACAACAGGAGCTTTCCTTGGTGATAAACTACACAGAGCTGTAAGACAGCCGGTAGCCAGCAGATGTCTCTCCAATGCCGGGGAATCAACAGTCTCCACAGAGGAGCCCATCTCTGATGCCAGTTTCTCCTCTGTGTCATCAGACTATAGGCTTATCTGAAAGACGGAGTGCAGATAAACAGACAGGCTCACTTCTCCCATCACTTTGAATGAGCCAGTCAGGTTTGATGGATGTGGCTTATCACAGATCTTCTCATGAAGGAGGGTGGCAGCAGAATCGCTAATCAGGTTCTCCAGGCCTCTATCTGATCCATTATGATCCACTAACTAATAAGAAAATATCATTCTTTCTTGTCTTTCCCCTCGCCTTTGTAGACCGGAGTGAAGTTAATTATGGAAGCACATTTGGGATTTGACCCTCCTGACTCCGTAACGTGGAGCAGTGTGTTCAATTTTAGACTGAATACCCTCTGTCTCTACACTTTACCAGTGAGGTTTGGTGTCTTTGTGAAGAGTACATGACAGGTTTTCAATGACATCTACCAAAAATGACTTTACATAGATATGTCTAGATATAACACAACCGAGCTGACACAAGAACCTAATTGGAAAAAGGTCAATAATTTAGTTCTGTAACAATTAATGATGCAGCCTGTAAGACATTTTGGTCTCTGGAGTTCCACTCATTGGAAAATTGTTCAACTGACCTCATCACCAGAGTGGCATGGGGGTGCAATCGGTGTTCCCTGATTTGACTGTCACCCAATTGCCACAGTAGTGTCCCAATGTGTTATGGACTTTCGAATGTGAAACTGTTCCTCTGGTCTTCTGGATTATGGTAATTTGGGAAATATAAGCTTTTACAGGGCTCTCACCACAGAGCTGACAGAGTAATAATGTGAAAGGGAAAAGTGTTGGTCTGTTTATGATAAGGTGAAATGTCATTTGGTTCTGTCTGTAATATCAGTAACTGCCTGTGGAGCCTATTGAGCCCATGTTCTGCCAGTTTTAATGATATGTTTATTCTAATTGGATAAGAAGAACGGCCAGTATTTTGAACTAAAATCCACAGTTTTATCATTTTATGGTGACATTGTTTTGTATGAGCTGACTAGAATAATGTCCATTAACATCCTAATCACAGATGTTTGGGTCAGGAACAAGCACCCAAATTAACTAATTAACATCTGGCTGAGGAAAAAGACCTGAAAATTTGACAACATTGTTGATGAATATGAATTGTCCCAAAAAATAAATAAATACATAAAAATAGTACAAAATGAAGCCTGATTTCCCCATCTGCTTTTCTAGATTGATGTGAACATGGCACTTTATGAAACAAATCTTTAAAAGGTTAAACAGTCATTCTGTTCTTCACCCCGGCTAGTCTGCTCTCTTGTGTTATATCTATGGCTTGGAGCTCACAATCCATATATTGCTTTCAAACTTGTTCTGCTTAAAATAGAGCCTTTAAATAAGCCGAGAGCAGAATCAGATACAAAACATCCTCCGTGCCTTTGCATTGTGCAGAGGTGGAGAGGTGGAGACCCTGTTTTAAGAAAAATGTTATGAGAAAATGATTTTTTTTTCTACATCCACAAACTTATCACAGCTGTTAGCTGGCCTAACTATTGGTCATCATGCAGCAAATGTTTTTTTTTTTTGTATTTAATTTTTATTAATTTCCATTCGCTGACCTGACAAAACACAGTATACTTATCATCTGATCAATAACTCCCATATTGCCTGAATACCTACAATACACTACTGAATTTAGTCTGGTAACTACAATGATAACAAAACTAGTCAATATTTATGCTCCGATTTCCATCCCTTTGTTGATCTCTGTGCATCTTTTGATTGAACAGTATTTTTTTCTATCTGAAGCTGTAGAGAGTTTTATTTTGGACTGTTCCTGGGACTCATAACAGGGGGTTGACTACACAACATTTCTCTGAGTTTTTGGTAATTACAACAAGCACATGAAAGCCATTAAAGCATGGTAAACAAACCACAGCTTCATATCTCTACTTTGACTGAGCTGTTTTTTTGTTTTGTTTTGTTTTGCATTATTATTATCAGCACTGACCACAGTCAGTGGCAGAATATTCAGAAAGGCAGAATATGTTTGAAGACATTAGCTCATAATAAATTCTGCAGTGTGCAGAGTCTTTTCTGCTAAAATTGTAGGTGCACACACATGCACAGACGTACTCCCCATACATACATGTATGCATGGAGGCACTCATGTCCCACTGTGTACACACACTCTATCTATGGAAAAAAGGCAATTAATCTCATTACTGCACTTTGTTTCAAGTTTAAATTATAAATTATGCAGTCACATTTTTTTCAAACATTTTAAAAACCAATTTGGAACTCTTCTTTGAGTCAATTAAAAGGTCTGAGGATATCTCAACTCAATATTTTGTACTTTTCGGTCTCTCTTCAAACTAATTCTGTTTTGGCCAAAAAAGATAAGTACAATGATTTCGGCCCCAAAATTGAGTCCTACAATTTTGATATCAGTGTAAAAACATTTGAGATGTAAGTCATATATTCTGGCTGGGTGCACAAAGAAAAAAATAGAAAGAAATATTTTTCAAGTGTGTTTTTGGCTCTGAAATAAAGGCTATGCTCAATCCCATCAATAGAACTGCTAAAGGCAATTTTAACACAAGCAAAAGTTCTCCCAGTAGCCTACTTTGGGTGTTTTATTTTTTATTTTTGGACAAATTCCTTTGAAGTAAGAAGACCATGAGTGCGTTTATAAAAGGCTGAAGAGGTCAAACAGAAAGCCTCTTTAAGTATACCATATTCCATTGTCGTTTACCATCTGCTGAATTCATCTCACGCACAGACATCTCGGGAGAATTCGGAAAACAGACAAGTTTTTGACTTGGTCAGCCTTACACTCTAATCCATCCATCAAGCCATTTCTTTTTCCAATTACATCCTTTTTCTTCACCTCAAACCAAAATATGGGTGGAAAACACATCCTGTGGGTCAATGTCATCCGACGCACAAAATCAGTCAGTGTTTGGATTTGTGAAATATCCTTCAGCAATGACGTGATGAAAAGCTCAATTTGACCCAAGTCAAATAATTCACCACTTTTATGAGCGTCCTTGTCAACCAGTGAAGTGATGATTAGGTGGAAACTGAAGGACGGGAGTTGGTCATACCTGAATGGCTCTTTGTGAGGAAAACAAAGGCTTGGCGGCTGACAGTGAGTGGGGTGAAATCCCGGCCACGAAAGGCCATGATCCTGTCATTTAAAGAAGTGCGTAGATAAAATAGGAGCATATAGGATATTCAGATGGATAGACTTTGTCCACGATATCTGTTTTTGATTTCAAAATTCTGCAGTGCCCATAGAGATATATTACTAGTGCATCAAACATATTAGGCGATTCGGTTAGCCTGAAACATGCCAAGGAATAGAATCACTCTATATTGTTTTGATTTCTTCTTCTTCTTTTAATTTCCAGCAGACTAGACACGAGAAGTGCCTTGCATCTTCTCGCTGGTTACGAACATTTGGTCTTTTCAAATGGAAATGATGCACACGTGTATGACCTCTCGTGGTCTATTTTCCTGTGTCTGTTCATTTGTCAGCAGGATTATGCAAAAAGCACTGAGCCAATTTGCACTTAATCAAGGAAAAACTATATATATATATAGAACAATTTGGGGCAGATTTAGATCAATTAATATGAATTTGATTTTTTTTTTTTTTTTTTTGTCTGAAGTCAAGTCTGACATTGGCCTTGGCAGAGGTCTTTGCTGCCCTTGTAGTTTGGAAGCGAGATCCAAATACAAGTCGTCACTCAAGATGCACGTGGAGACGCACTGACATACTTAATCGTCCACTTGTGATTGGATCCCCCCAGACACATGCCAAGTATGAACAGGGCCATAGATAGACAGAGAGAGAGATAGAGACAGTCGTAATAGAAGAACAAATAGTGGCCGTAGTTACATGCCACTCACCACATTATAACTCCAACTATGTCGCCTCATAAAAACTCCCTCATTTAACTAATAACTGACACATTCAGATTACTAGGCCTAGTGCATTGTGAGCCTCTTGTTTATTCACTGTAATGAACATGCTGAATAACAATGAGCTGTAAAACATTAAACACACATAAATATTCCATTCAGAGCTCTACTCCATAACCTTAGACTTTGCAACTTCATGACTCAGTACTCAGTAGTTGGTGAGCAGATTGACTGGGGGGGATGACTTGCCTGCACTCCTGGCACAGTGTAATTCAGTAACGCTTGCTCTTATAAGTACCGTTCATTTTCGCACTCTCACTCTCTGTCTCTCTCTTTTTTCTCTGTCTCTCTCAGGAGTGTTGGTTTAATGTTTTATTAAGATTAGATTATGGAATGGATATGATACAATTAACCGTTGCATCTCTACCCACAGCTACAAGTCTCACTTCGCTTTCAGTAGCTAATTAGCATTATCATTCACTTGTTGAGTCATTCTGTATTATACAAACATTTGTGGTGCTCATTAACTTTAATGTCATTTGTCTGACAGGCATTCCAATGATTACCAATACCTAATGCAGGATGAAGAGTTGAATATATTCAAATGTTTTATAATCAATATTTTGCAAATCTGATGTAGTTGCATTTCCACTGGAGAAACCTCATCACAAACAAAAAGACAAGGCTTTACAAGTAAACTGTCATTACCACATTCTAGCAGTCTTTTAGGGAGAGTTGCATTTGATTAGCATCAGTTCTTGTTTCTTTTTCCTCAGATTATTTGCATATATTAATGAACCAATCTGCATAATTAAAAAGAAAAAATAAGAAGTGTTATAATTCATTTTGTATATGGCTGCGTTGTTACCTGCTGGTTCCTATAGGACTCCTCTCCCAGAGGGAGAGGTGTCACTCAGCAAGTTAAACACTGGAACTGAGTTGCTGCGTTTCAGTTTAGCATAATTTTATTGTGTTTTTTGTTTTTTTCTTGGGGGTGGGGGGTTATGCTCATCTGGTGAGTTTCTAAGTCGGAGCTTTTGTCAAAAAAATGATAAAGAATGAAACCTTCTTCATGTTTAGACAAAATCCCACTCAGTTTTAACAAATCATTCAGAGCATAACTGCAAAAATGAACATTATGCCAGTCTTTTTATCATGTTGTCAGTGTTAAGAAACAAAAAAAAAATAACATCAAACAAATCAGATTGTACAGAAGTGTTGCACAGGGTTTTATGTAATGAAGGAATATAAACTAAATGCTGAAATCCATCTGTGCTCATACAAGGTAACATCACTAGAAACTGTTGTACCACAGTCATGAGGCGGGTTTCACAAAGATATTTTAGACTGGTCTGTAATGTTGTTCCAGTCGTAATTTTGCTCATAGATTAGTCTAATGCAAGTAAGACAGTTTCACAAAGATAAGGACTGACTAATTTTAAGGCAAAAACATGAAACAACTTAACCCCAGGCTGACTAAGGCCTAACACCAGCGCTATGATGGTAGCAATCAGTGACACCTGCGTTGACCAGTAGCACCCAACAACAAAAAACAGGAAAACCTGCCTCATAATTTGTGGTTTGCTAACGTAGTTATGGAGAGAGCAATGAGAAGGGAAAGAGTTTTTAGAGACCAAAATCAGATTTTTCTTTTTATTGTTACACTCTTCACTGAGTTTCCAGAGTAAAATGTCCTTGTAACTGTTGAATTCTTCCAAAAGAATGATTATATACTTGGGATAATGGAGCACAGTCAGCCATTTTTTTTATAATACAGAATTTACTTAATTTACCCAGAATTCATTGTACCACAGTTGGGCTTTAATTTGACTATTTGTTATATCTAAGCCACAGTCAAAGTTTATCTTTATGAAACTGGGCCATGTACTCTGGTGACTGTCACATTGTATCCTAGATCCTAATTTAGATTTATTATCTGTCTGTTAAAATTGCTTTGGGATATTAAACGCCTCACATCCTTTCCCTGCTCTTAGGTTACAGGGTGACCTGTTGTGCCATATCAATGAGAGCTATTGATACAACTGCAAACATCAAGAGAGAAATCAATGTCTGATTAAAGTGTGGGGTGTAGGCCCAAAGTGATTAACATCCACTGAGCCATTGCAGGTTGATTAAAATCAACCTAACACATTACACTTTAGCATCAGTTGTCCCTTTGCAGAAGATCTAAATATCTTCACTCCACCTCTGCAGTTCTAAAGGCAGATATTAGGACATAAATAGTTAAATGAAATAAAATAAAAGCAGTAGGCTATGTGTTTTTGAAGTTCTGTATTTGTTTCATAAAATAAACTTCCAAGAAGTTTGTGTGCTGTGTTTTCAATGTTCTATTGAAGACAAAAACTCTGAATGCATGCAGGCCTGAGGGTCTCTTGAGAGGACCCACTGCCTTGCTTTTGAAAAACTCTTTTTCTGCACTCCAAAGGCTGACAGATGTGTGTGTTGGATGCTGGAAGTACAAACAACACACCAGCAGGTTATTCACATTTGCCGGATGTCTTTCCCCTGATACAAATCTTGTGTTTTAAATCTTTTATGAACCAAATCTAAAAACAGTCTCCCTTTTTCTCCATTATATCTTTCACAGAGTTTCTTGATGTTGCATGGGTTCACAGTGACTAAAACACATCTTGGGTAATACTATCACAGAGCTGGCCATGACACTATTTCAAGTGCACAGGTGTGTGTATGTGTGTCTGCAGTTCCTTTAAGGCACAAACATATAATATAGTGGCCTGTTATCCATCACAACTTGCTGACAGAGCCTCAGAGGAAGAGTGTTTTCAAATTTGACAAGCGAAAGACAGCATTCTCACTGCTGCCTCAGCTTAACTTCAGGGGGTAAATGGAGCTTCTTAGAAAATGTGGTTTTGTATCTGTGTGAGAGTGTGAGTGTAGTGTATATACAACAAAGTGAGGAGTGTATTGATAGATTGACCCATTCACTGGACAGTTAGAAACAGCAGAGTGTCTCCTCCAGGCGATGCCCTCCTGCTGTTTATCCTCTCCTCTCCTCTCCTCTCCTCTTCTCTCCTCTTCTCTCCTCTCCTCTCCTCTTCTCTCCTCTCCTTTTCTCTCCTCTTCTCTCCTCTCCTCTCCTCTCCTCTCCACCGCCCCATGCGATCTCCTCTGGGCTTTAAACAGACTCTGCCCTGAGGTGCACTTGTTGGTATCGGATGCTTGCCTCTGGGCCTAGCTTTGGAGGAGAAAGTGGCTGCATGATGTTCTCAGGTTGCCAATAAAAGAGGCAGGTGCAGAGGTAGGAATTGGTTTCCTCTTGCTTCTGAGAGGAGAATGTCTAAATCTGTTCTGACACAAGATGCTGTCTGAAATTGGAAAACAACAGAAAGAAGGAGCTGGATTATTGGTAGGAACTAGGATTTGAGGTTACAGCTGCGGGGTCCTGAATATAGAGGATAGAAATCTTGTTTTGCTTTCACAAATAACCAAAAAATTTAATTTTTTTTTTCAATGCAAATTCTACCTGAAACAACACACACATACACACACAGACATATTAGAAATAAGTGTAAAATATTTGGTAAAGAGAGGTGTACAGTGCATTGGAGGACAGACAGAGACACCGGAATATGTCAGCACTTTAGTTGTGACATTTCAACTACATGGATGCGCTCGGCTGGTCATCTCATGTCATTGTGTAACGGTTCATGGCCGACACTGACCTGTCAGGCTGTAAGAGTCCACAGTGTGCCACATCAGTGCAGTTCGTATTTGTCCCTCAGGAGTCCTAACCGTCTCTGCGCTCCATCATGTACAAGCTCACAGCTGTACTTCCTTCAATGAAATTGTAAAGACCAACTATTTTATTTTGTCTGATACGTGAGCACATCACATACTGTGCAATTTCCGGATCAGCAATTAGGTCAGAATGTTGTGTGTGTGTGTGTGTGTGTAGAGCTTACACGGCATTATAAATGTTATATTTAAATTTGCTGTCTAAGCAAGAGTGTAATTTCAACTGGATGAGGATTGGAGACGTGTCTCCCTTACTTTTCAATATCTTTTTTTTTTTTTTTGTGCAAGTCTTAGTACTTAAAAAAGAAGTTAATGCAGAGTGTGGATTTTGCTTCACAGATTACATACAGACTAACTTACCTTCCTGGTAAAGGTTGTTGATTCTGAATGCATCCATGTTGGCGGTTGATCTGAATGGGTCAACACACTATCATCAGGTGCGACTTTTTGATTCTCCTCCTGGCCTCCACACACTGGCCTTGGTGGACAGAGATCTACTGTTATTACCTCTTAAATTACATTAAACCAATAGCCTTACTACTACTTTAAAAAGGGTTGAACAATTGTAATGGGAGAGCTGAAACTGTATTTGGTAATTCCATAATACAACTGTGTCTAATTTTACAGTTTTATTGAAGATTTACCTGTTGCAGCGTTGTCATACAAACGGGGTCAAACTTGTTTTGAATGTGCACATCCAGTAGATTTGCACGCATCACCTGTATGAGAAAGAGTCTGAAAGAGGCCAGAGCCAGAGCCGCAATTGGACTGACCCTCTCGACCTCAGGTGTGAAGAGAGGTGGAGAGTGTAGCTGCTGGCAAACAGGCGCTGATTGAAGTCAAGGAGCAAGGCTTTCTTTCTTCGTCGTTCCTCCTTCCCTCTCCTTATATTTTGCCCGCTCCTCACGCTGCACCTCTTCCAACATAATGTTGGATTTAGAATTTGAAGTCGAAATTTCTCAGCTCCACTTTCCTGTGATCACTGTAACCTCTTCCTGTATCACTGGTACTGTTTAAAAGAAACACAGGTGGAAAATACAGTAGGAAATCATATTTTTCCTGATGAAAAATACAGTGGTCAGTGCCACATGAGTAATGTTTGACAGTGTTAGATGATGAGTTAGAGTTGAATTTAAGAAGCACTAAGTGCAACATAAGCCTAAGTAATATAGGTGCCAGTTTTTGATAAATGCATGTTATAAAAAAGTCAATATCACTACTTCTGCTGCATTGATTTTCATACTTTAAACTGTCATCTTGTGTCCAACAATATTAAAGGAGTAACAAATGCAGCACACAAGATGCCACTGTATAATGCTGGCCTTCATAGTCATCAGATCTCTACCCAGTTGAACATCGGTGGAAAGTTTTGGAGTGACATGTCATGGCACCTGAAGACAATGCAATAACAATAGCATAACAATACATGTTACAACACGATAGATGGGTCTATCAAAGTATTGGTCACAATTTGTGTTATATTGTACAATATCAGTTTTGAGGCATGTCCATTGTAATGAATGTAATGAATGAATTCATGGGAAGGAAGGCAACGAATGTGATGCCGAATTTGCGAGGTGATCAGTAGAGTTAGGCTCACTCACCAGTGTATTCTGTATCATTCTTTGTCATATTCTGATTGGTTGATATTGGCCATAGCAGCAGTTGCACTATGGAAGTTTGGTCGTAATTTCTGTCACTGTCAGAATATGAATGTAGGCAATTTTATATCATTTGATAGGCTAACATATATTTGATATATCAAATACTTAAAATCTGCCATGGCATTGGATTGTTATTTTATCCTGAAGAGAGTTGGAATCTCCCACTGTGTGATACCTCTCTCTATTAAGGGGCTAATTATACATTTTCTCTGCTGCTGAACAGGGTTTGGTGATTGTCACTTGACAGGATCTTCGGTCATCATTGCATTTACAAGACAAGAGGTTATAATACACCCTCTGAGCTGCGCCACGTCTTCAGGGCACATTGGAGGATACAGTGAAGTTATCAGAAAGTGACGAGATGGGCCGGGGCTAGCTGGTTATCATGCTAACTTCACTAGAAGAAAAGTTGTGACAGAGACAAGCGTTTACATTGGTGTTGCTTTCCACCGCTGGAGATAGCTGTTGGTCAGGAAAGGAATGAAGTTTGATGCTGAACTCACATTGTTTCTTCTGGACTGGTAAGTAAACAGCTGTGAATGCTAATGCTGGCTATATAGCAATCGCAAAACTTAGAAATAGCTCCTCTAACTTAAACAGAGATTATACCGGTTTTCATATGATTTTGGCAACCTTTTATAATTTATACTTCCTTGTACACCATGTACATAATCTCACTTTGACACAGACTCCGTCTGTCTTAGCTATGCCATTCCTTCAGTTCTTCTGCCTTTTCCTCTCAATGCAATTTGCTAAGAGCAAGAGGGAGACAGCAATGCAACTCTCCAGTACATGTCATCTGCCACTCAAAT
Organism: Seriola aureovittata; assembly: GCF_021018895.1. Classification (NCBI taxonomy): domain Eukaryota; kingdom Metazoa; phylum Chordata; class Actinopteri; order Carangiformes; family Carangidae; genus Seriola; species Seriola aureovittata. Next base: position 7,839,425 of record NC_079367.1, on the reverse strand, counting down.
CACAGCTTCCCTTCAACAAAAATAGAATAAAACAAATGGCTTAGCTTTCAAACAAGGAACAATCTCGCTTCTTCTTCATACAGCCAATCTCCTTTTCACCAGCTCCTCTTTTTTTTCTGTTTTTTTTCTGTTTTTTTTCCTCCCTCGGCATCCGCTTCCCCTCTTCAGCTTCTTTTTTTTGTCATTTTGAATTGCAGCTCTGATGGGAGTGAAATCATCAGGTTGCCAAGTTGGCTGGACATAGACAGCATGGGGTGCTTTGATCTGGACTTTCTTTTATAGGCATGCACACACATATGGTCTCACACACACACACACACACACGGTGCACATGGCACAAGCCGAAGACCAGCTCAGATGAAACAGTTTTTGGGTTAGAGATTTTCTGTGTTATGGCTGTTGACAGCCACACAGATGATAGGGTTGCAGAGGGCTAGGATGTATGCCAGTCAGCTCACAAAATCATATTTTTGTGCTCATGCTACTTCTCGGTTAAGCGGCAGGGCCCTGAAATGCACCTCTGTTAGTTTTCTGGCTCCACTGATGCACGGCATCCTTTATGCTTTCACTGCAATACTTTACACATAGTTATAGATATAAAGGCTGCTATAATATGGACGGATAAGTGACTTTATGCATGACCACGTGAAGCAACGGTCGGCTGAAGGTTAGAAGAGGGAGCTGTGGGTTGTGTGCATGGCTCAGCGTGCATGTGTGTGTGGAAATGAAGGTGTGTGTGTTATCTTATAGTACAGAGAGTCCCATGAGCTGTTTTATGTAGTGATGCCTTTAGTCAACTTGCTTGTTTAAATAAAGATTTCAAGGTCTCAAAATTCAGCTCTTTGTAAATTCAAGGCCTTTGTGATTATGTGCATTGGGCGGATTAATTGCATAACTGATATGCAAATCTAGATATCCTAATCCTAAAAGTCTATTTAGGTAATATGTCCCTTGTTTGCCTTTTATGTAACCTAGTTATTGTTGTTTACGTAAGCATGGCAGCTGCGTATGTTTTCAGTCATGAGCGAACCCTGCCTCTGTGCAGATGGTGCATTCAATTTTTTCCAGGTGTTCAATGTTCCAGGTGTTCTTCGCCTACACAATGACAAATTCCCATGGATTGCATGGCTTGATTGTGAGCACTATAGGCTTGTGGGTAATATGTTTATTAAGTATTTAATGCTTTTATATGGGCAGCATTTTGGTTAATAGAGAGGCTTAAAGCTCATACCATGTAATTAACATGAGAATTAATGCTTATTTCACAGGCTCGTCTTTAGTCTACATCATTTAGGGATTAATTTACAGACACCAGCACAGGCAACAATGCACCATTGTTTTATTACAATCCACTGAATAACAACCATCAATCAGTTCCTTATACATTAACATTAATATGTTTTTACAGTTTCATCTCTGAAATGCCTGGTTTGGATGCCAATTAACCTATGTTTCCTAGCCAAATAGCTTCACCAATAGCCAGCCATCACAGCGAGCCATTCAAATGACAAATGTCCACCATTGGGTAATTTATGTGTGGAGGCCAGCATCAGACTGTCAGGCCCACTCCGCTGCATCGTCTCCCCAACGTCCTGCTAGGGTCGTTTAGTATTTATTCGCCTGACCTGGCTCCTTTATGGCTGTGCTCTGCTTAATGGGCCAAAAGAGAGCCACAGCTCAGCCTACCAGCCCACCATCCCCCGGCCCCCGGCCCCCACCACCACCACCACCACCACCACCCCACAACCATATAATGCATATTACGATTCTGCTGAGACGCTGTGAAATTCAGACTGATAATTCCACAACCAAGGATTTTAATATAGCCAGATTAATTTAAAGGACATACTGATTTATAGTCCACCCACATAGGTTTTTTATTGTGTTCTCTGATTGGAGGGCTTCTCAGGACTGTGTAGGTGAGCATGGATTAAACTTGATTGATATATCATTGACCCTGCTCTTAGCATGGTTGCAGTAGTTATGAAGGGACAATTTACACTATAATCACTATCATTACTACATGGAATTTGGTGACATCACACGTTTCCCAGGATAGCACCGTGCTACAGCCTCAGCAGAGGTCTAATCAGCCAGCTGACAACAGCTGTGTGGGTGTGCAGGACCACTCCTTATATATATATATATATCAATACAATTCAAGGGCACCACAAAATGCAGCCTCCAAAATCACCATGAAGTTGAATCAGCACAACACAAACTTATAACCTTCATGAAGGTAGGATTTATTGCAGGATTGTTTTATTAGACTGCATTAGTTTTAGTGATGAAAATTTTTTAAGCAGGCAAGTGAGCTGAAAAAAAAAATCATATACTAATAATCATAATTTTAAATGGCCGTAACACATTAATTCTAATATCAAGGTTATGTTTTACATATTCAAATCACTAAAGTATGACCTTTTTCCCACTTCTCTGATCTAATCCAGTTTTGAAATACCTCCGAGCAATGCAAGCATTGAAGTATATTATACTTTTTAAAATTGTATTTACTGTCAGTATGCTTTTCAGCTGGTGAAGGGCCTGAGCTGACAAAATAAGCATGTATGAATTTAACTGTGTTTGAAGGGTGAAACAATTCCTCCAGAGATTGGTGGAGAACAAAACAGAGCTAAAAGAGTGAATATTGGACCTCCATCCATCAAGTGGATGGAAACACAAACCTAAATGAGTGGTGCTCCGTAATAGTACTTATGAGTGGCATGTCGTCACGGCAAGCAGTACCTGACCAATTAAGGCTAAAAATAGACAGTAGTAGAGGTGATATCTCTCCTTTCATCTGATCTCAGAACAGCATTCTGTCCCATAAAGGATCTCATATTACCTGCTTGCATCCATCATCCAATTTACTGCCCACCTGTGGCTGCAGTAGGCTATTGTCTAAAAAACATCATAATATAATATATTATTATCTGAGTAAATACTAAATGACCCTAGCAGGCCATTGGGGAGACGATGTAGGAAAATGGGCCTGTCTGATGCTGGCCCCCACACATGTATGTATTTATGTAGGTATACACACTTTTACATATACAGACATACACTTTTGCAGCCCACATCTTTTTTTTTTTTCAAATAAATTCACATCATATTCCAGTGTAAACATTTTCAAATGAAACCCAAAAATGCCTGGTGACTAAAAGCATGCTGCTGCTGAATAAAGATAGCTGTGTGGTTAGAATTACTAGGGATGGCCCTGTGACTAACACCACCCCACCCCCACACACGGCATCTACCGTCCTCTTGTGACTCCTGGAGAAAGTGTTGCCATCAGGCTTCCAGTCACCATGATGTATTTATCTCTGGCTCTCCACTCATGACTGATGCTTTTCCATTAGCATGGTGCGGCGAGACAGGGGAGGATTTTAAATCACCAGTGCTGGCTTGAATGACCAACATCTGAATAAATTCACCCGCCCCTTTCCCATCTCTCCTGCTCTCCACTTTCCCCATATCTCTGTTACTATCCACTGATCGTGTCTCATCCATCCCTTCACTCTCATGACCATCCTCTCTGCTATCTCTCTATCAACCCTGTTGCAGCCATCACTCTGTCTCCCCTCCTCCATTCCTCCCTCTGTCCAGCCTAAACAGTGCCTGCTCAGTGCCTTGATAATCCCCTGAGTTCTCTTCTAAATGGCTGACTAGTCCAGCAGTGTCCCCTGAAAGACTTAGCATTATTGAATGAAACGTGGTAAACGCTGTCGCTGGGGAAAATTAATGCCATATCGTATCACTCTCACCGTTCATCTCCTCCCATGTGTTCAGGCCGACTATTGTCTTTATTGAAGGATTGAAGGTGAAGACTGATATTCCCTATTTCTATTCATCTGTCGGTGGGGCTGGCCGAGTGTAGTCAAACGCAATACAGAGCTGTCACTTTTGATCAGCATGATATGCTTTTTTATCTTGTGTGTGCTCCTTCTTCAAATGGCACTTTATGGAAAGTCATTTCCATTCATTTCGTGTTTGCGCGGCATTTAAGACGGGTGAGTGAGACTTCACAGGAACACTCAAGACAAACACAAAAAACAGGAACAGTCGTTTCAACCCAGATGAAACGATGTTAAATAAAAATGAATCATTGCATCTTGCAAGGTGCATCAGTACAGTGCTTTGATGATTCACATTAAAGAACACACTTCATCCACACTAAGCCTTTCTTTTTTTTACCAAACAGCTTGTCCGCACAAAAAAACATTTGAATTCATTTAACAGCTGTATTAGCTATTTTACAGTTTTCTAATGAGTTTTCAGGAAAGGGACACACATCCTTAAATAGGGTGCTCGCTAAAACGTATTAAAGTAAAAGTGAGGAAACTTTGTCTCATGTCCATAAGCTGAAGGTTTTTTTTTTTTTTTTTTTTCCTTTGTGTTTTATGCCGCGGACGAACAAAGTACAAACCATACATCAAAATAAATTTGCCTCTGGGACAGCGTCTTCTTTTTATTCACTGGAATTACAGCCCACAACTTTGCTTTCAATGGGCACACTTTACTTTAATTTATTATTTGGCAAAATACATAAAAATGCCGTGTGTGTGTATCTTAACAGGAGCTGCTCAGAAAGTGCAGGACAAAAGAGAAGAGTAAGAAGAAAATGTGCAGTAAAACTTTTCATTTGTCTTCTGCGCTGCGAATTTTCTCACCAATCAATCACTTCCCAGGTCAGAACAGAGAGTTGAGAATAAAACACCTTTGTCAATTGTACATAGTAACATTGCCAGTTAAATGGAGAATACATAGAGCCCTTACCTACTCGGGCCAATGTCTGCTTTCAGTCTCTATGCTAATTTTTCTCCTATTGAAGAATCCTGCAGAATTGTGCGAACCGAGTTAGGTCTTGTTAGCCAAATAAATGAGGCTCCAGTCACCAGTAACTATGGGAACAAGCCCACATATTACAGCAGGCAACACATCAGCAAAGTCTAAGCAGCTCACCAATGAGAAGAGGAAAGGATCCAAAAGACTTGGGAATTGATTAAACATCAAGATGTATCATCTGGCTGAGATTAACATTTTTGCCATGTATCACCGCGGGTCAGAGTTATTTAGTCATTTTCAGCGGTGCCATTTCTTTCAAAATCCAGCCTTTAGCAATTTACTCCATTGCCAGATTTAGACTGCCTGTATGATTGATCCTGTGCACACTGTTTATTGCCAGTCCATGAAATTAGCTGTGCATGCATCTTCCCAAAAATCTGTCATTTCCTGTGTTATTATTTATTGTTTCATGTGTTCATTTATTCAGTTTTAACTGGAAATGACAATGAAATACAAGATATCTGTATAAATTCTTACATTTACGTTCTTTTAAACCCTCGCATATGCATCCCCTGATATACCACCACTGCTCTAGCGCTGTTATTACTGCTGTGTAAAACAGCTACATTACAACCAGTAATTTTGCTTTGTGATATTAGCCTGCTGCTACCACATGGTAACCAGCATGCGGTGTGTCTTAAACCGGGGCTCATCAGAGCCAAATGATGTCACGTTATTGTGAATCAATGCTTCATCAGCACAAATATCGAAGGAAATACTTCAGGTGCTGACACTAACAGCCTCTATCAGAGAGCAAGTCTCTTTCTTTCTGTCTTTCTTTCTTTCTTTCTTTCTTTCTTTCTTTCTTTATTTCTTTCTTTCTAAACAAAGATCTTCTGTAATTGCTTTTGTGTGTACTCTCTTGAATCCTTTTTATGAAGATGCTTGTACTCTTGCAACCGAATCTGAACTCGGTGCACACATTCTGACTTGAATAACTGCATTCAAGTGAATGCCTAAGCTGTATATTGTTCCTTCAATTTTCCACCACTGTGGTCAAACATTTCATTCACTCGGGCGCTAAACTGTGCAATTTGAAATTATCACACTCTAAGCAGCCACAATTTATTTCTGTCTCGCAGCAAAGGCACCTAATGTGATAATAATTTGGTGAAAAAAATAACAGTTTCCTTCCAAAGTAAAGCTTACCTGATGCTCATGGCTCAGTATTATTAACACAAACATTTATATCCTCCTTTCTTCTTCAGCCACACTCGTTCTGTTCTGCCCAGAGACCGCAACAGACAGAGCAACTAATATAATCATTGTTATAGGTAAATTAGAAAAAGCTTTTCAATTAAATTTTTTTTCATACATAATAGATGTTACATTTCACCCTCGTATAATCTTTTTACATAGATGTCTTTTTAGTGTATTCGCTTCCCACCATTATACAGACATGTCGATTGCAGGGTAAGAAATGTGAGATCTTGAGAGGGTAATTGCTTGTGGTGCTGATGAGTGTATGTCTGCTTAGTTAACAACTGGCACTGCCCCCCCCCCCCCCCCCCACACACACACACACACACACACACACACACACACAGACACATACAGAAGCACAGTTTAACAAGAGAAGAATCAGAAAAGAGAAGTGACATGGAAAAAGAACAGAAATAGATAGAAATCAGCACCAACAAAGTTTCTGAGCAACCCCAACATTAGATGTAAGATCATTGTTTGGCTGTGTGACAAGACATTTTTTTGTGTCTACACTGAAGGACACGCTTTTGATCATTTTTAACAGATAAATTTTAGAGGTGTTTTTTTAGTCCAGAATGACAGATCCAATGTGAGGATGAAAGAAGAAAGAGCCTGCATCACATTTTATGGGCAAGAATCACACCCACCCGGGACAACCGCCCACTCCTTTTTTTTTTTTTTTTCCCTGAATTGATGTACATCAATACACTGTAGGTGCTGAATCCTGTTGGTTTCAAATATAGGGCCACATGTTACATTCTATTCATAAGAATGTTTGGGAAAAAAGAGGCATATCTGTGAAAACAAAGTCATTCTAAGCATTTCTTTTTCTGCGAGACAGTACAGTTAATTCCCCTTCAGCTGCACCCTGGAAACATCCATATGAGATGAGCTGCGGAAATGTCCCCATTTGAGCTGTATTCAGAAATCTCTTTGTTCCTCTCCATTGGGTTCCAGCCTAACCCAGCATTACTATGAATAGAACATCTGATGGTGATGTAAAAGTACCATTGTGCATGTGTGCGTTTGTTTATATGTGTGTGAGTGTATGTGGGCACATGATATACTACATGTGGTGTTTTGATCATTTTCTTTCTTATTACGAATTTAAGATCAAAACAAATGCTGTCCTACATAATCTAGGTTAAAAACGGCAACAAGAAAGAAGTGGAGCACATTAGGACAATTTATATGTTTTGTTGTGCAATGGGTTGAGTTCCATTAAAAGGTACAGACTAGTTTAGTGCTGAAACAATCAGTTTATTGATTTTTATTTATTTATTTTATTTGTAAGGAAACATAAACAATCCAAAATCTAATTAATTATTTTTGTTAATATGGAATATTTTCTAGTTCCTGATTCTCAAATGGGAAGTCCTCCAAATTAAAAGAAAAAATAAGTTATTTGTCCATGCCCTCCAAAGTAGCACACAGGAGAGTTGTCTGATCTGACACCCCTATCAGCAGGACGTCGTTTCTCTGTGCCTTGCGCAACTGGTTTTATTATTTGACAATGCCACGGTTAAGGTTTGGTTATGTTTAAGCACAAAAATCGCTTACATAGGTTTAGGTTAAAATAGTTCTCTGGTAATATAGGTTTGGGAAACACAGTTACTTTGTTAAGTTCAGATCGTACCGATATAAGTATCAGAAATTACTCTTATACTGCCTAAAATACTGTATTTGGTATCGGCAACTACGCAAGTCTGTGCACCGATTGGTTACCACGTAATTTATTAATAAACCTTGACACGTCACATCTGGCAATTTTGCTGGAAATGAGTTCTTCCTCGCTACTCTAAAACAGTAGCTAGTTTTGTTGAGCAGCCACTGGCAGATATTACTTATACTGGTACTGCAGTCTTTGCTTTTATATGATTTAAATGAAATATTTTGGGATTTCGAACTATTTATTGCATAAAACAACACATTTTAAAACATCACCTTGAGCTCTGGAAACTTTCCATCCCCCCTTTTCCTTTAATGTTTAATAGGTTAAATCATTAATCATGATACTAAACTAACCTGTGCTATGCTCTGGTGTCAAATGAAAAGAGTGACGGGCTGCAACACAAGCCACTACCTTTTATTGAAATCCACAATGAGTTGGACCTACTCACAAAAAAAGTTTTTTTCAGATTTACATCTTTGTGTATGTATGTATGTATATAGTTTCTCTGTGTGGAAACTGAGGATAAAATTCAACTGCAATGATGTCCATGGGGTAATAAGATGATTCACATTGCACGTATATGCTAATCAAGATATACAGTGTTTGTTTCCCTCTTGTCTTCATCGTCTGTGTGCAGTTGCCATTATGGATTCATCATGTGCTATCCTGGTTTGGCTTGGCTTGTGAGGTTTGTAAGGTTCACTAATCTAATGACACAGGAGTACACACTCCTGACTCCTGTGCCAATAGAGGTCATGTACTTACATAGATCAAGATAAGGAGGCTCTGATTGTGTGCATGGGTGTGTGTGTGTGTGTGTGTGTGTGTGTGTGTGTGTGTGTGTGTGTGTGTGTGTGTGTGTGTGTGTGTGTGTGTGTGTGTGTCTTTTCATGTCTACGTGGGTTTGTGCATATTTTATTGATGTGCCCTGATCTTTGTGCAGAGAGGGAGGTATAGAGGCTACTGCTCATCATTATGCCCCTGTAATTACTTTGTAAGACCATTGGACTGCTGCCTCTTTTAATTGGGGAGCTTAAAGATTAGGTCATTCCAAGTGTTTTTTTTCTGTTCATGCAAGCTTGGCCCGTAAAACAGTAGTTTTTGCAGTTGGCTTTTCCACACAAGTAAAATAATTGTTAATTAAACAATCTTGTTAATCTTGCTCCTTTAGTTCCTTCCTGAAATAAAGTATCCATACCATGGTCACGCTAAAACAGTATTGCCCTGGAATTAAAGTATAGTGAATACTTCATCTTAAAGAGAATCAGTTGAACCCTGTCCACAGTACGTCCACAACCACTTTCAATTACAGCTCTAGGCGACACAACAAAAACCTCTCACCTAATGATAAGGGCCAAAACCAGTGTCTTTGAAAGGCCAAGATAAGACCTGAATAGAGATTAGAGGCGGGCAAGGTTAATGTGAAGAGCCAGGATCTACTCATGCTAGGCAAGAGGGTAATTGAGCTCTTGTGAACTGGCGATAAAGCAACTTTTAATCTCTCCCAACTGCTTTTTAATGCGATCTGGAAATCCCTGTGGATTGTCAAGAGAAGTTGAACTCTCCATGCCATGGAAATGAAAAGAAAATAGATTTGGGCATCACCTTCAGCCCTGACCATCCCCTCACAGCCCCCTCTGTCTCAAGGTCAGAGTTGTAAAATAATCTCTCCAAGGGCAAGAGGAGGAGATGTGGCCAGCAAAGTATTCATGATTTGCTATTTAAAATTTTATGATGCAATTTGGGAAGCCTTGCACAAGACTTGCAACAGCCACTTGGCGCAAGTGGAGAGCCATCTTAATTGAGAAGAAATTCATCCACTCTGACATTCACAGTGAACTTCCAGATTAAAGATTAATGATAAACTAATGCTTGTATCAGATTGATCAAATGATAGGAGATTACATCCAGATGCTTCCTTCTTTTGCTTTTGATGGCATAATCAAAGAGACAGCATCCACTGTTTGCCACCAAAAAAAAAAAAATTACAGAATAAGGACAGAGCTGCAACTCAGATGGAGGTCACATTGTCTTTTGATTCATTCTTAACATTTGTTTTAATAAGACTTTTCTTATAAAAGCGTTTTTTATAAAACAGAACAATGTGTAATCACAGCAAAGATGATAATCACAAAGATTATCACAGCAAATAAAAACAATAGGCTTTGTAAGTGCATTGCACATATTGTGACCTTTCTATACAAAAATGCCTCTATACAATAAGCTGGCATGTTGACACACCAGTAGTCCTCAGTAAACCAAAGCTCAAAGTATGATTTATTGTCCATACAGGGAAATTGATTTGCATCCATGGCTATACAAAAATACACATACAAGGACACACATAGCACCAACGCTTACGGACATCAAGAGACAGTATGGCATGATGGCCAGAGTCAATGTAAAGTGCAAAAGTCCTTGCTACAACAAATTACAAAGTATCTCAATTAAAATTTACTTCTATAAGAATTATGTAGTTATCCATAAATTCATCAAAAACAGTCACTGATGCAATAACCTAAGTAAAAACAGACCAGATGTAATGTACCACCCTTTTCAGTGTTGCCAGATTAGATGGTTTTCCACTCAACTTATACTTTTTCTTAAACTGGGCAGTTCAAAATTTATTTGGGCAGGTTGCTATAATTTAATTTTTGTACCATCAGGGTGTGTTTCCCAGATATGACAGGAGAGAAACATAAGGTGATCTGCAGGTGTTCTGGAGTGAGCTAGAAAGGTAGTTATTGTAGTTTGTGTGATTTAATAACACATAATAATGAACATACTCAACACCTGGAGTAGCAACATGGAGGCAGTTGGGATAGGCTGTTTTAAAATTCTGCCTGACTGCAGCAATTTGTGTCAAAAACTGGAGTCTGAACACAGACCCTTTCTGAGGATATCAATCTCCATTGTCCATCGCTAATACATAAACAATAAACCTGCTTAAACACCACAGGAAAAACACCCTTCCTATGACTGCAGAACTATATTTTTATGCTACCTTCACTCTACAGGAGCTATTTATACGTTTTTGCTATTGCTATGCAGCCAACTTTAACATTAACAGCTGTTTACTCACCAATCTAGAAGAAACGTTGCGAGTCTAGCATCAAACCTCATTCCTTTACTCATCAAGAGCTCTGTCCTGTGGTGGAAAGCAGCATTAATGTTAACTCTTGTCTCTATCACGTCTATCACGTCTCTGGCTGTCTTGTCACTTTCAGTTGGTGACTGAGTCACTGTAGCCTGCAGTCTGCCCTGAAGACGTAGCGCTAACAATCACCACCAACTGCAATTTTTCGGCAGCAGAGAAAACGTGCAAAGCCCCTTTAAATTAATTTATTGATGGTACAGAATAGTAAAAAGGAACAGCTAACAGGTAATTCAGTGTATACATATAAAATGCTTTTGTGTGTATTTAGCTCTTGTTTTGCTCTGTACCACTAAGTACAGCTAGCTGTCATTTTTCTGTTTCCTTAATATTGTCACTGTTTTGACAATGTTTGTAAAAACTGTCAAATACCATTTGTAATGCATTATGTTATTGTTTTGCAGTTTCAATTTTTTCAGTTAGCACCTGGATGTTTATTGGACAAACCTGTTAGCGAGCTGTCAGGCGGGATCGCCACTCACTGCCCCAGCAAGGGCAGAATATGTACATTTATCAAATTCTGTGGGAAAACTGCAGATAAATGCTAATCAGAATCATTAGAAGCAATTTAAGTGTAAGCCTTTGAATCAGAGCAAAGTCTTTATTACTACTGAATATTTCACTTAACACAATGCAGCCTTAATGGAATCTGTTGACATGCACTGCACTAGCTAAACGGATTACTGTACTCTTGTCTCGCCCACCAGCACTCACCGCTGGCATCCCTCGCAACAAGCTGACTCAGGATCGCTCCAGTTCTGAACTTTCCACAGAGACTTCAATAACTGCAATTTATTATGTGGCAGTAAAGAAACAGGGCAGTCTTTTTTTTTTTTCTATTTCTCCTTCTGCCTCATTTTTCTTCACTCCTGTCTTGTAGCATCCCTACTCTGTTGTCACACTCGTTCTGATCGCCTGCCCTCCCTGTTCCCCCCTCCTCCTCCATGCTGTTTTTTTTTTTTTTCCTTCCCTCCCCCTGTGTCTCCAGCTTGGGTACTCCTTCTGAGTCTCTCTCTCTGGTTGTGTGATTAGTCAGTTTGAGAGCAGGTCTGCAGCTCTCTGATAGCATCCATCTCCCCCACATGTTCCCGCCTGGAACAAATTAACTTTGGAGTTAAAGAGCTGGAACTGTGAGTGGTTGGCTTGCAGTGTGTGTGTGCAGGTGTATGTATGTGTTTATTCGTGCGTGCCTGTGTTTCTGTGTATCAGAGCATGTGTGAGCACGTGCTCCCTTTTTCTGAACTTAATAGGACCACTGGGTATAAAATAAGGATGGAGCTTGACTCTTATGCACATGGGTGCACGCTGTAGTTGAGAGCTCTGTGCACGCTGCCACATCAGGTGTATGGAAATGTCATTGCATCTGTCAACAAGAAATCTAACATTTCACAATCTCACCTTAAAAGTTGCCGGTAGCTGAAGGTAGCCTTCGAGAGGCACAGCAAATTCAATTACTTTCTTCTACCTAGTTATCGTTAACTAGTAAAGATGAAAAGGCAGTGAAACATCCTCTCATCATTCACTCTTCTGACAATTTCTGTCTTTGTGATGCATTTGCAAAGAAACAAAGCCAGCCTATTAAACTTGGACAGCTTGTGCTGCATCCACAATGCCTGCTGGAAATGAAAGCTTGCTTAGCTACAGTTTCATAGCCTGGCCTATTAGATGAGCTTGACCTCTGCCTGAACTGAACTTTTCCTCAATATGGATGTTTCAAATGTGGCTTCATTTGCTAGATGTTTTGGCTGACTGTCATCTAATATTCTCAAGATGATGAAACTATTCAGAAAGTCAGTCTAACATTTGATCATGTGGTCAGTTATAGATATATCCTAATGCTTGTGGTCAGTGGTTACATAACCTTCGAAACAAGCTGTGCACAGGCACCGAAAAATATTCAATTATTCCTCTAACGGTTATGAAATTACATTGATCACTAAAGTTTCTCCGACCACTATGAACATGAACGTGTGTCTTTGTGTTTATCCATGTCCACTTAAGTGTGAGCTCAGCATCTTAGCTAAAAGTTCTGCTCACAGGGGCGACTTTCTGCTTCGTCAGGGCTCTGCCTTCCTGATGGAAAAAGGGAAAACAAAGGATTTACACCCACTTACATCGAAATGCAGCTGCTTCCTGGCACCAACATCAGCAAGAGTAACAGACATTATGTGTCTCCGTGTTATTCCTTTGACTCCGTCTGTTTCGATCTTCAGGGACCTGTGAAGCGTCCATGTGAGAATAGGTCTTAACTGCAGATACTGATGTGACAAGTGGGGAGAGCAGGCACTGTGTCCTGCCATCCTTTAAGTTGCCTGAGACAATGTTTATTGAAATGAATTAGAAAACATATGATTGGTACCTTGAGGGAATAAGATGCCACGGCATCACAGGCAGCTCTCTGCCTGAAACACACATTTGAGCGTTCAGAGAAGTCGAGATGCAAAAGATGCTTTAGGGTATGCCCCAGTGGCAGAGCTATAATAAACTGTACCTGGCTGCAATATGTGAAGTGAATTTCAAGCCAGACTGGATAGAAACCTCTGAGATCTCAGAACAATAACCATGAATACCATTTTTTGCAGAGTCATGTGGGATGGAGATTTCATAGACTTATTTTGTTAAATGTTATAGTCAGAATGCTGTTTTGGATGAAAATGTATTCTAAAGAATAAGAAAAAAGATCCCACGGAGAAATTAAATAGAAAGGAGGTGCCACAGCACTTCTCTTCCTCTTTCCCCACTTCCTGTTATGCATGCTAAAAAAGAACTGAAGCTAAATGGAGACTTTTATTGCTGATGAGGGAGGGAGCCATTCCACAAGTCATCTGGTAAGTGAAGTCAGAAAACGTTCCCTCAAGGAAAAATCCTAATTACAGTTCATGCCTTAAAACCATAACCCGTTAAAGCCATTCACTGGTAAAGATGTAGAAATGTCAAGTTATGCAAACCACAATGAAAACACATGGGGGGGGTAGCGCAAGTGTTTGCATGCATGAGTCAGTGTGTGTGTTGAGGGTAGGAAGGGTCTGGAGTTCAAGTTTTCCTCTTTTCCTTTCTTTTCCCTCCCTCTGTTCTTTCTCTTTGGTGCCTGGAGGATAAAGCTCTGCGCTCTTGTTCCTTTGTGCTCTCTGGCTTTTCTTTCCAGGCTCTTTCTCTTTCATCTTCTCCTGGACCCTTTTTCCCTCCTCCCTCTTCCGACACCTTCGTTGCTCTCACAACCACACACACCCATACACACACACACTCAAACACACACATACGCTTACATGTGCACACAAACACACACACACACACACACACACACACACACACACACTTTCAGGATGCAAATATCCATCCAACATTATGTCTTTGTTTGAGGAAGCATAGCTGGCCAGCATACCGGAGTGTGAAAGCCACCTGTGAGGCCCAATCCAAGCAGCCGGAAGGAACTGATTGCTACTGAGCCCTCCTGAAGCAAACATGGTATTTCTTCAGAAGGCCAGCAGCATGTGTACGGCTGCGTGACCTTGCTGAGGCCTCCACATGCCCTCTATTATGTTTGTAATAGAATTTCATCAGCGTCATTTTCACAACACGTTTCTCTCACACAGAAACACACATTGTTTGCCCTCCTCTCTACAGTGGGAGAGGAGCTTCAAACATGTCGCATATATCATGTTAAATATGTCATGCCTATCTATAGGAGCAGGTTGACACACTGAGTCTCAACTGTAATAACATCGAAAGATGAACTAATAATACACAGGTACATTCACATATATGTCAGGTATCCAACAAGTTCTCGAGAATATCTTTAATGTACATTTTTGGTTGAGTCATTGATTGTTCAAGATCAGTGTTTTAAAATATTTGAAACTTTATGCATCAGTAGAATGTCAACTGTATAAATGTGCAGTCCGGCCTCCTCTTAGCAGCTGCAGCAGCTGCAAATGTGTGGCGAACACCAGCACTGCTTTCACACATTTAATCTAATTTGCAGCTTCCTGAGATCCTCATGTCTGTGGTGATTTTGAAGCAGGTGTAAGTGCTATATAGATATTGTGAAAGTATAAAAGTGTTCAATTCATGGAGAAATATGCACAGCCTGTATTAAGAAACTGCGCCTTAAAAGAAGCCATCAGGACTTATGTAAGTTTGTGATGTCACAATGAAACAGTCGCTGCCCTCAGCTATACCCCCAGCATGGCCCACTCTTAACCACCTGCCAAAGTTGCAGGATTTGGCTTCTGCATATGTTTACCTGAAATCATCTGTATTTTTATTAGATCTCTATTCAGGGCTCTTATTAGTCTTTTGTCTGGCCTCTCCAATGATCTTTTCAGCTTTCCATCTTTTTTTATCTCTATTCTTCTAGCGAGTGGTCGATTACTTTTCGTGCTGTTTTATGAGTTACATTTGGAGCTGAAAACCAGCTGTTATTGTGGCTGTGTGTTTGTGGACTGCAAACTTGCTTACTCACAGCTGGATGATGTCCAACGCCCAGAGTCAGAGCTTTGAAAAAGACGGATAAGCTGCTTGACGGCTTTGTCTCCGTAGCTGCTATCCAAGCAAAGCATATTTTCGACACAACGCTGCCGTCAAGCCGCTGCCAGTAGAGGTTCCTTCCAGCCACTTGCCTTAACATCACAGCGAGAGGAGATGTGAAAAATTGCAAATATATCTTCTTATGGATATCAAAACACTGGAAAAGTGTGAAGAAAAGCCTTTTGTTAGCTTGTGGTTTTAATCACAGCTTTCCGTCAAGTCAGCTGGTTACCTTTGCCGTGTATAAAGGTGATCCCTTGTTAGAACAAGGGATCACCTTGATCACAGAAATAATGACTGTAATGACTTAAGATGCCTAACACAGCAGCCATGTAGATCGTCTTTGTATCACACCATAGTGTTAAAAGAGGCCTCGTAACTCTGCTGTTGGCAAACAGATCACCAGATGGGCTTATAAAGCTGACAATGTGTGTGTGTGTGTGTTTGCATGGAAGAGCAAGGCAGAGTGAGATGCAGATAGTCTCTTTCACCCCCATGTCACTGTGTCTGCCTATCTCTGTCTCAGAAACACTCACACTCTTGCATAGACACATACGCTCAGCAGTGTAATACAATCAGTAGGAGCAGCAAACACAAGCAGAGAACATCTGTGGAGCAACAGAATGCCAAATCCTCTCCGCTGGGAGACAGTGACCATGGACGCACCGGCATATGGATGGGCCAGAGCTTTCCAATGAGGCCAAATAATGATTGATGCTAGCAGTTGCTCGCTACACAACAGTCTGTGCATTCCCAATTCACCAGAGAGGCTGTGCCGCAGCCAAATGAGCAAATAAACCATAATTTCATTGTCATTGACGATCAAATTATCTCGCTAGTCTAATTTGGACCGGGGTGCACATAGTTAACGAGTTTCTATTTTGCTGTATCTGCCATTGGGAAGGGAAGCAACAATAATAAGACTGATGATATGCAGTGTTTGTCATTGAAACTTTTGAGCTGAGAAATGCAGTGCATCTTTTTTTGGCAGAGTGCTGAGTTAGAGGATGACGAAAAGTTCTGTAACAGCAGCCAGCAGCCATCTTAAAGTTGCACGACCCAGAATAAATCCTATCTAGCAGCTCAAACAACCTAACAATAATGTTGTCAGGTATAATCACACATTGTTATTGTGTTAATTTAATTGTATAAGATTTAGACACAAGTCTTTACTGCACAAAATCATGTCATATTGGACAACTGAGTGGTAGGCTGCTACAAATTAGATGAAAAACAAAAGTACCTGTCTGCTTAGATATTTATTGCCTTATTTCTATTGGTGGTTTTGTGCTCATTCTTAACTGTGTGTAGTAACTAAGAATTCTGAGTTTAAATTTTACCACAGATTGTCAGGTGCTAGGTGACAAATCTTGCAACACTATAGTTCTTTCAAAATATTTGAATGCTGCTTTGTTATGGTTGCTGCAGTACTTGCACACAAAGAGGAGAACCTGTATTTGTATTGTTTGTGCTCTGCCAACCTAGCAGTGACATCTGCAGGTCAAGCATTTGTTTTCTCACCTAATATTCTGCGACATATCTTGTGCTAAAATGGGTCGAGGAAAAGCTAATGAGGATGCAAAGTGGTGACACAGAGCAATTTTAATGTCAGCACTCAAGTCTGCACCCTGAACCTTGGTGCAGTTCTTGCTTTACATGCTGCAGGTGCAAACAAAATAGACCTCTACTCAGTTTTATGTTTTCCTGATTCATTTTTGATATAGATTCTTTTGGAAGCACTTGCTACCATGTTAAGATACACATAAAATGGGATTTTAATGTGATTAGACAATAAAGTAATTAATGCAAAGTGACTAATAACTTATATTTGGAAGATGTTCTTACCAGTTTCTCACCAGTCCATCTCTGCCTTTTGCCGGTATAAATGATTCAATCCCCACAGCAATGTGACAACAGCAGAACTGCTACATTCTGTTTGCGGCTTCTAATTAGGGGAATGTGGCGTACATTTTCGGATCGTTGCACAATTTCAAGTGTCATCTAATGTGACTTCCTGAATTAAATGTTTTGCATCTATCAGCATGCTCTTTATAAATAGGTAAAGAAACAGCTTGACTTTATATTTTACACAGTTTCCAAATTCCTACTGTGGTTAGAGCCGCTGTCATCATCAGGAATCCAGGAGACACACACAGCACAATTTTCAAATTTGAGTGGAAAGTCGAACCTACAATCAGCACCATGACTTAAAGAAGCAAAACCCTCTGTCTGTACCAGTGAGGGATTTAATTGATACCATAGGAACACATCAAAAATTATGAAAATGTAAAAAATGAACATGAACTTGAATCAGAACTTATACAACTGACTGTACCACTGTGTCCAACAGAGACACACCATTTGTCTTTTAGATACTTAGATACTGAACAACTCACAAGTGGTATGAACCTGGTTTGGTCATTATCTTCTACTAGCTTTGAATTAGCTTAGAATTTTCAAGAATGTTTTGCCCGGACAAGATCCCAAGAAGAAAAGTTAAGCCAGCATCGAGGAGCTGTGAAATCCATTCTAATGCCAACAACCGCTGACTAAATAAATAACTTAGCTGCAAATCTATGAAAAACAGGGCCTAAATGACCTTTTATAAGGACAATAGAGAAGCTTGTAATTGGTATTATACAATGGCCCTGTTCACACCTGGCATTGACACTCGTCTCAGGTGATCCGATCACAAGTGGACAGATCTAAGTGCAGGTGTGAACGCACCCAAGACGTATTCGGGACACTTTTGAGATCTGATCATTGAGACCACATTTGGAAGTGGTCTGGACCACATGTGAATGCAAATGCGTCCTGGGCCACATTGAAGGACTGCCTACTCTATTGATGTCCTCTGCCACAGTCTGATTAGCCCTGTCATAGTTTCATATTGAACTAAAAATATTTTGCTATTTCAAATGGCTAAAACCTTATTTCACTGTCATTCATTTATAGTCAGACTGGCTAAAAACAACAACAGAGATGATGTACAGTGGATGTACAGTCTGAAAGTCTGACACCACTTTTCCATGCAGGAATACGTGTTTATTTGCATGTAGAGCAGGGAAGTGAAATCCAATGACAAGTGGTCACTCAAGATGCATGTGGAGATGCATTTTAATGCCAGGTTTGAACTGAGATCCATCCACTAGTTATTGGATCACCCAAGATGCATGTTAATGTCAAGTATGAAAAGGGCTAACAATGCCGGAACCTCAATGCAGAGAAGTGTATCTACACAACCTTTTACTTTTTTTTTACTCAAATTTGAAATGATACTACTCCCCACCACAACTTAACCCATTTTACAACTGTGTCACCCGTGTGTCAGTACCTTTGGTCACTACCAAGTCAGCCAGCACCGAGAAACTTGTGCCACCACCTGTGCACTCACCTTGATTCCTGAATGTAGGGCACCATGTGCCTTAGGAGAACAAGCCCGACTTTAAAAAGCTCTCCACACACTTGGAAAAGAAAACAGCATAATGACTCAGTTACTCACATGCAAAAGTATCCACACAAACACACACACGCCACCATTTTCAGTTATATTTACACTGGAGACCAAACTGCTTAATGGGAAATTATTGTCGTCTTGTCTCTTGAGTTTTATTGTGTTATGTTTGTGTTGCTGTGTGACCCCTCTACCATGAAAAACATAGACTTCATTGTCAACCACCAAACAAGGAATTCCCAAAAGACACACTTGAAGTTGACATGTTTGCTTTAGTGGCTTATACACCTCCACATCTCATCCTCCACAAACACAAGGTCAGATCTGCATGGCCCCATTTACCGCACTTGATTTGGCAGTGTATACATACGTTTGCCTGTGTAATATAATTAGACTTGCAGGCTTCCTGAATGGGTATGTAATGAACCCCTCCTGTGGGAGCTCTGACATGTTATATAATAATAACAGCTGCCTTGTTGTCCTATATTACTGATATAGAAGAGGAGCTGCTGTCAAAAAAGGACTCAACATTATAGACTTTCACTCAAGTTGGTACAAAAATGAAGCCAACACAGAAGTGCCAAAAACTGCAGTACCCCAAAATGCCACTTGAGGCTGGCTCCGAATGTGAGTCAATCCCCATAGACCCCCATGTTAAATTCCCAAATTTACAGCAGAAATAAACCTGTTTACAACCTGTTACCGCCTGTTTTGGTCTCTATACCTAATTTCCCACTTCATGACAACTGTAAAGGGTGTGGATTTTTGGTGGGTGCCGTCACAGTTGACTAGCTGCTCTGTGTCTAGCCACTAGCTGTCTGATCTCTGTCATCTTAGTTCTTTCGAGTCACTGAACGTGACCTCTCAGTTGTGTTTTGTTTTGCAGGTAATTGACTAACAGGAAGTTTGTGCCCCTGTTTTGGTGAGATGAGTGAAATTCTAGTATTATTTAATTTATATGTTAGCTAGTTAGCAGGTATGGTTTCCGTGCTCACCATAGCTTAGCGCTCTAATTAGCCAGCAAATTAATTAGCCTTGGGTTAGCCTTCAAGCAAGATGTAACATTGTGTTTTAAATGGTGCAAATATACAAATAGTAAGAAAGATTGCATTTCAGATTGTAGATTGTGATTGTGCTTTAAAAAGATCGTATGATTTTTTGGGGAAAATCGCCCACCCTTAATACCTCATGTGATAACTTATAGTAGGTGAACATGACGTGTGTCTGTGGTGAAGTGTTAAAAGTCTCTGTTGTCATTTATGGCAATTTTCTTCTAATAATTTTGCCATTTTTTTCTTGCACATCCTTTAAACTCAAACCAACTCTCCATCATTCCATCCATCACCCCTATCCATCTCCATCCATCTCTCTTTCTTTCTGGGCTCACAGCTCTCTCCACAGCTCTACCACCAACAAGATGTATTGTTTCTCATAATTTATCAGCAGCTCAGTCTGTACCAGGTCCAGCTCAACCACCCTGTATAGAGCCTGACTTGATAGATTGCCATAAAAACCACACACTAAGAGAGACACAAGGAGAGAAGGAATCATTTTTAAAAAGTCCACAGACACAAAGAGGCCTGACTTTTCAGTATGTTTCGAAAAGTGAATTTGAGGTCCTAATGTGTCCTGTTCGATTTCATGTCACATCGTGTCCACCAATGATTTAGTCTTGGACGCTCAGTCATTTTATGGAAGTAGTTGTTTTTTTCCATAATTTATAACAGTAACTTTAGAACACCAAAAGAGTTCTCCCATTTTCTCAGATAATGATGTATAAAGTATAGACCAAAGAAAAAGTCTCAATAGTTCTCCACTGTTGATTCTGTCATTGCTTGCACAGCAACAGCAATTGGATTGATTGCTATGATCCTTTAACCTCCTATTTGGCATCGCCCTCTAATCAAACTTTTCATTTGTCCAATGGTTTACAAACAAATAGCTGCAGAACTAAGGACATTCCTATCAGCCTAAATCTTATTTAGTTTTTAGTGCTAATTAACAAATGTCAAAATGCTAAAAAGCTAAACTAACATGGTGAACATCATACCCGCTAAACATCAGCAAACTAGCATGTTGACATTAGCATTTCAATCACCACACCACTGTTAGGAGGTTACAGGAGTTTTAAACTGGTGTGTTTAAATTTGCTTGGCCCAGAGGCCGCAATGTGGGGATAGACTCACACTCACAATGCCAAGTGCCCTGAGTGTGGGAATACAACAATGCATATGCTCAAAGTCATTGGCAATGAAAACAGATGGCACTAATATGATGCAAAGTGGGGCTGAGTATCTGTTGCCCCACTGAAATTTGACTGGCTGTTTGCCAAATACAATCGTCATTTTTTCGTAGTTGGCAGAAGTTAGTATTTCATTTAAAGAGGAGAGTAGCTGCAGTCACTATGAATAAAGTGTATTATCTTATGTAGCACAAATTTGCGCCTCTAGAGAAAGATTTATGGGTAACGTGTCAGTGAAGAGCAGCCACAGGATATTGTTACAAACTAAGTCACTCGTGAACATGATTGTTTAGACACCACGGGAATTGTCTAGCATAACAGCAATTTGAGAACAGGTATATGATGAGTTGCATTTCTCCAAAGTAGTTGGTGCAATACCATTTTTTTCCACCTAAAAAGATGAATGAAATCAAAACCAAAGAAACTGTTTCCATGGTTCCCGCCATTACACTGCTTTCAAATGATCTTCTTAAATCACAATTTCACATCAATGTTTATTCATTCTTGAAGAAAAACTTAGTGTTATTGGTGATAACAGAAATAGGGAAAGAGAAGTTTTACATCCTTCTAAAATACAGCTCTGACTTGAATGCTTTGTCATATTATTCCCAAGCAGTAAATAAAGTGACTCACGACAGATTTATAACTACCATGATAATGCGCTTACAGTTTTATCTTCCTTTGATGTCAGCCATTGTTAACCATTCCGCTGCAGCTTTATGTGTTTGACTAAACAGCCGAAGCCAAGCATTTTCTAATTAGCCCTTATTATCTTGAAGTTTATTGCAGTCACTCTCTACATGACTTCACTGCAGCAAGTCGTCTGTCAAACAATACCTTTTGCATTTGCATTTTGCATTGTCTGCTTAACAAGGTTCAAATGCTTTGTATTCCTCTCCGCGCTCACGAGGAAGCCGCAACAGACCATAGCAGGAATCCACATGACCAAGACTTGCCTAATGATGAGTGAAAGGGCCTCTGTGTGTTCAGGCTCATAAATATCGTTCTTTGTGCGTCTTGGCCCGTCTGTGTTTTTAACGCACTGCAGTCAGAGGAGCTTCTGCCAGGCTGCGATTATGCACATGGTAGCTGCTAGCAGTCATGTAATCATCAGTACCTTATTGTTGCCTCTCTTTAAAGACACACTTTCATTGTTGCTTAAGAAGAGCGATAAAACTAGGAAGAAAGATAAAAGGCATACAGAATGAGAGAGAGAGATGGAGTCCACCAGGGATGCTGGAGGGAACTCTTCTACTCAATTATACCTCGGTTTTGTGGGAAATTTTCTTTTTATTTTTTTTTAGTCTAACCCTATTTCCTATTTTTTCCCTTTCTCTTTTTCTTATTCATAAAATGAATCATTTGCCTCCCACCACCCCTCACCTTCTCCCTCTTTTCCAGCAGCTCTCTCCTTGAGTTTCCTCCTGCTTACATCACATGCAGAAAATCAAAACATGGGAAGAATGAAGGTAAAAGGATGAGTGTTTGTTGAGTGACTTACTAGCAACTCATCTCCCAGAGAAGTTTTTTTTTCTTTTTTTCTGCCTCTCATTCTTCTTCATTGGTGTAAAAGTACAAGCCTGACAGAATGTTCAAAGTGTTCAGGATCAAAGAAGAGCGCCCTGCTTTTCTGAGTGATGGGGGTGGGATTGGATCCAGAGGGTTAGCTAGTGTCAGACCGCATCACGCCTCTTTTTTCTTGCTATCTTTCTCCTTGTTCTTCCTCTCTTTTGCTGTCCCCCTCTACATGTTTACTGTATCTCACTTAATCTCTTCTTCCCTGCCTCTGTTTTTTTTTTTTTGTTGACTCGCTCTCTCTATCTGTCGCTCACTTTCTACATTGCTCTGCTTCTCGCTATCTCTCTTCTTCAGCATCTATTTTCCTCTGCTGCATATCTCCTCATCTTACCTCCTCTTATCTATCCATCTCCTCTACCCCTCACTGTCATTATCCATCCAGTTTTATCATTTATCCACTTTTCTATCTTCACTCCTTCCCTCCCTCCACCTGTGCCTCGATGTCTCCTCGTCTCTTTCATTTCCCATGGATCCTCATGAGGCTGATGGCTATTCTAATCGGCTGTAGCAGTTTCAAACGTGGCATGACTTAATTTTCAAACTGATGGTAAATGATAGATCAAAGGCATCGTAATATTAAAGCACCGGAAAGAATCTGAGTCCTTGAGGGATGCATGCTTACACCAGAGGGCTATTTCTGGGTGGGTACAATGGAACAGTTGAGTATTCAGGCTCCATGTGATGTATCTCTTGCACCTACAAGCAGAAATCCTAGATCTAAATCACACTCAAGCATCTGAATGAGGTTTAATGCACAGGTTGGGGTCAGTTGTTATAGGCGTAAAGCAGCAGATGATGGTGTGCTCAGCATTTACTTGCAATGTGAATTAACCTTATGATCTGTCATGCAGTTCATTGGCGTGCTGCAAATAAAGAGGAAAAGCGTAAAGATGATTTCCTGTGACCATACTGTCTACTGCTCTATGGTTTTTTCCTGTTGACGGACCAGTATCACAGTACTGGCTTGTCTTACGTGACTGTGAAGACATTTAATAAGACATTTCATCAGACCATGTCCACTCTAAGCCTGGTTTATACTCCTGCATTGAACTGACATCGTAGGTAACGTACCTCAGGCCGTAGCCTGATATGGCAGTGGCAGTCATTATCCAGCCACAGTGAGTGTGTGAGTGTGTAGCTGTTGGCGATGTTCATCACTGTCACTACCCATGGGAAAGTCATCCACATCTGTCCAGGCTTCAGTTTGTTTATTGATGTTCAAACACGCGGACTTCCCAGCATTCTTAAAACCATGGAATGCTGTTTCATTCAAATATCCCTTCAAACTAATTTGCCCTCCCTGCCAGCAAGAAGATATCTTTTGTCAGTAATGATTCATCAGATAGTTTGTTGTTCTGCCACTACAGTAGCCTTCTCATTAAAGAGCAACTTCACACTAAATACAAGTCTTTGAGTTGTTAAATTACAGTCAATTTCTTTTATATACCAGCTATCTATTTTGGTCCCATTCCACATCGTCTAATAACAACAGTAGGTATTTGCCTTTTTGCAAGAAAAGTTCATGCATTTTTATAATCTTTTTATTTTTATTTTTTTATTTTGGCATATTTGTCTTTATTCGACAGGTATTAGTCTAGACCAGTGGTTCCCAACCTTTTCCAACTCATAGTCCACTTGAAAATCTCAGAAATGTTGTCTGCCCACGTCTGGCCCTGTAACAACACACAGGCCAAATGATGCGCTCTCAGAGCACTTTTTATTCTAATGATAATGATGCAGCTTTTGTGGCCGATGTAATTTTTTAGCGTGCAGTCAGACTGAGATAGCAAACAATTATGCAATGTTCCTTATCACAGTGAGAGGCCTTAGTATGAAAAGATAAAGATTTTTAATATTTTTAAAACTAATTTCCTTTTAAAACATTTAAAAACATTATCTATATTTTTATTTATTTATTTTGTAATGACATTATTTTCACCAAAATTTTACTGTTGCAAATGATTTGTCGGCCCACTTGCAACACCTTTGTGGCCCACCAGTGGGCCCCGAGCCACAGGTTGCGAACCACAGGTCTAAACAGAGGAAGGAAACGAGCAGGCAGAGACAGGGGTATAAGATGCCACTAAGGTAATCAAACCATTGATGCTGTGCGGTTAGTGGTATGTACCTTAACCACTATATCACCAAATGTGATTTTGCACTGTAAAAAAAAAAAATACTATAGTGTTTCCTGGTATCCCACAGCCACAAGGTCAGGCTACACCCCTGATATATAAATACAAAAATGAACTGTCAAGAGTTGTGGAGAGTTTGGAATGAGGTGGAAGTGTGAGTCTGGGTTGGAATTCTCTTTTTTGACTTTGTTAAATGTTCAAGCTAAAACTGGGTGGAAACATGAACATGTCAGATGCTCCATCCACAGCACCTTCTCTGTCAGAGCTACTTCCACTTTTGTTCCTGTCAGACAAAAGTCATAATTCAAAGAGCTGATTTAAGCTTTTGAACAAATGTCTTATGCTTCCGTTCTTTTTGTTAAGAGCAGCATCAGTGTGGTCGTAGAAAGTAGAGCAGCAATATTACACTGCTGACTTTATGTTGCCTGTATCTGTGACTGCTGCTGTCACTGACATACTGTGTATTTCTGTTTTTAACTTGTAACAGTGATTTTAGCGACAGTCTCACTGCAGAGGCCCAAGAATTAAATTAGGTACACTTACAGGTCAGCTTAACAGGTCGAGTCACAGGTTTATATTTGCACATCTTCATGTTGTCATCTGACAGGCAAAACAGAAAAAAACAGCTGTTTCTGTGGATGAAACATTGTCTGAGACATTACCATATTTTCAGATTTATCTCCATTAGTATGAATACAAGCTTTAACAAGAGCAAAGAGGCAGAAGACATCTGTGTGCGTTCTTTGTCTTACACAGTTTGACAGTGAAACGCAAAAGCCTTGTTTTCAAATGATTAAGAAGAAACTAGATTAGAAGATTTATTTGAACAGGAGCGGAATTACATGATGATCACATATCTGCGGTTAGTAATTCGCTGCAATCAAACCATAATTCTAAGAGAGAAATTATGTCATTTTGTGCAAACGCCTCCTTTAAATCTGCCAAGGGAGATGACACAGACGATGACACAGTTGGTGTCGTCGTCTTTGGAGTCTTTTGGAACGATGCAACGTCTCACTGATATGAGACCTGTAATAGCTTTGTCAAATACATGCAATTATGGGTACAGATGAAAGGCTCGACACATGCACACACAAACGCAGATGCACACATTCCACAACACACACACACACACACACACACGCAAATTGTTTTCTTCACCTACTGTGAAAAACTGGTTGCCAGTCTGTATCTGACTCTGACATTATGAGAACACCAGGTGCTCTGAGCAATAGTTCTTCCTCCTTAATGTGTTCCCTTGAAGTGTGTGGCTTTATGAATGTGTGTGTGTGTGTAAGTGTGCATGAGTGTGTGTGTTTGAACTGGAGGAGGAGGGGAAACCTGTTCCCAGAGCAGTGGCAGCTCTCATCGCTGCGTCTCAGATGTGTTGAGACAATACAGGTCAGGTAAACCCAGCAGAGAAAGACGTGTGTGTTGATGTGTGTGTGCTCTCATTTTCATGTGTAAACATGAGTGTATGTTTGCATTTTACCATGTGAACCTATATGTGTGGCAATAGTTTGTGCAGAAGGCTATGCAGCCACCTCTCTGTGAAGAATTCCCCAAGCATGTCTCTATCTCTCTCTCTCCCTCTTTCTGCCTCAGTGTCCCTCACCCTCTCTCTCTCTCTCTCTCTCTCTCTCTCTCTCTCTCTCTCTCTCTCTCTCTCTATGCATTGCAGCCCCACCAACCGCTTTGAAATGCAGAGAGCGTTGGTGAGGACTGTGCCTAAGCCAGGGCTTGATGCTGTCTTTCAGATAGGGTGAACTTTTAAAGAGCTTGGAAATAGCTGAGTGCTGATGGCCGGGGAGGGAAGGGGAGGTGGCAAGCAGTTTGGATCAGACCAGAGCGGAGCCAGATCTCAGGGGCGAGCCATAAATAAATGAGGCCAGGCCACTGAACTGGCTGACGTCCGGCTGTTTAGCTGCATGGACTGAGGACTTGAATGGCTCTGGGTTTGACAGGAAGTAGAATGAGAGTAGCTCAAGATTTGTGGAAGCATTGATTGGTGCTTCAGTATTGAAATCGCTGTGATCTGATGTGTCCGCTGCTAATGATGAGCCTCACTACGAGAACACAGATTTGGTTTGTAAACAAGGCAGCATGCTTGCTTTCCTCTCAACTTCCTCTCCCTCCCAAGGTGATTAGCAATGTAATGGGGACATAATGGTATGGCAGACACAAATGGGGATCAAATGTGCCCATCTACACCCCTCCTTCTCCAATCCACCTTTTTCCAGTCTCCGCTGCTGCTCAGGGAAATACAATCAGAGCATACGCCACTGACAAATTCCCATTATATGCAATTTCATGGACGATAAACCCATTTGAAATCAGAATGATTCCCCGAATATATGCATGCAGCTCCCCCAATGAGCTAATTATGATTTTCTTTATTTATTTATTTTTTATTTACTCTCATGGAGCCCAGAAGACAGATTTCTTTTCTTGAAATGGAACTGGGCAGAGAAATGAGAGAACAGTGTCAGTGTATAAGAAAGCAAGATGGAGGAAAAAGAAACGTGGCTTTTCATATACATCTTATTGTCGTATATACAGTTCATTTAACTGTAATTTAGCTTCCGAGACAAGGCCATTTCCAGTCATTCTAGGGACATCAAAGACAACAAAGAGTGAATAAATTGTAAGTTCTGCTGCAAATGCAAATGTTTGTTTGTTTTTTGGGGTTTTTTTTCATAACTTTACAATGTTTATTTGGAAGAAAAGTCAGTTAGTACTGTAGACGACATTTAACAGTTCCACTCGTCATCTCCAAAAGGTGAACAGTGTAATGATACTCTAAAGAAACAGAACTTTCCAAACATATGAATCATAGAGTGTTTGTGTGTGTGTGTGTGTGTGTGTGTGTGTGTGTGTGTGTGTGTGTTGTGTGTGTGTGTGTGTGTGTGTGTGTGTGTGTGTGTGTGTGTGCCTGTGTATGTGTATGTGTGTGTGTGTGTTATTTGGAAATAAGTGCAGTCTTCTTATATATTCCTTTGACGGAACAAGCCCCATGTGACTGTCTCTTTTCAGCCTGCTGTGTTCACTAGATTAAAGCGTAAAACCCTTAAATATGTACATGAGTGTGTACACACTCAGACAGACACACTCAACCTCTCTCCACAGTGGAAATAGCCATCAAGGAATCATGTTAAGCTTGGTTTCCCTCCCCTATTTTCTCAAGCTCGTTTAGATAAAATGTCTCTCTCTCTAATTTGACAAATACATGTGTTTCCCATCACTCCATCCATCCATCACAACAGATGTAAATACATCCTCCCACACTGGTACACATTTTTTGCTACAGCCACAAGTGTCTCCTTGCTGTTCACAGTAGTAGAGAATGTCACCATGACATGTTTTCCTGATATTTCAAAGATTTGAAAAAGTGTAAAAGTTTCAAGATTAGAAATGGTTCAAAGACTTTGTCCCTTTTTTCTTTTCCTCTCTCAACAGCTTTCTCACACTCAGAAAAGTCTCATTCTTTACCCTTGGATTCTGTGATGATGTCTTTTTGTAATTTCCGCCTTAATGTGCAACATACATCACTTTACCTCTGGTATAAACACTATAAATCTTAAGTTACTTGGAACTCAACGCACCCAAGTTGCCTTCCCTCACAATGCCTAATGCGTAACAGTTAGAAAATGTTGTGACTGAAATGAATAGATGATGAGGTGCATAGATATGTTCATATTCTGATGTACCTCTCCATTAGACATATGATATATGAATCGTGAATTGCACCAGCCAAGCCACTCGGGAGCAGCTACATCTTTGAAATGCTGCACTGATGATAAATAAATCTTGCAATAGGACTTTGAATCAGACCAGAGAGCATTAAGATTCAAAACAAATCTGTAATTTATAGAGTTCCAGAGGTGGAGGCTCCATGCATGAAACACACACTGGCCCGTAGATTATTTACGGCTTTATTTGCATCCGTTGCTTGTGTTTGCTGCGCGACACTGCACTTAAGTTAATGACATTTCTGCAGAAGATTAGCAGGAAGCTTTGAATGGCCCCCAGCCTGTTCAGCAGTAGGTTTGAACGACATAGTCATTATGTTGATCCTTTTTCAACCATTCTTTGACTGTAAAACAAGGCCTTCCTCTCAGAAATACTGTAATTGTAGCATCATCAATCGTTACCGCCATAAACTAATTACATACATCCAGATACGATTATACGTCTGCACATCATGACAGTAAAGGCCACTTTTGACATAATGGCCCATCTCCCCAAAGAACAGTCTGATGATATTGGCTTTCTGATCTATAACTTAGCTCGATTACAGCATCATTCCAATAAGACGGATAATATCCCTGGGCAGTTTCCAGGCCTGTCTGGTTTGGCTCAACAGTTGAGATTCAGAAGATGGAAAGTCGCCCTCCCAGCGGACCAGCGCTCGCTTTTATTGAGAAGGTGGAGATGGTCGTTTTATATGAGTAATTTTTAGAGGGACTTTTACCAAATTGACACTGACATTTCTGGTAAAACTAGCTGGAGGAGGAAATGAATTTTTAACCTCTCCGTGTGCTGGACAGCACCGAATGCCAAGGCTTTTCAACTCAATTCCTCACATTGATGCCATTTCAGCTTCACTTCACATCATATCTGATACAAAGACTAATAAACTCTTTGAACCACTTTTTTCAGAGATATAAAGTTTATAAGTTCACTGGCATAACGACTTTTCTAACTTATTGAGACATTATTGAGAAACGTGTATATATAAAGGTTCAAATGTAACTCAAAGGACTGGTGTTTTTCTCATACTGTACTCAATAACTTCAAAGCTTATTTGACAAATGTGTCATATTTTTGCCAATTGGATCTATGTCATATATCCTGTATGTTCAAGGATAAATCCAGTTCATAATTTTCATCTTCAAAAGATAATATATCTTACATTTTCTGTCTAAAATCAGTTATGTTCTTAAAATTTAAACATTATAATCATAATAATAAAGTTTAATTATATAAAACTTGTCAAAATCAGAGATTACATTGTACTTCACAAGGATAAAAATTACAAAACAAAAAACAAACACATGCAAAGAAGTTACTCAAGATAAAAAAAATTAAACAACAAAAACACAAGTAAGCAATGTAAATATATGTGAAATATTTAAACAAGATTATTCAAAAGCTTTGTGAAGGAAATGTGTTTTTAGAGGCAATAAGAAGATACTGATTTTGCCAGTCTGAGTTCATTGGGCAGTTTGTACTGTAAGGATGAGACTAGCTGTACCTCCTTAAGACTGAACCATCTTGACTGGTAATTCTGCTCTCTCACACTCTTAGTGTTAATTTAAACTGCGTTAAATGCTATTAATGTACCACTTTAATGAGCATCACAGCCTTTGATATGATATTTTCACAGCACTTATTCAACCTTTGGAATCAGATCTCATGTAAGAAAGTTTCAACCTTGGTATATGACATTCTGTTCTACATTTACTGTCTCCTGATTTCTCTTTCGTTACTCCTTTTTTTCAGGCCACAATGCTGACTAACCGTAATCACATCCTTCGGTACAAATCTGTAAAGGAAAGGAAAAAATGGAAGAAAAGAAAGAAAAATTTACGTGTTTTTAAGGCACATAAAATTTTCAAAAATATGGCCATGTTATTTTCCTCTCCCTCGATAAACTTGAACCTGGAGCTGCACGTTAGTATAAGGGTTCAGAGCTAGCTGATTTCGGTAGATTGTATAAAAAGCTCATTTATATGTGTACTTGTACAGGCGAGTGTGAAAACAAACTGTAGGTTAGAAAATGCTGATTTCCAGAACATTAGCAGTTTTTAAAATTTTCAGTAAAGCTGTGCAGTTGGGCGAAAGCTTTGTTGCTGTTCAGAAATCAAAAGCGTTGTCATGGGTTCACAGCAAACAAACTTAGAACAGAGAAGGAAAACTTTTAAAGTAGCATAAACACACATATACACACACACACACACACACACACACAAATAAGACTCTGCAACTGCATGAAAAAAAAGATTTGTTTTGGTCGGCCATGAGATAAAGAGTTTCAGCTTCAATTTCTTTTACTCCATTGGCCTTTTGATGGGTTCTCACATGTAGCCAGAACTGAGTGCAGGTCAATGTCAAGGCACTGTTACCTCTGAATCATCATCAGAGCTCCAAAAAGAGGCCATATTCAGCTTTCTATTCAAAGGCTGATTGATACGTTTGTGGCCTAAGGTAGAAGGAGATGAGTTATACAGCTCTCCATACATGTGCATGCAGTTCAACACTTTGAGTGACTATGCAGAAAATGTTAAGTTAACGACTTTTGCAGTATTTCTCATTGTAAATTGCAAGTCAGGAGTCATCTTCAAGGCTCTCTCTGCTACTTTTGAATTCAGCAGCCCACTTCTCTTCCTCTGCTGTAAGAAGGGGCACCCTCCCCTTGTGTTGTCACCAAGTCCTCGTGGACTTCCTTGGGTGATAAGCCTTTTAGACTGAGGTAGCAAACGACTGCACCAAGGTCGATGTTGGCCATTCTCACACAATGCTGACTTGCAAGTTTCAATTACCTGAACAAGAAAAAACCCAAAAAGTTATTAACTCACTCAAACAGTTGAACTGCATGTGCATGTATGGACGTGCACATCCTTCTACATTAGACCACAAACTTATCAATCAGCCCTCGTACAATGTTAATACCTAAAGGATTCTGACTATTGTTTACCATCTGCTAACATTAGCTGGTCAGTAACTGCTATCCAGCTACAACATATGTGGGTAAAAAAATGACGCTTTATTACTTATGAGAGACAGATTCATCACTGAATGTGGACACGATGACTAGACCAGCTGCGGCTCCGTCCTGAATGTCCAAAGATCCTGATTAAATTTATTAAATTTGAATGTGGATGTACTAAAAGTTTAACTAAGGGATTCCAACTATTGTTTGTCATCTGCATTACCTGTCAACTGCAGTTTCTTACTTTCTAAATATCAAAACGACAGAGTGGCATTTCTCTCCCTAAGAAGCATCTTTGGCAGAGCACACAGACAGACTCTTGTGATGCATCTGCACCTGAATAGAGTTAACACAGCTGTCATTTTGTTGTTAGTCTGAATCACAAAATATATGTTGATACAGCTTATGAAAAAAACATTCTCAAATAAAAATGAGAAGCCTGCAAATGCCATTGATCTTTCCTTAGATTTTTCGTAGGACAATATTGAAGTGATGGGATGTTTTAAAGGGCTTATTGTTGCAATGTTATGCCCTTGCTCAAACCCTGATAATAATTGAATATTATTATTTTATGAGCAGAAGATGCTGAAACGATTTCATGATTGCAGCCTTTGTTAATGTCTTGGAATCATATTATTTAATTAATTTGTAGCTTGTTTACAGTATGTGTTGATTTTTGATTGAGCTTCCTGACAAATCTCTTTTCAGACAAAATCTCACCACTGACTCGTGTCTCGTGGGATTCAGTCACAGAAAACGTCTGGAGGGCGATCACAGTGACCAATTACATAAAGAGCTTGTGCTTTAGTAAATCAGATTTAAACTCATACAAATTCATACGTGTGGAAATTGCAGCATAATTAAAGCCTGTCATGTCATTTACTTAAGTCTGATCCTGCGTGTCTGTTCAGTTACAGTATGAACCAATGACAGAGTAGAAATGCAGTCATCTCAAAATGCCCTTGATGTACAGTATAAGTCCCCAGTTGTCACTTAGCTGTCTGGCTCTTTGTTGAGTGACCACCAAAATGTCTCCATTTCGGAGGCTCTCCTTCAGCTTACAATGAGCTTACATGAAAGAATCTGGTCTTCATGAGTGCAGAAATGCAAGAACAAGCACACACACACACACACACACACACACACACACACACACACACACACACACACACACACACACACACACAGTGTGTGAGATTGAAACAGGAGGCTCTCTGTTTCATTGAGGAGGGTCATTTGTGTAGTGATGATGAGACAAAGATTATGAAGCACAGAAATCTTCTTCTGCTCAATTTCACTAACGACAGTAGCATGGGTGCAATCAGCTGTAATTAAATGCATGTGATTGCAGTGTTGTTTTCACAGTGTGCATGACTATAATTGCACAGTTTGCAGTGACTCCAAAAGTTACTCCAAAACAACACATATACATACAGTGCATTCAGAAAGTATTTAGGCCCCTTCACTTTTTTCACATTTTGCTAAAATCATTTAAATTCATGTTTATTTCGTGTCTCACAATTTACACTCAACATCCCATAATAACAAAGCAAAAACCAAATTCTAGAAACATTTCCTATGACACTTGAAATTTAGCTCAGGTGCCTCCTATTTCTCTTAATTGTATTTGAGATGTTTCTACACCACTTGTGGTAAATTCAATTGATTGGACATGATGTGGAAAGACACACCTGTCTATAAGGTCTCACAGCTGACGATGCATATCAGAGTAAAAACAAAGCCCTGAGGTGGAAGGAACAGCCTGCAGAGCTCAGAGACAGGATTGTGTGGAGGCACAGATCTGAGGAAGGCAACAAAAACATTTCTGCTGCATTGAAGGTTCCCAAAAGCACATAATTATTAAATGGAAGAAGCGTGGAACAACGACAAATCTTCCCAGAACTGTCTGCCTGGCCAAACTGAGCAATCAGGGAAGAAGGACCTCGGTGGGAGAGGTGAACAACAACCTGATGGTCACTCTGACTGAGCTCCAGAGATCCTGTGTGGATCCTCGTCAGTGAAAGACGTGAAAGTTGCTTGGAATTTCACCTGACAAGCATTTCATCCTTGTCAATCTTTGTGCTTCATCTTTGTCTCATCATCATTACACTAAGTACTGACCCCTAAGCGGTCTGAATACATTATGAATGCCCTGTACAGAACTAAATACACCCATACAGTATCTACCAGCGAGGGTCATGCAAGGATGAGCACCAGTCAGCAGCCATAAATTGAATCTGACCAACAGGGATATAACGGACATAAAGTGTCTGCGGTAAGTAATTGAAGATAGAGTATAATCTGCATATATTCTAACACTAGCAACCTTTGACTTGGAGGTTGCGGTGCTGATTTATTTATTTTAAACTTGAAAGACCTTTTAACATTCTGCAGTTCAAGAACTGAAGCTATCTGAGAAGCACTCTCCTTTTTTGAAGTTTGCATTGCTGTTTTAGAATATCAGCCGTACTTTACAAAAGTTCAGCTTCATGTGGACTGTAAAACTGTTCAATGAGCAGCTCAGTAACTTTCACTGATATTTTTGGACCAGCCAGCGCCTTTGTTCTCTTTTGTTCCCTATTCTCTTTTCTCTCCAGAATAGTTATGATGACTGTAACAAAGAGAATTAAATATGAGTGGCATGTTGGCCAAATATGAGGAGTACAAAGTGGGACAAAGAAATACCATACAAACCATTAATTAAATTACCAGGATGCTTGTTTGATTCGTACTGTATTCATTTAGTTGGAACATTTTTCTCAGCCCTTTTTACCAATTTAATAATTGAGCTCTTTTTGTTAATTCAACCATGTTGAATCAAGTGTGTGTGTGTGTGTGTGTGTGTGTGTGTGTGTGTGTGTGTGTGTGTGTGTGTGTGTGTGTGTGTGTGTGTGTGTGTGTGTGTGTGTGTGTGTGTGTGTGTTGTGGGGGAGGGTGGGACAAAAACAAAAAAGAGAAAAAGGCATTTTTTCTTCAGTACACACTTCTGAGCGTCCTTAACTACTTTCGCTTTGGCTTTTCCTCAAAGTGTTTGCTCTGTTTGAAAAGAAGTGGATTTGTTAACTTGTGAGGGGATTAAGTCTCTTGTTGCTGTGAGCAGATTGGCAATCAGGTGAGGAAGCCATGCTTTGGGGGGGGTGGGGTGGTGGTTTATGTCTTTCTAAAGTCAAGACTGTAAGACCATATTTACAGAAAGATGTTCTATTCTGATTTCCTTTTGTCTCCCTTGTTTCATTCCTTTCCTTTTGTTTAAGTCAATTCTTTGTAGTTAGAGTGAGCTTGTTAAGCCACATCTTAAACTTTATTTCCCCGCTCTGGGATGAGGAAGCACTGTGCTGTTCTATGTAGGATGAAATGCATTATGTTCAAGAGTTTTGCCAGAGCTGTTATAACCACAAATTGCCCAGTAATGTGAGTCTGTTGCACATCCATGTTTGGGATTTGATTATTTATTTCTTTATTTATTTCTACAAGGCGAGTTCCAGTCGAACACAGATGCTGGCAAAGTTAGACAACCCACAGCTCTAGCAGAAGAAAAGCAATCAATCAGCCAGCCATCAAAAGAGCACATACCCAGCATCTAATGAATCACCACATTGGAAGATTTCCTAATCGCTGTGTAGCAGAGTACAGAATGCAATGATGATAGATGGCTGTACTCCTCAACAGCAGGGGATTTTTGTTGGATTCAGAGTCTGTACATTAGTCAGAGTGTCTTGAATTGTTAACGCAACATTAGTGATTTCAACAACAGAGCAATGTAGAGGTGTAAATGTCTAATATTTCATAATGTTACTATTACTGTACAGTGTTTCCATATGGGTCATTACTGTGTCTCACTTTATGGTTGATGGATAGATCTGCTTTTTTTTTTTATCTCAAGACCTTGTTGTGACTTGAGAGCTTGGCAGTTCTGTGTCATGCCTTTAAAAATGCTTCTTTCCTTTTTGAGCAGTGTCTCATAATTTGTTTTATCTGAGAGAAAGAATCTACTTCAGTCCCCAACCCCATGAAAAAAAGACTTAAGAGCACTCTTGGCAATGCTTTATAATGTCATTGATATAAAAATAGGTACAAAGATTAGGCTTGTTTTCAGGTCTTTTGTGACACCTCCATGCTGATCCCTTTAGAATATCAAAGTTTATGTCTTTTATATTCGAACAATATCATTTTTTTCTTAACAAACCAGTACCGATCTTTCATATCTAGAGCAGTCCATTGCACATTGTTAAAATCAAGTTGAATTTCGAGATGTTATTTTGATTTAATATGAATTTCAGCCTATTACTTAAACTCCATCATTTTGATGAGAGACAGCCGGAGCATTATTAAAATGATAAGAAACAGAGAGTGAGGCTGAGGAATGTGGTGATGAGCCGAGACAGTACCTCTGCCAACACGAGCTGGAGACGTTCTTTTCAAACAATATGGAACAATGTGAATTCATGTTGGAGACTGCAGTGACAGTCGCAATCTCAAAGCCTGATCCCTACAAAATGAAACGGTCTCTGATTTGTTCTAAAACAAGCTTGATATTCAAGTTTCTATTTTGGGATCAATTATTGTTCCATAAGAGAAAATAACACAGGCTGTACAGTATTTGATATTCTTTCTCATGTTGCCTACACAGGACTTGGCCACGAGAGACTGGAACAGTTTCTATAGCTGCTATAACTGACCTCTCTGAAGGGTTGTAACAGAATGTCCATTCTTCTAATAGGTGCTATAAACCTGATAAATTAATTTAAATGCTTTTCTTTGGTTGAAGTAGGAGTCTGAAATAAGAAAGCCCGGTGTGGAATATTCATCCACAGTGCTCCTTTATTTGCATTATGATGTAAAAAAGATTCCTCTCCAGTTCGCAGCGAGCGGGCTGTTTTCTGCACAATGGCAGTTCTAAATGTTTCCCATCAGATTTTTTTAAGATCTCATTTTTTGCACTTCCAACTGTGCTGATGATGACTTGTAAAAAACGGAATGACTTTCAGACATTGCTGGCTTTGTGTTTTTTGATCTATTCCCTTTGTCTTCTGAAAGAAGTTTCTTTTGAACAGCTGCCTATCTGTGCCTCTGTACAACACACAGACAGACCCGTCACGACTGGACAGTCCATTCTGCCTCTTTTCACTCAGCTTTATAATTAGCCCTTCATGAATAGGGGGCGAAACATGAAATCTCTGCCTCTCAGGAGTTTCACACTTTGCACATTTGAAAACTGGTTTAATTGGGGCCAGAGTGTGTTGCCATGAGATCTAATAAGAGGACATAAAGAAACAGCAGAAACAGACTTTTCAACATAAAAGCAAAAGGCGTTTGCTTTGAATCTCATACAAGAGTAGCTCACAAATGAACCTTTTGAAAACACTGCTCTTAATGTTTAAGCAAAGTCTGAAATGAACATGGTTTGTGTCCGTTGTCTTTCAAATTGAGTTTGTCCTATATTTTTTGAAGTGCATTTCAAAAGTCTGTAAAAAGAAACTGTCCTCAGACGATACAGAGCTCTTGTGTCTGACAGTGTTGTGCTTGCGCAAATTTTATGTAAACAAGTAACATTTTATTATGCATTATTTGAATATGCACAGATCATAAGCTGTATCATTACATATGTAAAAGAGAAGTGCAGTTTCACTTTCAGTCAGGGCATTGTACCACTGGAAGAATAGTGCTTGGGGAAAATGGTACCAATGACGTGAATGAAAGGCTGCAAACACAACCCACCATTGAAGAGCAGAGAGTCAGTTACTGAAGCAGATTTTTTTTTTTCCGGATGAATCATATATTACATAATGCTCTGCCTTTCTGGTCCTTATACATGGAATGTTAACTGAATGTGACTTAGAGTTGGTTTTGTTAAGTGCTTATTATACAGTACAGACTCTCATCGGTGTGACAGTGCTTGCTGCAGCCACTGAAATATTGCGATTTTGTAATTTGTTATGCACACATTAAAGTCAGTGGATTACAGTAGATGATAGGCAGTCATTTACTGCAGGTTGGCAGCTGGAAAAGGGGCGACCTAGCAATGCTTATATATTATTAATTTTGAAATGGTTGCAGTCCATCGGCTATATCATCCTCCTCCTCCTCCTCCCGCTGTGCATGTGCCCTCTGGGTCTGCAGGTGGCACAACTCCGCCTCTTCCCATGTCCCCTCGATGTTGTCTCCCAGTCTGTCTGCACATAAAACAGTGATGCGTCTGAGGGAGTTAAACTACAATAATGCTGAAGTCATTTCTCCAGGAGGCCTAGAAATGAAGTAGGCCTACCTGACTGCACCATCTGCAACCACGCGCAAGTGTGCTTTCTTTTTTGTAAATTATGCTAACTCATTCAGGGAAGTGAAGATATTTTTAAAAGCTGTTTTAGTTTGACTCACATTCTCTTGAAGCAGCATGTGACTGGTTTTGACTTTCATTGTGACTGGGAGGTATCTATTTTTATTTAATTTTATTCATTTGCTATCAATGTGCACAGCAAGCTAACCAAAAAAAAAAAAAAGTTTTTAGGTTTTCCCCGAAATGTCAGCAGTGTTCTCACAGTGAGAACACTGGATTTTGATGGCAACCAAAAGTGATATCCATTTTCACAGTTGTTGTTGCCTGAATCCAGTAAAGGCTCAGGAGGTAGAGCAGGTCATCTACTAATCAAGGTCCAGTCCACATGTTGGCCAAGATACTGAACCCCAAATTGCCCCTGATATTGACAAAGGAAAAGCTACTGACTTTACTTCAGGCACACTCGTGATATGTAACAATATGTAAAATATGTAACAAAAAAATCCCAATAAGGGAAAAAAAACACAGACTGGTTTGACCCACCCACCCTCAGGGCGTGGTTGGACAGCGAAGTAAACCAGAGTGGAGTGTTGTGATTCCTTATACAGACAGATCTCATCAGCATATCATATAATATATTACAGGTAGGCTATGCAGACCCTGATATTATTGGTGTGGGTGATACAGAAGCACTGAATGAGTAGAAAAAGTGCTGTGTGAATAGCTGAATATGGCTTGTAGTGTAAAGTGCTTTGAGTGGTCGTCTACAGTGCAGTCTATATGTCAACTACAATATTTTGCTTAAGTTAACTTTCAACAAATTTGGTTGTTCTTATATAAAAGTCAATATTTTTGTATTAGAAATTTCTTTCTTAAGTCGACAGAAGTCTGCACTCTGTTTGCTTGAATTCTAGGTGACCCTGATGGAATCATGAAATATTAATTGCATCAATCTCAGACTGAAACAACAAAGGCAGGGGCTAGTTGTATTGGGTGTGTGCATTGTTTGTTTGTTTGTTTGTTTGTGTGTGTGTGTGTGTGTGTGTGTGTGTGTGTGTGTGTGTGTCCTTCATTTATGGCTAATGAAGCTTTGGTTTCAGGCAAGGTAGAGACATCTGCTGAAAGTGCAGAGATTAAATGACAGTTTACTGTCATGAAAGTGCTGAAGTCACTGTAAACTACAGAATCAATATTAGAGGAGAAACTGTGCTGTTTTTTTTTCTTTTTTTTTTAAACACACAAACAAATCACACGGAAGAAACGAAAATACACGCACACTTGATCTCATAAATAGTTCAGTTTGATTAGATTTTCACATTTTTTATTTTCATTTTCCATCATCTGTATGGTAATTGTCACTCTTATTGTAAGCCCATATGGGCTGGGCATCGTTTCATTTAGGACAATTTAATAAATTAAAACATGAATCATGACAAAATATATATTTATAGTCATGGTCTTATCCATTCAACGTCTTGTTATATTGTCTCTCTGCTTCTCTCATGTCTGCCTTCAAAACAGTGAATAGTTTGCTATAGAGCTTCTTTCAATTACAACCCAAGAGATAGGCCAAAGCGATATACTTCCACCATCTACACTACGTACAATGAAAACTTAAAAGTAACCTTTATTTTACAGAACCACAGCTTGAAAATAAATTTGAATAACTGATTTCCATCTAGAGTGATGTACAGCTGAGGGAGAATGTGCAAAATGAAAAAAACTTCAGTGAGTGGAATTGCCTTTTAATCTGAAAATCCACCCTGTAACAAATATGCACATAGGCTACATTGCAGTTACCACAATGGCTAAAACTGAGCTTTAAGAAACCATATAGAACTTTTGGTCTATGTTGTTTCTTAATGCTCTAAATGTGATACAATGATCTTCTTCAAAAACACCTACTTTTGCTTTAAAAACATACGTTTTCACGCCACTAGCTTCTTAACACCTGTTAGAGACTCAGAAACTCGGAAAAAAAGCTTTGTAAATTGGAACTGCAATGAAAGGACAATGACTGTGGGAGTAAAGTGCTGTTTCTCAGGTTTACCTTCTTGGTGTTTGCAGACACATCTGGTGAACCATATAAAAATTGCTTGCCTTTTTAAGCATACCCCCCTAGGCTAAAAATGGGTATGACTCCAGTATGGGGCCAAATGCCACAAAACAGCCTTAAAGCTGTCAACACTTTAAACCTTGTTGTTTTTTTTTATCCTTTTCTTGCTGTCAAAACAATGAAAACATATGACTGTCCTAATGCTTAGGCAATATGGTGTGATATCAGAAGTTAAATGTCCTCCTCCTGGTGCAGGCTGCAGTGGTAAACAGGTGCAGTCATCACTGCTAAAGTTCAACCTTCTCCAGGTAGAGCTCTGTTTAATAGCAGAGCAGATCCTGCCAGAGATTACATCTGACACTACTATTTGATATAGGCAAACAGGGCAGATGTG
Organism: Seriola aureovittata; assembly: GCF_021018895.1. Classification (NCBI taxonomy): domain Eukaryota; kingdom Metazoa; phylum Chordata; class Actinopteri; order Carangiformes; family Carangidae; genus Seriola; species Seriola aureovittata. Next base: position 7,799,179 of record NC_079367.1, on the reverse strand, counting down.
CAGTCTCTCAGTTTGGGATGACTGGATCCTGAACTCTGTTGCATCACCAGTTTGTGATTAAGGCTAATAAGATGGGTTTATATCAATATTAAAATGCCTTGTTAGAGAAGCTGTCAATTGTTCCCTGGAATCATCATAGACTGTCAAGCACAACCTGGCAGTATCAAGCTGACACTGCCTCTGTTTATGCAAGCTTGGTTACAGTATACTTGCATCAGTATAGTCAGGTGACAAGATTTATCTCATGAGTAGCCTCTATTTCTTAAGTCATGGGTGCAGATGGGTGGTCTACTGTATAAACCTGTAACCATCAGTGGGCTGGACCCTGTTGTCTTGTGCCCTTGGCTAGCTACCTAACGAGCTAGTGCAGAAGAAAATGGACCTGCAATGCTGCTCTGCACCACAAAGCATCTGCTCAAGTGCACGTGGACTGTAGCGTGTGTGTGTGCGTGTGTGTGTGTGTGTGTGTGTGTGTGTCTTACTACCCCAGGACTCACCTCTGGCTCCTACTATAACAGACGGCTCTGGGTCATTATGGCAGGTCCACGAATGACGAGTAACACCGTGATGGATTACAGTCGGTGTGAACACTCGTGTGTGTTTGTGTGTGTGTATGTATGTACATGTCTGTGTGAATTAGGCCACCACCACTCCCTCCTGACCTTCCCCAGTTTTCTCTTCACCTCCTCTCTCCTTCCGTCTAGACCTCCTTCTCAGCAGCAGCTCCCTGCAAAGGTTATTATCACAGCGAGTGGAGCTACAACTCCTTTAAAATCAGGAACACACACAGAACACACATGTGAACAAATGTGTTGAACAGATGACTGGAAAATATTAAACATGTTTTCCTATCTTAGCAGACTCATGTCAGACTTTTTTTAAAATGAAAGAACAGAGAAAATAAATTAAAAAGATACTCATAGTGTTATTTACTTTTACTATTACGGAACTGTGTACCTGGCAAAAACCATAGTGTTTTGTCATAAACCGAGGGAGCTATACTGCAGTCTGCTGTAATCTTTTCAGTTTATTTTTGTTGTCTTTATTGACAAGCAGTGTGTACAAGTGCTGTGTGGCTGAATGTAATTTTCACACTTCTGATCTAAATCTGCCTTTCTTTCCAAGTGTTGGTGGAAATGTGTGTGGGTCATGGGTCACTGCTGTCCGGCTTGTGAGCTGAACTAAGGTCAATCTGTGAGCAGACACTGGATTACATCATTACATAAACAGCATTTTCCTGACATTGTAATTTACTTAGCAATATCTGAAGAGCACTAGATTAAAAGCAATAGTAATGAAGACCTCCACTGCATTGCATAACATGTCATATGGGGTCTCTCAAGATTTTATATTAAGTCTTTTTTTCCCATCTATTTTATTTTATTTATTTATGTATTTGGATCCCCATTAGCTACTACCAATTATCAACTACTCTTTCTGGGGTCTACTCAAGCAAACGTTACATCATAACGAAAAACAATAATGGAAATTAAAATCAAAGTCAAAAGGGAGCAAGAAAATAACGACAGAAACAATAAAACTACTGATAATGATAATAACAACAATGACAAGTACCCACCGCCCAGGCTACATCTAAACAGTCAGTAAAACATGATACAGCTCAAAAACAATAGAAGTACCACTAAAACAGTATATACATTGACTGAAGAAAAAAATAAAATAAAATGAGTTTACAAAAATGAAAATAAAACTCTATAAGCCCTGTTACATTACCACAAACACCCAAAAAACACAACCAGTCTTGTCACTATAAGCTGAAGACACTCACAGTCTAATAACAGCAACAAACCATTTCATTTACATACATTTATATATCAGGTCCCTTGATAGAGACCTGATACTTTTTGATATTCAAACCATTTCAAGTGTCAACAATGAAGCTTCAAATTCAGAAAATTTTCCTTTTATTCTATCTTTACTATTCTGTCTTTACTGCATTATCTGTGATTGAGCAGTAGCAGTTGTTGCATATTTTTGAGGAGAAATAGCTGAAGATAAAAGCAGCTTTTTTTACGAGTAGTTGGGCTAATATTGAGTAGAGTAGTGTCTGCAGTTTCCCTCACAAGCTGCAACACAGCTGCAACAGCCTCCACCAGCTGTGGGCCACTCAGAGGAGCATTTTAACTTGATTTTGGTGATTGGACAGTAATATGGCCCACTTTAGTGGTCTTGTGGTGAATTCATTGAACTGAACTTGTAAAACTGATTGTGATAAAAAATAGGATTTCGAGAACTAAAAATCCTATTTTTTATCCAGGTAGTTCACCCAGGTGGTTTAGAAAGCTGCAGTGAGGGTTTTAAGACTTCCTGTTAACGAGAGAGTTGCTGTTTGTTTAAAAAGTGTTAAATGGCTGAAAGAAAGCCCTTTACCTATCCCACACCGCAGGAGCCCTGGGATCCTGCAGTATGTTTCTCCCATTATATTGGGCTTTCCAATAGTCAACTTAGAATGCACTTACACTTGTACTCATCTGCCTCTGACTGTGCCAAGCCTAACCTGCTCGTGTAAATCTTCTGAAGCCTCTTTCGGTGTTTATTGACTTTTTAAAAAAGTAATTTGTATTTTACCCCATTTTTTTTTCTTCTCTTGTGTTTGTTTCCTTTGAAGAATGAAAAGGAACATTTTGTGAGAGATAATCAGAGATGGCAGGACATCATGTCATCATGTTTTTATTTCGTGTTAAGAGAGAAAAGGGAAACCAGGAGCCTGTGTGGTGAGAAAGACACTGTTGTTGTTATTCATGTTACCTGGTTAAGTGCAGTCGGGCGGATTGGATGATAATCATGAGCAGGATTGAGGAGAAAGCTCAGCGGAGTCGAATGAGCCATCTTGAAACTGCATTCTGTGATGTATATAGAGAGCTGAGGAAGTGTATAGAAGAATGCACCACAGGAAGTGTTACTCTTGTCATTTATATTTATGACAACAACAGCAGTAGCCTAATGCATGGCTAAAGCAGGCACCAGGGGCAGGCTGGCCAACTGGAACAGTGGGTGGTTGCCTACTGGGCTGGTCAGCACTGATATGAAAAGTAAAAACACTATTCAATTCTATTTTGTATTTCTGCTGTAGACTGGCTGGCTGGCTCCATAACAGGTGTGTGTGTATGTGTGTGTGTGTGTGTGTGTGTGTGTGTGTATATGTATATGCGCATATGGGGTCGTATTTGTCACATCCCGTCTCGCTTCTTCCTTCATCATTTTTACTTTGGTAGATTCTGTTCTTCACACTGAATGCTGAGCTGACAGTGTTCTGTATAAATTTGTGAAAATGTGAACCTAACAAGTGAGCAGCATGCTGCCTTCAAGGCTCTCGTTGAAGACTCACACTTTTGAGTTGAGCGCATATATACGGTTTGCAAAAAAGTTGGCAAATATTCAGGGATTTAAAAATTGAAATTAAAACATGTCACTATGTTTCTGTAAAACTTTTCTTAAAAAACAAAACAAAAACAAAAGCAAGAGATGTGATCTTGTGACATGCAGCTGCACTGTATTTTGGTTTACTGAGAATTATTTCCACGTAGCCAGCACCTTTATCTAAATATGAATTTTAGCATAAATCACTTCAGTTACAGCTATTTATTTTATTTTTCAGAAGGAATTATCTTTGGGTTGCACCTACTGCTCACACATTCATTGAAAACTTGATGTGCAAAGTCATTGCTATAGAGTGAATTAGTGATGTCCAGTTAGAAATATAATATGTTAGATCTGAAAAAACTCAACTTTAAAGAATGTCTGGCCCACCAAAGGACTGAATAACAGGTAGTATTGGTGTCCAGTTTTAATGCAATAGACACAAGCTGACAAAAGTAAAGGGTTAGTGGACAAAGTGACATTAAAGGGGCTATATTTCAAAATTGACCAACTATTTAATTCACACTTCAAACAAATGGGGGGCAGTATATTACCAGAAAGTTATGGTGTACACCCCTATTGCAAAAAACAAGCAAATGCACTCTGGTCCCCCCTTTCCCTTCCCCTGTGCCAGGGTCGGACTGGCCATTGGGCCACCGGGACAAACCCTGGTATTAGGAGACGGGATGGGCTGGGGCTAGCTGGTTAGCATACTAACTTCATTAGATATCTTTGCAACACAATTCATAGAGGTCTTTCATATAACATCACATCTGTTATTTTTTTCACATTCTGTTGATTATCTGTGTTATTTTTTAAATAAAATACTTCCATATTGTCCCTTTGAGCTCACCTTATCCATTCTTATCCAACACTCAGTTGGTATTTCTTTCTGTTTTTGTTTGCTCTTATGGCAACCCAGGTTCACTCCCTAGCTGTGGCCCTTCTTTGTTGTTTCTGTGTGTAGTCGTATTTTAGCAAATCCATTGTTCTTTTCAAAATACAGAGAACAGGGAAGGGAATTTGAGAGGTGGATTATTCTGCAGGAGTGGTTTGAGAAGTTTCCTCTGATGCTTTCCTAACTATAGTAAACTTACCACCACTGGAAAACATTGTAAATAATAAGTTGACCACAGCTGCCGTTCTTTGTGTAAGCCTTTCAAGCTTACACAAAGAATAGATTTTGGAGTGGACAACACTTTCACCAAGTCTGAGCATAATTTGTAGATTTTCTGAAAAAGTTGTTTTTGTTAAATTTGAATTTTGACATTAGAATTTTAAGAAGTTGGAATGCAGTTCAGGAAGTCTTCAGCTGTAAATCCATAAGTCTTTTTTATTTTTTTAACAGTGCTAGGATGGTAGGCTACAGTACGTTCATTTCTGTGAGAGCAGTATCCTAATGTTGCCTGAGGCCTGAATGTTAACACACAAGAGAGTACTGTTTCAGCTTCTTGGATTATAAAGCTGCGTTATAGCTGATATATAAAGGAGGTGAAGATCCCATGGGTGCTGTATGGTGCCGTAGCCAGAGGCCCCAGGCTTGTCATTCCTTTGCTGTGCACATTTACCCTGAAATTCACTAGAGAGAGAGAGAGAGAGAAAGAGAGAGAGAGAGAGAGAGAGATTAATTTTTGTCAAGGGAGGTTTAGAGAGCAGATTCTAGTTTAGTCTGTATTATTAGATATGAAATAAGGCTATTATCCCACGAAACGAAGCTCCTGTAGTTTCCCTACATCACCTAATAAGCAATGAGTCATTCAGGCTTTTTATGTTGGCTTGTTATTGACTTTTGTAGCTTGTGGCATTTCTATCTCCCTTAATTATTTACTCTGCCCTTTAGCCTTCCTTCATTGCCTCTGTTTCTGACTATAAACTGGATAGATAAAAACATGCGTTTATGATGATGAAGAAGGTGATGAGCACAAAAAAGGAAAACGATGGAGATGACAAGGATGCAGAGAAAAAAGAAATATGACTTGGGGAGAAAAAATGTAGGAAAAACAAAGATAAGAATGTGTCACAAGGGAGGAATGAAATGGGAAATCTGCAACAACTGACTGCAATTACTGTGCCTTCTTGTCCATGGCCTCCTAATTAAGAGAACAGAGGGAGAATGCAGATTAGAGGGGAGGGCCTGCAGATAGGCCTGTGGCTCTCCAGTCCTCAGAGAGAACCTAATCCAGGGAATCGCTCTGTTCATACAAAACAATGAGGGGGTCTACATTATTCATCTCGGGGAGTGAGTCACAGAGAAGCAGTGAGAGAAATGGATGGAGTGAAACAGGAGCAGAGGTGGAGATGATGTGGAGGCAGCTGGACTGCTTTCGAAAAGAACAATTTAGATTCCTGTGTGTCCCCGTTTGTGTGTTTACCTATTTTACCTACTTAGTCACGGGTTAAATCCTTCTCAGCATCTCCAATCACATGCAGTTTACCAAAATGTGATTGTTAGTTGGTCTGTACTTTATTTAGACTCCAAGTAAATAGAACTGAGTGATAGGATCTGTTAGGAAATGCATGCAAATTCTGATGTACAAATTATTAAGTGAGAAAATGAAATGCTTGTATATTTGGCTGCTTGTTTGGCAGCAGGGGTTTCACAATACACTGGCAAATTCCAGTGAATGTTGGAAGATAAACATGTTCATCACCATCTGAAATTACGGTGCTGAAAAGTGCAGCTTTGTTTTGTTTGTTAAATGATTTCATGACTCAGAGAGGTCTGACAAGAGTCAAGCATTACTACTCTACACAGATGTAGTTAGTTTCTCTCATTTTTTTTTCTTTTTTTTACTCCGCCACATAGGTTTTGTGTGAGGTGTTGTTTGACAGGGTGTTTGTGAGTTCCACAGGAAAAAAAATAAAAAAGTGGAGAAAACTCAAACTTTCAAGGTAACACACCTCGATGAAATATCAAGGCAGTGAAGGTTACCTCCGTTAACTTAATCCAAGCTGGGTAACCCACTTTTTCTTTTCTTGTCACTATTACAGCCGACAAATCAGGACCGCTGATCCCTTATATGGCATCAATGGTAACTACTAATGCAATAAGATTATGGGGACTAGATAAAGTGGAGAGAATTTAAACTCTAATATACTGCTGAAATGTTATTGAAATCACAATATGGCCAAGTGCAATATCCAAATCGCAATAGCTGCATTTGTTTTGATAAAAGTAACAGACTATAATTGAAGCACTGTGGTTCTACAGAGACGCCCCGGCCTACAAATCACATTCTCCAGATGTAAGGGAACACGATTCTTTGGTACATGACCCCACAAAAATCACCTCATCATCATTTTTATATATTTATTTTCAGTGAAAACAAAATTAAAAATAACCTTTCCAACTAAAATCCTGACTCATATCACAACTGCAATATCTGCCAAAATAATCGCAATATGATTTATTTTTCTGGCAAGAAACTTTTTCAGCTCTTGTTATCGAGCCTTCGCTGTGGATGATTCTGAAAAGAATGTTTTCCAAATTGTCTCCTTCCAGTCCAACTTTTACTGTCTCCAAAAATCAGGATGCCGGCCATAGTGCTAAATTTGATGTAAACTCATTTAATCATTTTCAGTTTCCATATAAACACATTGTACAGCTTCAGTGCAGTCCTGCGCTCTGACTGCTTTCTGGGTTGTGTAGCTTTTGCTGTTTTGTGATTAGCATGTTTTTTTTGTTTGTTTTGGGGTTTTTTTGTAAATTGGCCACATCTGTTACTGATCCTGTCTGTCCAATAAGCAGTCATCTCAGTGGGATCTTTACTTTATCTATCATTATTACTAACGGGAAGTGATTCAGGATACCTCATGTCAGAATGTCTGAATGTCTTTATGTTTACAAAATTTAATTAAAAAATAAACTTGTGCATGAAAGAGGCAATTTCACACCGCTGTTTTTAATTTATGTGGACAGGCCTCAGACTCATTTGGTGTGTGGAGTGGCGCGTGCATATTCTGAAAGTCTTAATTTGTCATCCATCACTTCTTGAAATGCATCCCGTAATTTGGCAGATGAAAAACAACAACTTTAGTGAAGAGCGTTTGCATGGACTGCCATAGACTCATAGAGCTGCTTGGCGTTCACAAGGACGCGCTCATTCGATCTATCAGACCGTACATCCTTGCGCTTCTGCCAAGAATTCATCTTGTTACTCCGTAGGTTTTCACCTTGAACATTACAGCTGCAGCTAAACCAATCCTCCGCTGCAAGGTCTCTCTGTGCTTGAACTCTCTAATAGAACTGAATTGCGAGAGGAGCGATGACCCTCGGGGGGCCAAGTCAAAGCAATTCTTTTGCAAGAAGATTAAGGAGACGTTGTGCGTGTGTGTGTGTGTGTGTGTGTGTGTGTGTGTGTGTGTGTGTGTGTGTGTGTGTGTGTGTGTGTGTGTGTGTGTGTGTGTGTGTGTGTGTGTGTGTGTGTGCGCGTGTGTGTGTGGGGTAGAGAGGCATTGTGCGATCATCTCCAGTAGAGGAGATGGATAATGTACAGGTGCTGAAAGCTGAGGTCAGACCTGTGGTCAGACGGATGAGGTGTGGTTCACATCGTGATTGGCTTTCCCAACCATGGAGCACTGGGACATTTGCATCACCAACTGACCCATAGTAGATGCAATTGCTTCCTCTTTTATCAGGCAATATATTATAATAGCAGAACAATCAGAGGCAGGGATAGTAGATAAAAATACCTTCCACATCAAATGTTTTCCTGTTAATCCTGACTGATGTCTAGTTAACACTGGATATTGAATATTACATGCTTTCACAAAAGACACAAGCACTGTCATGGAGCTGCATGCAATTTTAGTTTAGGTGACTTTCTCTTCTAAATCTGTAGCACATGTCTATTCAGGATACAGCCTCATGTAGGAATGTTATTGTGGGTTTATGCTGACAATTTCATTGTGTGATTCGGATTTGAATGAAATTAACAAACTCAAAGTCAGAAGCTATTACAGTGTGAATGAGCTGGAAACAAACAGAAATGAAAGTTGTCTTATGCACCATGCTGCTTAATATAGCTAAGCATAATGGTGCTGTGGAAGCAGTTACACTTTGGCTGAGTCATTTGTGGGCTTGTCTTAAAAAAAAAAAAAAAAAAAAAAAAATCCCTTGCTCATTAAGGAAATATTCGTAGTTTTACCTCTGTAGATCCAAGTCTCAGGTCCTTGCTGCTCGTGTAGCAGCATGAAATATTTGAAGTGTGGCTTGGGACCATAACAGCTTTTGGCAAAGCACCATATTGATGGAAAGTTTGAGGCCATGAAGAAAAAAACCAATAGAAAACAGAGAACACATTGCTGTTTGTGAGATAATCCAAACACCATACATACACACACACACACTCGCATGCAAACAAATACAAATTATGTTTATCTGACTGAACATACAAGCAGCAGAGAAAACAGCCAGTTCCGATATGACCACATTACACAGCGTAGGTATAGAAGTGGGCCTATAGATCATGAGACTGCAGAGATCCCTCTGGGGAAGGAAATCCCTCCTTAACAGCTCACGCATTAACCATCCTGCAGGAGTGCACAAAGAAAACCATCATCAGAACTGCAGTTTCACTCTGACATCTGCTCATACATAAATCCACACACCAGCCAGCAGACTCATGGTCAAGGTTGGGCTTTAATGCAAAGGAGGAGCTGGAAGGTGGCTTTATGAGTGCTTTCTTTCTGAAGCTTAATGTGTCCTTTGAAGTGTGTTTTGTGCATGTTGTCTTGGCAGCCTCAGCAGGTAATCATTACGCCAGTATACACATGCTTCATTGGGAATGCAGAAGGCATTACTCAGATGTTAATCTAACCAAAAGCAGAGGGAGAAAAAACAGACTAGGTTAAAAACCCATAGGTGATCATTTGTCTCTTTCCTTCCTTGCCAGCAAGTCATTATAAATGCTGTATCTACCTGCAGCGTTGAATAAATGTTCAGCCACAGAGTGGTCAGCCACTTATCATGCTGGCGTGTTGCAAAGTTATGCATTTAACAAAAAAAGATTGAGCGGTTGTATTAAATAGATGAGAAATCAAAATTCACTGAAGTGTTCACACTGTTGTTTAGAACTATCACTTTAACACATTGTCCACAATACACAGAGCTTTGTGCCAAAGTTTTGCCTTATTTTATGTTTCTGCTGACAGAGAGAAAGAGGGATGGGGAGCAAGAGGCTCCAGGCCAAGGTGTGTTGTGCTGCGGTGTGTGTGTGTGTGTGTGGTGTGTGTGTGTGTGTTGATGGTGGTACAGTATACTGCTGAGTATGTTGCTGGGTATCCTTTTTCCTGTGTAGCATGCATTTTGTTGCCAAGACTCCGGTTTTGATAGGAATGTCAGGGCAAATTATGCATGCATTCCTTTTTTATTAAGAGAAGAAAACTCGTTCTCTTTTTATCTCCTGTCTCAGTCCTTCTGTCCCGTGCACACACGCATGTACACACTTACTGTAAGAGTGTGTGTGTGTGGGCATGTTTTACTAACGGAGCCTACTCTGGTTTGACACAGAGCGTATTTGACTTGGAAAGAGAAAAAAAAATGGATCCGAGGGACAAGCTTGGCTCATTGATCTTCTATAGTTTACGACACAGCCGAGTGCCATTTGTTTTCATGCAAAGGTTAGATAGTGCACAACAGAGGTGGATGAGGAATCAGAATCCCATTATAGATCTTCCTCTTGTTGAAACTGTTCTCGTGTTTGTGTTTCATAAAAAGGCCAATATTGATCTGGCACCCAAAGCTGGAGAACACATCTTGAAACAAAATTCACCAATGCAAAGGTTTATTCCAAAATGACACAACATTTAGAAACACAAAAGACCTTCTCTTATTGATTACTTCACATTTTACAACATATTGTCAGAGTGGAGACGAACTGTAAGAGCCTGTGGCCGTCACCGAGGAAATGCACGAAATGCACGAGGCTGAGATGCTGCTGTTGCTGTGGCCGGGAAGCAGCTCTGCTAACTGGGACCATAATGACTGAGGTGCTGCTGAAAGTTCGTGCTCCATTTTCCTTCTGCTGCTGTGAGGTTTTCTGTCGACCTTTACACTGGCACAGTGCTTGAAATCAAATTCTGCACGTTCTCACCGGCAGAATGTTGAGTTTGTGACCAAAATGAAGTGAAACGTGCGGCTTTGATGCAGCAGTGTGTATGCTGGCACTGGCAGGCCACGGCTGTTGAAGTTTCTGCACAGCCTCATTGCTTATTGTCTCAGCTTATACACCACTGGCTGCAGTACTGGTTGAGGATTGTGTGTGTGTGTGTGTGTGTGTGTGTGTGTGTGTGTGTATGTGTGTGTGTGTTAAGTACCAATTACGTCTCAGTGTAGTTTTACATCTCCTTTCTAAGGCTTCTCTCTGGAGCTCTGGCAACAACAGGTCAGTGAGCCGCCAGCTGTTTTCTGAGTGATCAAATAAAAACATTGCAAATTTCAGGTAAACACTCCAAAGAAACAAAATCTTTCATGGTTGGATGGTGGATCCAGGTTGGGCCAGGCTTGGGGCATGGCTGAGGGTGGTTGACTGCTTTGTTGTGACATCACAAAGTTACAAAAGTCCTGGCAGCTCGTTTTAAAGCTAAGTTTCTAAATAAAGGCTGTGTCCATTTCTCTGTGGACTGAGCGCTTTGATACTTTCACAGTATAAATATAGAACCTAGACCTGCTTTAGAATCTTACTTATATAATATGAGACCTTTACCATGTTAGTCCTTCTCTTCATTTTTGGGTTAGGGTCTGTGGACATTATTAGATGGACAGACTGTGAGTCCAGTGCCAAGTGAAAGACCATATTTATTACACATATTGTCAGCCTCATTTTGTGTTAAAAAAAATGCAGTGTCTCTGCAGCCTAACACTAGGATTTTACTCCATTTCCTGTGGTTACAGTTACTAGAAGTGAAGTGTCGCTACTAATAATTAGCAAGTTAGCAAGTCTGAAATTGTGATTCTCATTACTGTGTCGGTTTCTTTCTGAATGCAAAGACGTAGCCACTGTTTGCTTATTTGTTGTGCTTACACACAATCCCATATCTCCTTTGTACACTTCTCAAACAGGCATAACGGCTTGTTTTCAGCATATGTGATATGGAGCTTATTCAAAAACTATTTATACATGACATGCCAGTCCTCGCTGACCTTGATGGTCAGTTTGCCATTTTGGACCCTGACATGCAACGCATACCGGTACTGAAGGTGTAGACACATACGAGCCACTGTGAGAAATACAACACCAATTTATCTTTCAGTGTGGATGTGGAAATGTTTTTATTCTTTATTGTCATACTCCAGTGTTTTAGTATGACACTTATATGGAGTTCCACGGCAGTCTACTTGCGAGAGACAGTAGTCAAAACTGAAGCAGCACAGGCTGAAATATCTGCACCGTTCATTTCTTTCAAACTCAAAGCATCTGATTTGAAGCTGTCTATTATTGTTATTATGGTATTCTCCAAGGCCAAGACCGCCCTGATGACATCACTTTAACACTACCAGGGTTTTTTTTTTTCACAAAGCTCCCTCTGAGCTACAAAAGACATTACACAACTGTTTGCTGAGGAGTAACACTAACCACGATGAGTATGCTGATTTTAATGTGTAAAATTAGTGGATTTGCCCTTTAAATGGATAACACAGTGTACTAAAAACACCCTGACATGAACAAACTGTATATTCTTCTGTAAAGAACATTTCAAATTTGAATACATATGCTACAGAAGTGTCTGGATGATAATATTATTACAGAGAGAAAATTATGAAATCTAAACAGTGAAGACAAATCCAGGTAATACTGATGAAATCCAGTTCATGATGCGGTGTTACAAAATTCTGTGCAGCTATTTTCACTGTAACAATGTATGGTTACATTTACTATATTAAACAAGACTCTCAAAGATAGAGGCAAGAGCCTTAGTGATGTTACTGTAAGACGTTACGCTGTTTTTTCGCAAAGGACCAACTGAATAAAACCAGCATCACTTGAAATAAACAGTAATAAATTCTGCAGCCTGTATTTCATAAATACATAGATCAGTGGCTATAAAACACTCAGTACATCCTGGCTGTCGTTTACCTAAAGCAGACTGTAAAGCAAATCATTGTAACCAGTTATTATGCAATATTCTCCTACTGTAACACATGTATGATTTTTAACAGAGCATGAAACTGCAATGTCTATTTTATGAGATCATTATAGTTATTTGCTACCCAATTACCCCAGAAAGGAAGTATTTTGGGCCAGTCCTTGAAGATTTTGTGGACAATATTAAATCATATCCTGACTGTTATGACGGTAATTTAAGACCACCAAACTGTGTAGTACTAGCTGCTTTTATTAAGAAAAGTACAAACTCAGACCTTCACACGCCGAATCAACAGAAACAGGTCTCTGTGCCATATGATTCTCATTTCACAGACTGGAGCCTTGGTTCTTTCTGAACATTTATGATAAGAACAGTACAGTACACACATTTTTATGAGTGTTTTTGTGCTTTTTAGTGCTTTTTACATACACATCTTATAATCAGAGTCGTGCATCTACATTTCTCTATGCTGCTCTGCGTTCTTCTTCTTCCTCTTCTTCTTCTTTTGATCGGCGGGGCCGTGCAGAGACGCTCTGCCAGAGTCATTATGACTAATGGGATGCGGAAAAAAGTCAGGGCACCTCTTAATGTGTATTAATGAAATAGCTCTACAGTGGCTGCCCTTTGATGCAGACCTTGTGTCAAAAATTTACAAAAGGCCAAGTCACGTATTGCTAACACATTTAAGAGATATTTGCAGGTTTGAATTCAGCCCTTAAGCGAGCCCCAGCATCAGCGTAACTCACGATGCCGTGTGATTGCCCCATCACCATCATGAAGAAGCAGAGACATGATTTCTACTTACATTACATTAGTCTCTGGTGTATTTCAATAAAATAAAGCTTCCTGAGGCGTTCCTGGTGATCACCTTCTTAGGTTGAACTACAGAGATGAATAATAGATCATGTTCTGCTTTCCCCTCACAGAAGTTAATCCTCCCTTCTGCCATCGTTGTCTCATCATTTATCTATTGCAGACTGCAAAACTTATAGACCTGTAGAAGATACCAATTATGACTTGTGTATTTCTACTCACCCTATTACGCATATTCTCTCGGGCCCTGTACTTCATTACTGCAGTGTTTGCAGCCGATGCAATGAAAAGTTGGCTATGGATACTCTATTTCTGTCATAATTTCTGCATTATATACACTAATAATGAGGTCGTACAAAGGGGAAATGTGCTGTATACACCACCAGAGAACCTGATTCAATAATAAAGGTCTTTGGCCTCTCAGCTCACTGTGTGCCATCTTCTGTTTATTTGGCAATCAGCTGTCTTCAAATGGGATGGATTGAGAGAATTTTAATGCTAAATGCTAACAATGAACCACATGTTTTTACACAGCTATTGTTGTATTTACTTACAGTATATTTGCACCCATTTTATTCTCCATATACATGTTGCCACCAGGAAAGATTATCAGTAGTTTTACTAGTATCTCCTGTCATGTATATGCTGATGATGTCCAGTTGTATTTCTCAATTAAACCTGATGCGTTTCATTAACGTTCTGTCCTGAACAACTGATAAATGCAGTTAGGAACTAACTGCATGAGTTTGATGCAGATACAACCAAAGAAATAAACTACATTCAGCGATCAGGTAGAAACTCAGTGCCTCAACCTCATCTTCTCAGTCTAGTCTGTGTAATCCTGCTGTGATTTTTGACCAAAGTTTTGATGCTTAGGATTTCAGCATCTTTCCACCGCTTAAGAAACGAAACCAAACTCAGGTCTGTGTCAATTAAATGGAGATGCTAATACATGCTTCTATCTCATCACAATTGGATTACTATAATTCTCTTTTTACCTGTGTTAATAAATCCTCCTTACACTGTTTACAAACCATTCAAAATGCCGTAGCCAGTCTCTTAACACGATCAACAGATGGTCACTTTTTACACATATGTTAACCTCTCTGTGCTGGCTTCCTGTTGGGATACATTTAAAAAATTTGGTGCTCACTTATATAGAACCTGCATGGCCAGGTTCCACAGTATATTATAGGCGTCCTGTTCCACCACACCGTGAGCCAAGCTCTTACGTCTTCTAACCATTGTTTTGTAAGTGTACTTTGGACACATTTTAAGACTTAGGGACTCACACAGCAGTCCGTAAGCTTTGGAATAGTTTCCCAAAAGGCTTGAAGTGTTTGGACTCTTAAAAAGCTGCTAAAAAAACATCTGTTCAGACAGGCAGGTAACAAGCAGTATTTTGTGTTTTAACTTGGGTCTTATATCTGCTCCCATTGTATATTTTATCTGATGTTCTTATCTTTGTTTTATTTATTTTCTTCTATCTGATTCTATCTCTTTCATAGTAAAGCATTTTGTGACTACAGTGTCACAGAAAGGTGCTGTAGAAATAATCTTTGCTTTGCTTACGGTTTATATAATGTACACCGCAGCAGAATGTAGGTCCATCCCTGCTGTCTAAACTGTAACACCACCCAACTGAGAGCATCCCACCAGCATGATAATAACCCCTCTGTTTTCCAGTTCTTGTGTCTTGTGTGTGTGTGTGTGTGTGTGTGTGTGTGTGTGTGTTCGCCAGTGTGGGGTAGAGCAAGGGATCACTGGCCTTATGTTAGGAACTGGTTAAAGCTGCTGTGTCTCTGGCCTCTCCTTCCCCATCTCTGCCATGCAAGGAAGATTTCTACCTATTACACACACACACACACATAGACACAAACGCGCAAACACAATTTCTCAGACTTTTCAGAATTTCTAACTATAGACATAGCTAAAAGCCACGCGGGAGCCATTCCTGTATAAATGTGTATGCAAAGCAGCGCCTCTTCTCCTCTTCAGAGCTCAGCAGTCCCTTTTTAAGTGTTCTTAATGCATATGCTCTTTCATAAACTGTGCAATCTCCAAGATAGCTAAAAACCTCCAGATGCTTTGAGGAAATGGTAACAGGCAGGCACTGATTATTAAGGGCCAAGTCGGGAAAAGCTCTGCAAGCATCCTTCTCTGAAAACATTTTAGTGCTCCTTAACTAATACACAAAAATTAGCACCTCCATGCACTCCCTCATATCACTGACCTCATTGTAGTTCCCTTTCAGCTGCGCATACATCTGCACTTCCATTTCCTCCAATCGAGCTGTGAAGCCTACATGTCACAGTAGGCTGCAGCTGCTGTAAAACTGGTGTTTTGCATCTGATCTCATGCTTAAAATCTGCTGATCCTGGAAATCAGGCTTAACCACATCACCGCCTTACGCTGGTTCAATCAGGCTGCCGGTGCTCAGAGCAGGATTACTCCTCATTGTATTTGCACCAGAACAATTACATTACATTCAGAGATAAGTTTGTGCAGTGCTAACATCATATGTAATCACTGTGCATCATGCACCATGTCATATATTCTATTCTTACCATGTGCTGCACTTGTATCCATGCGCAGAGTTTGAGCACTAGAATTAAAGACTTCGTTATGTGCCTGACTCTGAATTATTACCAAATACCCCCCGAGACAAAACAAAAATAGGAATGCACCGTGCAACGACTGACAATGACTCACATTAGTATTAATGTATTTTCTGAACCAAATAAAATGCTAAATGCGCTCCCTAAATTGTTACTCTGCAGTTCATTAAGCACATCTTCGAATGAGCATTAGATCATGGCCTATTAAGCCAGTGCTTGATTGGCAAGTGGTGAAATTAGAAGGCTCATTCTGCATTCACATTTCTTGTTGAATTGGAAGGCGCACACATTCTAAACGTGTGTCCTTGCTTAGGTTGAAAGTGGATGTAATTACCCACTGAGCTACAGCCTCATGGCAGTCTAGACGAGAGGTGATTACGTCTGGTTACATTATGCACAGCTGAGCTTCACCTTGTTTATGGTCAGCAGAGTGTTTGCACTCTTGGATCTATTTTTTTTCTCAACCTTTTTGTCCACTTCATTCTGTTGTAAAAGAATGAGCAGAATAAGCAGAATAGACTTGAATACAAAGTTTCATGTGAATAATGTTTCCAAAGCAATTGTGGCTACAATGTGAAAAAACTTTTTCAAACTACAAATAAATCACTTTAAAAAATTAATAAGAGGAGGTGTTTTTATGAGGTTTAAGAGGTTTCTGACAGATTTCACTGCTCAACACTTAACAGTATATTGAAGTTATGTAATTTTCCACACTAAATCATAATTAACTACAGAAAATCTTATCCACTGGAGAGTTCATGGTCCAAAGCAAATCTGCTTGGCGTGGAAATGCAAGGCAGCCACAGATAACTGGATACCTGTGAGCAGACAGTTTGTTTGAAGACTAATGATAATGTGATACTCTAGTGAGCCCCACAGGGAGAGTGTCTTTCTGCATGGCTTCACCTGCAGGGAGATAAGAGTGTGTAGATTATTGCCCTTGGACCTAGTCAGGATTGGATGTTTCTCTTAGGATTTTCAGGGCCACTTTGTCTTCTTTTGGAGACTCATGTCCAAATATGCAGGAGGCATCGTTACTGCTCCTCTGAATATTCCTGCGCAAAACACACGTGTATTTTTCCTAAAGACAAATTCTCAGCATCCCAGTTTTAATGCTTTTGTCCCTTATTCCTCAGTCCTCACTCAGTTGTGTCTCACCAAAAGGGACCTCAGGTGGTGCTGTTGTCCTGACAACCAATAAGGGGAGCATCACAGTCAGGCGGCTGGATAATCTGAGAGAGAGCGAGAGAGAGAGAGAGAGAGAGAGAGGAGGTGGTAGTGGGATGATATTTTCCCAGACTCTGAATAGAAGCCTGCTTCTCTCCATCGCCGCCGCTGGCTGTACCGTCCCTTTGCGCGGAGAGTATTACGCATCAGTGGACTATAGAGCGAGGACCCCGCACATCACCGCACGATTTCGTCCCAAAAGTATTTTAGGAAACCTGTATCGTCCGTCCATTCCGGACTGCTTTGGACCTAAAGGCATCCCGATTTTCCCCGAAGAAGTCTGGACAACTACTCCAGTTCCTCCCTCAATATTTTTTTAACCCTTGGATCTAGCTCTTGAAACGCGTGCTCCTGTGCTTTAAAATGCAAGCCGGACGCAAATCGTGTTGGAGGCAATTGCAGGCTTCTTTTTTCAGACTGCTGTGTCTTATCCCCACAGGATTCCCTGTCCGGAGTGTGGATATGCAGCGGGCCACCGACAACATAACCATCCGCCAGGGCGACACGGCGATTATAAGGTAAGACTCACCTTTCAACTTTCCTCTCCTCCTCTCGTCGTACTTCGGATGCGCTGCAGCAGCAGATCGTTTCTGAGGGACTGCGATGAGGAAGAGTATTCTGCTCTGACGACTTTAGTCTTGAGTCCACTGCAGTAAACTTATAGTTTCCACAAGATTACAGAGAAGTAAACGGCGGTTGGGAAATGTTTGGATGCTAAGATTTCCAACTTTTATCTCACTGACATGATATAAACCCCTAAAATATCCATAATAGGGCTCCTGTGTTTTCCCAATGAGTTTACACTCGTTGACTTAATACTGCTAATTAGCAATTATAATTTCAACTTTTGTGCCCTTTTCCTAGGCTATGGGCCTACGCATAGTGTTGCACTGACATGATATCCCACTTTTAGGGGATTTAAATGGATAGAGCAAAAAAGCTTAAACGCCTACGCTAAGCAGTGAAGCTGTGATTGTTTTGTTGTTAGTTTTTTTACTTAATTGAAGAACCTCTTGATAAAGCGAAGTGCGTCACGGTGTCCAGAGACACTGTTTGTGTGTGGGTTAATGGCAGAGACGGGGCTTCTAGACACAGATAAGAGGATGATGCTGGGAGAAGGAGAACTGTGCGCCATTGTTTAGATCTGACGAATCGCTGTGGGATGTGTAGTAAAATTAACAAGTAGGTGAAGCACCATCAGTGTCATCAGTTCAAACTCACTTCAGCTTTACATCATTGTTTGCAGCCTTATGAATATAAAGCTCCAGTTTCCAGTTTGGTCTTTTTTGTGGACTCAGTTCGTTGTGGCCATTATAGCCTCATATCCCACTTAATCACTTCCCAGACAATGTAAGCTGTCAACTCTGTGGTTTTGTGATACTGCTCGGCAGATGTCAATGACCACGTGATCCCAGCCATGTGTCTGTGGCAGGCTATAAATGTGAGCGGATTTAGATTTGGTTGCGTTTTGTAAACAAGCCGATTTGCCCCCCCATCCCAGCTTCACATCTTCTCCCCCTCCACCTCTCAAAATAGGATGCACTGTAGGGAAGTCCACTGGTATAATAAGCTGCACACAGAACACTCAATCACATTGATTTTTTTCACTCTTTCTCTGTCCTTTCCCGACTTTCATGCTGTATTTACAGAGCCACCACCCAGTCTCCTATAATGAGTGTGTGAATATAGGATGCAATTATGGGATAGACCTTTAACACAGCCTGAAAAAAAAAGCCTGCCGATAGACAAACATGACACACTACCACGTTTCCTCACATGTGCCTCGAGCTTGCTTATGTAGACACAAACACACACACACACACACACACACACACACACACACACACAAAGAATGAATTCTTTTAATGGAATCCTTCCTGCGAGCAGGTGCCATCCATCCAGGTACCTGCTGATCAAATTAGTCAGTTGACTCAGTTACCGTTGAACTCACCACAGGTCACAGCTATTTGTTTCACTTTCCAAATCCAATTGGCTGCGTCTTTGCTATATTCAGCTGTTTAGTCACCCAGTCAGTCTTCCTCCTTCAAAGGTGACGGCAGGCTTTGCACTCAGCAAGAGCCAAATTAGATTCTCCTTTCTGAGAAAACACTTGCATCCTAAGTCCACTATTCTATCATTACCTCTGATAAACGATCCCCAAATAATTATCCATGGTGATCACTCAGTGAGTGTCATAATTAATTTGATGTTCATAATGCATCTCGTTGGCATGAGTGATCAGTCTTATTTATTGTCAGTCACACAAGGATAAACTGCAATTCAGACCCCTGTGGCTCCATTGAAAAACAACAACCATTTTTCATACCCAGTTTCCACCTGACAAATTGAATACAGGAGGAAGAGGTGAAAAAAAAAAATACATGAGGGCTAAAACTTTGAGCACGGATGGGAGGCTGTCCGCTAGTAATTTGTCGAGCTATGCAGTGTATCTGATTCCATAAGCTGGGTTTTGTGAAGGCTGAGGGGATATTGGTGACCTGGGGGCGTAATAAGGCCTGTGCTCTTTTAGTGGAGCCTGTTGCTGCAGTCGTGACATTCATGGCGCTGGAGTAGAGGAACAATATGTGGCCAAACAACCGCTGTGACGGGACACACACAGCAGGCCCTGCTGCTGAAATGTGAAAGGAATTGCTTTTTTTTTTTAAATCAGGGGTCCAGAACTGTTGCATGCTGAAATAAATAAGCAAATGAAATGCATCTTTCTCTTTAAGGTTAAAATGTTCAGATTTGCAGCACTGTTGTGGCTTACACTGTAACCCTGTGTCTGAGGTATATACAGTATACTTGAGATTTGTAATGACTCTAAAATTGATTGATGTCATGAGAGTATTTTCCGCATCACTTCGGTCTTGTGTGGCACATTTTAAAATCAAATTTAAAGGAGCAAGATACCCTAAGATAAAGTGGAAATATTCTACATTTATATCAGCCTGAATTAATAATAAGACATTTAAACTTTTGTTGTGACACAGTGCTTTGCTCACAGAAAAACACTTTCGCTCTGCCTCAATCAAAACTCAAGGTATACCAAATATTGACAGATATCTCCACCGACTGTTGGCACCCGGGGAACAACAGTGAATCTAAAGTGAGCTGGCTGTACTTTAAGTCGGCATCAGATGTAAAGATTCAGCTACTCTTAACCTTTGAACTCCTTTGCCAAAGGAGGCCATCAAGGGGTTAATCTGGAAGAGATTACTCGTGAACGCAGCCACCGTGGGCTGAGTTACGTAAACATTTTCACACCAATCGTTTGTGGTGTGAAGTGAATTAGAGCTCATCTGATGTGCGGTGGGCGTAGGATTAAACTCTAGTAACCATATTAGTGGTAATGTTGTCTAATGTAGTTTCTCTGGATCCTTGGATCTTGGTCTTGTGTAACTCTCAGAATTAACCATGTGAGCCCACTGCATCCTCAGTGTTTCTACTATTTTAATGATTTGGTGGCTCTGTGTTCAGTTCAAAGATTACCAACTTTCTGGGTCTTACATTTGTCCCCAGGCTGTCTGCTTGCTCTAAATGGAGGACTTTTTTTGAACATTTGTATCTGCTTGAAATGACATTTGCCCCTGGAAAGCATGAACATAAATCCCAGCATACTAAATCTAGGCCTGTATCCCACAAGTCGTGTTTCAGACCTATAAGATTTAGGTCATTGCAAAACACCACATATTTCAGAGCCTCTTTCCATGGTGACTTAGTCTGTTTTTTTGGGGGGTTTTTATTATTTTTTTTACGAGGATGACGCCAACAAGTGAAATCAAACTCTTCTCATCCTGAGTGAGTCACAATATGAATCTAAGGAGAAGAGAAAGAAAAGTTTCTTCACATTTCTTTAAGCCATTTCTGTGTCACAATAGTTTACTTTTTAATTGCTTTTTTGAGTCCCACACTATGCAGTGCCCGTAGGGGGAAGGTTGCAATGTCAGGCAAAGTCCTGATAATTGACAATTGCTTATTAAAGCATTAATGACACAGTCGCTGTGATTGCGCTCCTCTGGGTCAATTATCTGCATTTTGACAATATACTCTGCCTGGCTTGTTCCTTTCAGGGAAGATGATTCTGCACTTGTGCTCTGCCCCGGAGGATCTTTGTCAAAACTTACCCCAGAATCCTGCCTTTAATTTGAGTCAGAGTCATCCAGATATTATGTATGTGAAATCTGCTAGAGGCTCAGACACTATATAAGACATGATGTTAGTCTAATTCAAGTTCCAGTACAATTCACAATGCCAGAGAATAATGAATACAGTTATTATCATTTGTATTATTAAAACTCAACTATTGAACTCTGATGGCTGATGCGTCGGAGGGCTGCAGTGTGTATCAGCCACACACACAGAGTACTGCACTCTGGAAACAAAGACTTTCTGGTTACTGGAAATTAGCTGCCAGTCTCAGCATGCCCCAATGTGAGGAGAGCTGATCATTTGTTACACCTGGCACCAATCCTGCAATGCTGCTTTTAAAAGCATGAATCTATACCACACTTACCCAGTCTGTAGTGAGAATAATGTGCAAATAAATTATTTAATAAATCTTAGTATTGAATGTTAAAAGAGTAAAACTCATTTAATATTATATAATTGAGAGGTTTGCAGGATCATTGTCGATGTGCTGTCCAGACACTGGGCTGACATCACTGGTTGTTAAAATGAAAGTGTTATTTATTTGCATCCTGGATAACGGGTCATTTAAACAGCAGAGCAAGAAAAATGAGAGAAAGAGAGACTAAAACATGGAGAGTCTGAGGGACCAAGATACAAGCATGGTTTTAATTTTTACAAAGAGTTTGATTTAGGTGTGAGCTGGTGCCGCAGTGACACACATGCTCTGAGCTTTTGTTTAGCAGTTTGTGAAGCTCCATGAACTCACTTGTAGTCTTAGGCTACGTACACATTACTACGATTTCATTATAAAACATCGTGGGTTTTAAAATGACAACGATCTCCGTCCAGACAACCGTTTTAGCTCTGTATCAGAAATTATCTCTGTCCATACTAACACACCTGAAAACGCATACATACATGATCGTTCATGTACACTTGGCATTTGCGAGCTGGTGTAAACAGGGTGCAGAAATCGGCTACTCTGCAGTTGTTTAGTTGCAGTAAGTACAACAAACAAGAAATAGCAAAGGCAGCTGTAGTGTTAAAATGCAGACCTGAACTGCACAGCTGCTAGCAAAGACAACAGGGTCAATAAAGCTTGTTATTCGTTATTCATGTTGCATTCACCACTGGTAGGCGAGGCTGATAAGACCCAATCAGGAAGTGACCGTGGGTGTCTACATCATCACTTCCTGGCCGTGGAGACTACAATGCAACCCCAGGGTTTTCACAGTAAAATGGGGCTAACAGAGTTTCCAAAAAGCTCCGTTTTAGATGCTTGAAAACTCTGTCGCCTGAGATAAAAGCACTGTGATGTCTGAAACATGCCACATACATGGATGTGTGAGTTTACTCCCGCTGTTATTCCATAGAACTGACCTGTAATCAACGTTTCCCGCTGTCACATAAAATGATAATGGAGACGCAGTGCAGATATTCATTTTCACAGACAGCACAAAGCTGAGAAAAGCTGATACTGTGGACAATACAGTCCAGGCTGTATTCCAAGTGTAGGGAGCAAAACGGAGGAACAACAGATCAATTTCTGGATTTCCGGGCAGAGGGCAACAGTGCAACATAATCTGGGATGTCCAGCCCCCAGGGGGGCTCCATATTTCTCTCTACAGCTCATCAGATTGGAGTGCTTTTCTTTTTTTTTTTTTTTACAGTTTAGAGCCTCCCTAGGCAACTCTCTGCTCCTCTATCTCTTCATTACTCTGTTGCCCCCTTTTTTTTCTGTGTCTGCCAGCATTGAATTGTCCAGCTGTGCTGACTTAACCTGATTCGTAGAGTGGACGTGAAGTCAGATGAGAGACGGGGGGGAAAAAAGAAGGAGTTTCTTTACATGAGGACAATAAAGGGAAAAATGTTAGAAGGGAAGAATGATGGTCAGAGAGCACTGACCAAGAAACAGAGACACAAATAGAGGGAAGAGAGAAAAGTATGATGGGTAGAATTAGGGTGTGAGGGAGGGGGGGGGGGGGGCAGGGACACAGTATTAGTACAATCAGCACAATAATCCCTTCTGTTCCGGCCCGGGCCGACGTAGGATTTTCAAATCAATTTCATTTTCACTCATGATGCTACAGTGGGAGAGCTGAGTGGCTGCCAGTCGGGTCATTATCGTCTTGTCCCCATTTTGGCTTGGGACAGAGCAGAGGTGAGAGAGGAAGCTTCGGGGGAACGGGGACGTGGGTTTTGGTTGATATTTTGCCAATTCTACAAAGTTTTATGAAGTCTTTTGGAACAGCTCTGAATCATCACAAGTTCTGGAGGCTTTCATCTTGGTCAGTAGGATCTGAATAATGGCCTGCAGAGACAGTGTAAAGTCTTTTGACATGGCAAATGAACAGAGTTCTGACGCTCTCATCTGAAGCTCACAGTCCAATACGGTTCAGTGCTCTGTCTGGGCCTCCTTCAAAGACTCCCAACCAGATATGCTTTCAGCCTGTATTTTGATGTTTGCTGGTTCATCCTCAGAAAACATACCAGCACCCTCTGAGCCCTTCATTATGTGCTTTCAATGTGTTTTTGTGAATAACTCAACCAGGGAAGCCAGACCTGAAATGTTTTTTGATACAACAGAATATTAAAGCAGTGCTTCTCCCTAAAAGCAACTCCACTCCATTTCCCTCTTTACCTAGGCTTTTGTTGGACTGGCCAGACTGTCTCTAAGTGCATATTCAAACTACTCAGCAATTTCTCACAGCCTCTGGCTACATATAGGCAATGGCAATAGAAGTAGAGTGGGAGAGTATTTTTATTGCTCACACGAAACCCCAAAATGTCAGATATTATAGAACTGCAGTGGATGTAATATTTAAAAAATGGTACAGGCTCAAAGGGCATATTTTAAGTAATTACTGTCCATACCGCAATGTATAACACCTTGTGTATGTCTTTCCCGCTGTACTATATGATCTCCTTTTCACTCACGCTCTGTCATTGTAATGGAGCTTTCATCTTTCAGAGGTTTAGTAGTGTTACTTTTGTGCCATCATGATTAATTGCAAAAGAGCTGCTTAAAAAAGCACTCGCTCTTTCCATCTCAGCTGCCATTAACCGGCCAGTGTTCAGCACTTTAGCTGCTCTGTAAAACTTAAAAGGAAAAAAAAAAAGCAAGAATTTGAATTTAAAATTAAAACAATTTCACAGGTGCCCCTGTGTCCTCCCTGACATGAAATGGGACAAATGAATAGTGTGAATGAGCCAGGGTTAAGCTCACTTCAGTGGGAAGTGTGGAAGCAGGTTAAATAAATTTAAATCTTTCAGTCAGTCAGGATGAATTCAAATTAAAGCTGAAACATGTGGCTTTGAGCTGTGATGACTCGCAACCCTGCAGCTGTAAATCCACATGACTTTAAAGCAGATTAGAGGCCAGCAGTAAGTATAGTCCTGGATGAGCACACTCATTGTTTTTTTGCCTCCCATCTCCTCCAAGATCAGCAAAAAAAAAAAAAAAAGTCAGCTCACTGACCTACTGACACACACTGAACAAGATGGCGTCACGCTGTGATGGTAGATGTGGTTTCACAGTTGTGCAAACGTCATCAGTAGTAAAATATACGCTAATGTTTATTTAAATTATATATTTATATATTCTGGAGGAAAGTGTTCACATTTGCAATGTAACCCGATGCCACAACTTTTTATATGCACTCCTCATTGGCTGTGCTTGAAGGGTTAAAGGAGCTATTTGTAAGTTTTGCTATTGCTACATAGCTAATGTTAGCATTAACAGCTGCTGACTTACCAGTCTATAAGAAAAGTTGCAAGTTCAGCATGAGTAAATTTAACTTATTATTATTGTTATCCCTTTTTTTGCCTGTTGCTTTTATCCTGCTGCATTTAGTTGAAAATATTGTTGGTGTCTTATAGTTTAAGAATATCGTATTGTTTAGCTATTAGATTGTGTAAATAAAAAGCCATGTATATATGTATGTATGTATTTATTACCACAAATAGAAATGTAGAGGCACTCAGAATATATTGTCATCAATATGCAAAACGAGACACCTAATGAACAACAAAGCTACAGTACAGAAGCCTGTCTCATCAAACCCTGCAGGCATATTATCTGCTGGCTCTAATCATTTACCTTTATACTGTATTTTAATTGCCCTGCACGGTCAGCTCTTAGATACCTGCTGGTCTCCTTCTCCTCAAGCTGTTGATTTCCACAGATGAGACAACCATTATTTGTACTATGTCGTCTCTTACCATTCCTCAAAACACCATTATTAATTTGCCATAAACAATAACTTGTAGTCAATAAGAATAAGCTATGAAGAGATCATTAACCCTTCAACAATACAGCAAAGTCTGGCCCCAGCAACATCACACTGGTCAAGTGGAGTCCAGCAGTAGTGCTGAAAGGCATCAGTGCTGTGCATTGAGTTTGTTAGGCTACAGCACAATCAGAGGGTACAGTGTGTCACCACTACACTTTGCCACAGTATCTCATACAGTATAATTCTTCCATTGCAATTACATGTGGTGTGGAGTAATAAACACAAGTAATGAGTGAGTAAAAAATGAAAAGGTTGTGATGGATGCTGGCAGCAGACCCACTTCTTATAAACACCAAAATGATTTGGTACAAGGGCAGTAGTGGTGATTAGCACCTGTACATGTTCTGTTGTCAGCTTTAACATGCAGCTCATCCTCTGCACCATCATGAACAGCTTTGTGTGACAATGAAATCCTCCAGTCGACCATATCAATCACTGTAATGTCACGTCATTTTTCTAATTGCCAAATGTAGGTTGTGTTATTGATGATAAAAGTAATTTGACTAATAACAGTTAATGACTTAAAACAGAAAAATGTCCCGTTGTTACTCATTACCAGGGTTTGTCTTAATTTTATATGATACACGAGGTGTTTATTATCCCCAGGAAGATGTATTCAAATGGTTTGGTTCCTTCTTCTCATTATAATACAGCACATGAGGCTGCTATTAAAACTAGCTAAGGGTGGTCTTTGAATAATATTGTTTCATTCCATTGTGTTAAATGCATTTTTAATGCCTTAATGTGTAGAATTCCCCACTTATTTAGCAGGAACAAAAAAAAAAAAAAAAAAACAGCAAACCCTTGAATACACGATATGATTGATTGTGATATTTATATTAATTTTGTTCAAGGTTTTAACAGGAAAGATGGAATGTGATGATATAAGTGGATACAATAAGTTGTTCTTAGGTTTGTTAAGATTAATTCTATCAGTGCAAATTACTTTGGACTTAATTAGTGAGCGTAGGAAAGCAGCTGGGTTCTGGGTACAGCAGCAACTTCCACCTATCAACAGAAAAAAAACTACCAAAAAACCAGCCTGTACTTGTTAAAAACAGCTTATTTATTTGCATTTTGCCACATGGTTTAATGTCCTGTTACACAGGGACTCCGCATTTTAACCTCTGTCATTTCAAAATGAATTTGAATCAGTGCAATGAAAGTAGCCTTTGTTGTTTTATATCATTGTGCTAAGTGAGTTTTCAACTGTATATTCCGTAGTCTGCACTTGCACTTGCACACCAAGGGAAACTTCAACATGTTTTGATCTGCATTATCCGACTGAGTTTTGCTTTCCATTTCAAAAGAAAAGGACATGAAAAGGCCACAGTGCAAAAGGTGTAGGAGATTAATTAGAGTTTCTCTCTTGAGCATTTGGCATTTGACGAAATGTGGATGACTCTGTGGCCTACTTGCTCTGCATCCCCCTCTGATTTGTACAGTATAAATGTGTCAGCTGTAAAAATAGTTTAACTTGAAATCCTTTTCTGTATATACAGTATTGTGTCATTTGATTTTACTTTCAGCAGTTGCATTAACAAGCAGAACACAAGAAAAAGAAAATCAGCATTGCAAGTCTGATGCCATTAATTGTTGTCATTCAATTCAATTTAATCCTCTACCCAATGGAACAACATTGTTTTCAATTACTGGAATCTCACTCTTGTCTCTGCGTGGTATATGCTTACCCCCAATTAAATCAGGGCCCCGGTGAGTAGGTCAGGTATTGATTACTAACAGCCCCACATTCATAAAGCTTCCTTTACCGTTTTTTAAAAATGTACCTCTCACCCTCAGCAAAGCCTTTTTGTCAGCAGCCACCACTGGGTTTATAGAGAGCTTGGTCTGACCCAGGAGTACATCGCAGGCTTGACTAATTCATTATTACCTGATGTTCAGCACTTAAACCACATTAGCTAAAGTACTGTGGTGCACTCGCATTCAAAAGGCTGTTTCGCACAAAGGCTCTCTCATCACCTGAGGACAAGGGGGTGACATTTGCAAGCATCTGGCAGCACATCAGGGACAGAGAATGGTTGGTTCCTACCACAATGGAATGTGTTTTCATTACATAGTTAGAGTTTCTCGACAGTACAATAGAGGAAATTATGCTTTTTGCAAAATTGTGCTGAAATGGATTCTTGTTTAAAGCCACTGCTCTGTTGCGTCCATGCAACCAGTGGTTTTTAGTTTAGTCAACAGAACTGTGAAAACACTTTAATGAGGCTTTTTAACACTATCAAATGGCCCCATGCTCTCTCTGCAGCTTGGTCTGTACCAGGGGTTTCAAAGTCTAAGACAACTGCACATTCCCCCCACCCTCTCTATTTTAATTTATTTGAAAGTACTATCGGTACTATTCTTTGTCTTACTTTTATTTAGGGAATAATCATGCACAGTTCCCACAATTTGAGAAGCTAATGTCACCATGGATTTCTTTATATCTTTGCAAATTGGCACTATTAAAAGAATGCAGAATTAGCTATTAGCAGATCTTGTTTGCAATGTACCCACTGATGTATGGACACAGTATCACTATCACAGGATTACTTTGATGCTGAGATTATTGAGGTTTAATTAATTTCTTTGTTTCTATTCTTAAAATGGTTCATATTTGTTTTACAGCACCATTATGCACCCATAACATTTTTGTTTGTGAATATCAGTGATTCAATATTACTTTGCCTGAAGAACATTTCTACACTTCAGACTCATATTTTGACCTGTACTTTCTGTTTTATGTGCAAATGAAGCATTCATGTGCCTGCAAAGTGAATTAAAGTTGCGTTAACTTTTCAGTTTGCTTAACTGCTACAGCCCCTAAAATGCAGGAGTTTGCAGACATTTGCATCTTATTGCTTTTGTCTCGCAATGCTGGAGGACGTAACGCAATGTGGTGTGCCTGAAGTAAACATTGTACCCAAAGACTAGGAACAGGTGGCCAAGTACAAATACACAGTCCCTTTGAGAGATGGCAGTAACAGCCTTCCTTTGTGTCTTCAAACAGAGAGGAACAAAGGAAGGAAACTGCTCAGCCTATTTAACCACGGCTCAGTTCAGCCTTATAAGCCATTGCTCAAAAATAATGTCTGTTTTATTTCTTGAGGGCATTTTCATTCAATTTTTATACCCCTGCAACAACAGAGGCTGTCAAAAATAAATCATGCACAGGAGAGGAAGGTGTTGTGAGTTGTGTGATATATCTGGCATCTTTGGGAAGTGAGGAGAAAAGTGCAAAGCTTTTCTTTATGGTTTCTATACACACCTACAGAATGTTTGGGTTCCCAATTTCTCAGGTTTATGTGTGTGCCATGTTAGAAACCAGCAGCAGTATACCAGGGTTAAAAAGATTAGACACCTCTATGGTTATCCAATCAGCCGCGGCAGGAAACACCAAAAAGGTTCGGGGGACACGCTCTATTGACTGCACCATGGACCACAATCATCTTTTTCTACCACATTGTATTATCGGAGAGGATGCATAGTGTGACCATGGCACTCCAATCGGATCTTTTTGGCTTACCTTAATCAATATTGACATGACACTTTGAACAGATATTTTCAAAAATCCCTAGACCTGAAGAACTGGCTTCCTCTGATGTATGTGTGGAGGTGTGTGTGTGTTTGTGTGTGTGGAGGTGTGAGGTGCATCTACCATGCCTCAGTGAACTTGACTGACTCACTTTTAGTGCATTGATTTTTCTTTTTCATCCTGTGTCTTCACATTACATTTTGAATTAGGATTTTTTTTTTTTTTTTTGGTCAGTGCAGGGCTGATTTTGCAAACCTCACATAATTCACATCCTGATAGGCTCTAAAACACCACCCTAACATACCCATGTTTGAAGATTTCCTTGATCCTGAAAATTGCCTTTTACATCTCTTTGAAGAACCACCAGAGGCTACAGACAACAACTGATGGTTTCACATGACAACTAAAACTGTGGTTTCCTCAATCCGCACACCAAACCATCTCTCATGCGCAGTGAGAAGCGGCAGAATCATTTCCTTTCTATTGAGTTTTAAACTCTCCGCCATACTGTGTGCATAATATACACAAACAGGTAAATCTCATTATGGAAGTAGGTCTCAATCAGAGTCTGAGTCACACATTTGCAAGAAATTATTCTGGTTTTATAGAAACCAAAGAACCTCTCTCTGTCTGTGACTACATACTACCTAGAAGTGTCCAAGTCTGAGACACAAATCCCCTCCACTGTTATTCAGATTCAGACTGAGGCCCACAGTCTCTTAAGACTTCTTCCAAAGTGACAACACAGGAAAGGCATGCTATTCACTGACTGTACACAGAGGAAAGTCCTCCTAACAAGGCCTGTCATAGAATTGCAAAGTAAAGCAGTACAGCATGCAAATCACATTATTTTGCCCACATAACATTTATTTGAAGGTGAGGCCATTATTTTTTCTTTTATTTATTTAAATCCTGGATCCCCCCTCCTCCCAGTGCATATGGTGCTTTAGGGAACGAGGGTGCAAGCCTTGGTGGATTTAAGGCATACATTGCATGCTGACTGTGGATGATGAATGGGACTATTTTTGGTAAAAAGGACAAAAAAAAAGGTGGCACTCAAGTGGCCAAGCCACAGAATGTATGAAAATATGCAGAATGTATGCAGATCTCCCTTGGAGCGCTGTCTTGGTAAATTTGCTCCTGAGGTTCCATTGTGATATGTCATTAGTTGTCCAGCGACTGTGTTGTCATGTTTGTACAAACATTCTTAGCTTCGCTGTGTGAGAGGAGAGTCAGCATTTTCAAACTGGCCCTGCTGTAACCCTGCTGTGCCCTCTGCTTGATGCACATCCTTCTTCTACTCCTCCCCATAATTACTCTTGTCTCTGCTGCTCTCCTCTCCTCTTATATTTAGTTTAATGTCTCACTTGTCCTGAACTAAGCTGCCTTAAAAACCTTACATTTGTCATGGACTTGTAAGAGGCATCATGAAACCTTTAAGGTAGTGGTTTTTGGATAATCGTCTAAAACCCCTTTTCCAATCGGCTCCAGCTCATATCGGCATTGATGTAAACACAACACCTGGGGGATCCCGCTGATTTTCGCCCCTTTTCTTGCTCTAACGTCTTTCAGAGCACAGTTACTGCAGACGGTCCAGCGTGGTGCTGTTACACCAGAAACACCGCGGGTACACAGCGCTCAAAGGTGAAAGAGTGAGCTGCAGCCCCAAAATAAGTTTTAAAAACACAATCACTGATCGAAGCGACATTGTTAGGTCCACCAATCTGGGGATGAGACAAGACAGATCTGTTTTACCTGTTTGCACAGCACCTAGCAGCTCACTCTCTCTCCACTGCATCTGTGTGTGTGCTCTGTAAGTGCATGTGATGACATTGCTCCTTGCAGTTGGTTGTGTCCTCAGTCCGAACAGAAAGGCAAACTTGACTGGCAGTGGAAAAGGGGACGATTGGTTTTTATTAGCAGGTTTACCCGCATTTAAAAATCCTGCTCATACCTGCTAAGTTTGTTGTAAAAAGACACTTGTACTTAGTTTTATTTCCAGTGTTTGCTCAATAATTTCTCTTTATATTCTCAAATTACTTTTCATATCATTGGGCTTCACTTTTCTGCCACAGTTCAAACTCCTTTCAGTGAAGTTTGTGTGTTTTTGGCTACAAACTGCCTCTCTCCAGGAGTGTTTCACGGGGACAAGCTGCGGATACATTTACACCAGCTGCGCGTTTTTACACTCTCTGTCTCTCTGAGTGAGCAAAGTGCTTTCCCCCCCAGGTAGTCTCTCTTTGCTCTTTGTCCCAGGCTTACAGCAGCAGTTCTGGACCATTGCACCATATCTGTGTCATTTCTTAGACACATTGTGGAAACCCTTGACGTGGGGAAACGGTTAGCAGAGTGGCGCCTTCCAGAATTATGCCACACAGCGGTATTTCAAAGGCAGACTTTGACTGATGAAAAGTTCAAGATGCAATCCACAAGTCGCTGGAGTTCCCACAGCTTTCTTCCAAGACACATTCTTTTTATCATAAGCTTCATCTCATCTGATGGAAAGTTTAGAGATTTTTTTTTTTTCATGCCGAGACATTGAAGAAAACATACAAAAGGGGCTTGAGAATATTGGACCCGTTGCACCCATTACCCCGAGGACATATGGTGTACTTTCCAGGACATTAGCAATGTATGGCAAAGCAGGGGCAAGGGACTTTTGTCATTCAAGAGAATATTCACATTTTAATTATGGTAATGAACTTTTCCTATTATCATTAGCAGTGGGACTCTGACATTAATGTCATTTTTGATTGACTGTGCAGTATTTACATAATTTTTTTTTGCTCACCTATACTCGTTCATTTTTTTTCTTTTTTGGCCACAATTCATCACATAAATGTTTACCTCAAAATCTATCTCAGCAGCGAGGCAGAGAGAAAGGCAGAGACAAATCCCAGTTCAGGGGTGTTATCCAAAACCACGATAATGGATTAATCAATTGCAATAATGCATGTATTTTCTATTCTGTTCTCAAGTCTTGTTATTGTGGCTAACCTGAGGGAGAAACTGCCTCACAAAGGTGTGTGGGCTGGCAGGAAGTTTGGTCCAGCAGCCACCAGAGCATGCAGACTTGTCATTCAGAATCACTCATCTGACACCAGATCTAAACATAATACCTTCGTATAGCCTTAGGAATAAATACAGGACGAAAGCAGTCCATGATCTGTGAGACATAACTCAACAAACGTCGACTGACTTCCTCCTTTGCTCCCGTCATAATGACTACAGCCACGAGAGGTTTTTGTCAAATGTGAAACGTGTCAGTCTGGGACTAAAATGAATGAAGATGTTGCTGAAGGACAGTCTCAAAAACCATGTTTTATTGGGGATTAAAAAAAGTGACACGTCACACACAATCATTTGGAATTACAGATACATGATGTTAATTTGATTTCTTATATCACTGATTAGAATTAGCATTAGAAAGGTTAATAGTATCATTTTTTAAAGAAACCCCTTTTTTGCTTCCAGTGGAGCCCAGGTCTCTTTTAGGGATGCCCCCCCATAGTTTGAACATTGTTGTCAGTACAGTTTAGACTTTAGCCATTATTTTTCTTGTATGGCCAAAGCATTTTATAGCACAAATTATTCTGGTTTTGTAGAAACTAAGGAACCTCTCTGTCACTGGCAAAGTGTTCAGACCCCTTCAATTTTTCACATTCTCTCATGTTGCAGCCTTATGCTAAAAAAAATGATTTTTCCCTCCTAAATCTAAACTCAATCCCCAATTATGACAAAGTGAAAACAGAGTTTTAGAAATTTTAGCAAATTTATTAAAAAGGAAAAACCAGAATATCACATTGACATAACTATTCAGACCCTTTAGCTCAGGTGCCTCCCATTCCTCTTCATCTTCTCTGCGATGTTTGTACACCTTGATTGGAGTCCACCTGTGGTACATTCAGTCGACTGGATATGATTTGAAAATGTCTACTCTTGTCCATATAAGGTCTCACAGCTGTCAATGCATATCAGGGCAAACACCAAGTCATGAGATGGATAGAACTGTCTGCAGAGCTCAGTGACAGGATTGTGTGGAGGCACAGGACGGGGGAAGGCAAAAAAAAACCTTTCTGCTTCACTGAAGGTTTCCAAGAGCACAGTGAACGCCATCATTCTTAAATGGAAGATGTTTGGAAACAGGAGTTTTACTAGAGCTCAGCAATCAAGGGAGAAGAGCCTTGATAAGAGAGATGACAAGAACCCGATGGTCACTCTGGCTGAGCTCCAGAGATCCTGTGTGGAGATGGGGGGAACTTGCAGAAGGAAATTCTGTTTTTGTTTTGTCATTACGTTGCATATAGATTGATGAGGGAAATAATGATTTTTTTATGTTAACTTAAGTCAGCAACATAACAAAATGTGAAAAAACTGAAGCGGTCTGAACACTTTCTAGATGCACTGTATAATCTTTTTTTGACTCCATACCTATACCTAGCAATGTCCAAGTGTTTTTTTTCTTCCTCAATGCTTTTAGATTAACATTAATGCAGTCGCTCTCTGCCTGCTCCCCCCTCTACCCTTTGGTCAATGCCTATTGGAGGAGTAACATGGAGTGTAATTACCTTGGCTGTAAGCTCTAAAGTTTCTCATCCACAGCTGCTGAAGAGCTACAAATCAGCACTATTGTGCAAACTAGTGTCAGAAGGGAAGAACACTTTGGGACCAAAAGAAAAAAACAACACATCACTGTTGGGTTGGACTCAGTTATGCAAGGAAACTAAATGAATATCAGGTTTAATGGAAGTCATTTGATTATGAAACAAAGGATCCGTGAACCCCTCCACAATGTCACAACCCTCTGTTGTTTTGATTATGTAAGAGCTGTATCATAGAAGAAGTCAAATGCTTCACACTGTGCCCCCACAATACTTTACTGACAGTAAGACTAAAATATAACTGGAGAGAGTTTTATCATTTAGTGTGATAGCATGCCACAACCCAAGAACTTGAATTTTCTCATCCATGCTGGTGGGAAAAAAAACAAAAAAAATGAATCTTTTGAGCAAACTCTTCTATCTTAGGGAAGTCTATTGATTCCATGAGTCTAAAAGCAGTTTGACATGGTGCAGGATCTACAGCTCTATCCCAGCTGACTTATCTCTGATTCAGAGCTGGTTAATCCAGCATATGGAGCGTAGTGAGGGAGTGATAAATGTTGTGTTTGTATGCTGTGAGGAGAAACAGAGGGAGAGATCACAGGATACAAGAAACAAGACACACTATCACAGCCAAGACAAAAGAGGCTGAACCTGAGGGACATGTTTGCGAGTGCACGCCTGCTGCTTCTTGACTAAGACGAGTGTGTGCAACTGGGCTCACTGCATTTTCCAAGCTGACATTTGTGCGTTCGTTTTTGTCTGCACGTGTCTGTTTTTAACAGTAAACAAACATTTATTTATCATAAAGTGTGTTTTAAAGTGCATATGTGTAGTGTGCATTAGGGTTTAACATTACAGTGATATAACATTCTGCTTAAGCATGTGTGTCACTGTCATCAATGGGAGAACATAAGAGAAATCCCATTAGCTACAGGGAAGGCTAACGATTAAGGAGAGGTTTATTTAATGTCCCCAAAATCTGCCAGGTGTGTTGGTTCAGTTGCCGATGGATAAAATTGAACTCACCCACGCAATGCAAGACTCTTTGAAAAAAACCAAATGTATACACTTAACCTTAATGTCACCTCATTATGGAAAACAAAGAGACACGGTGCCAGCTCTGTCTATGACACACAAGCTGGCACTTGAAAGGAAATCAGCCTCATATGATTTGGCAAAGAGAGAGTGATGAGAGGCAGAGCGAGGAGAGGCGCAGGAAAGGAGAAAGGGAGTGATTGAAGAAAGAGATTGATCACTGAGTAGGTGGAAATGTCAGTGTGCTCCGGGCTATGCATTTTCCACATGTGGAAGCTGCCATTTGTGCTCTTTTTCACATGTCTGTCTAATGCTCTCTAACTTCACCTCAAAAGTACCAACTTTCTACCTCTCTCTCTCTCTCTCTCTCTCTCTCTCTCTCTCTCTCTCTTTCTCTGGCTTTATGTTTCTGCCCCTCCCTCTCCTATGCCTCCAATGAAAACATCTTGTTTTGTTTGTCTTCTGCTCCTTTATATCAGCCACAGGTAAGTATTGGACATTTGTTTATAAGAAAAAATGCGCCCACATTTTTTTAAGCTAACACTAATCTCTCACAACATAAATTGAAAGCTGTTCATGAACAATTTGGAGTACATGCACTTTCTTGTTTGAAAGGTAACACTCTGAAGTGTTTCTTTCAACAGTGCCACTGGCAGTGCGTTACAAGAGTTTGAACACACTCAAGTAGGAGTTTTTTTATTTCTGCCTGAATATCTTTTTGAAACTGAATGCCTGCAGAAGACTGCAAATGTGATTTATTAGCTAGAAAGCACAATGGTACAACAGCACAAAGCCTAAGTTCAAATTTGATAACAGTATCATATAAAATGAATATGTTAGGCATGTTTTTCTATGGGTACATCTTTACAACAATTTACCTTTACCACACACTATTTACGTTTACAGACAAAAACACTTTGTGTCTATTACACAGGGCCAAGTCCATGACACATTAGAAAATCTACATATTCTCTTCTATATGTGGTATTTTGTTAATGCTTATGGTGAGAAGTACAGCAGTGGTCCATTTCTTTCATCCGCACCATCATCCCCACTGCATTACATTCAGTTACTTCTCCTGCTCTTGTCTCTCTGCTCCTCTCCAATTTTCTCCTCTCTGCTTCCTCCAGAGGAAGCCAGTGCCTCTGCTTAATTGACTGGTTTTGTCAAATTCCCATATCCACTGTTCAAGGACAGTGCTGGGGAGAAGAAATATGTGTGAGTGTGTGCGCAGATGACTCAGTGCATTCATTGTTGTGTCCCTATGTGTGTGCGTGCAAGTATGATTATGTTTGTGTGCACTCACAGCATATTACTGCGCTTTACCCCCTCATCTAAGCCTCTGCCAGGCGCGTTAGCTCGCCCACCCAGGAAAGCCAGGATTTGCAGAGAAGGCCATAATTATAATCAATCATAAGGCAAAGCCACTTCTGAGATATGCAGGAGTTTCAGCTTCAGCCTCCACCGCCCCACTGCTGAGCAGCATGGGAGCCCGCCAATTAAGACCCCTCAGCTCAGCACTGCATACGCTTAGCTCGGTCACATTGTTGAGGAGGGGAACCTCAGGGCCTTGGCCAACAATCACCCAACATGTGCACATATACAGCATGCAGAAGACACAGCTGGAAGCATGATGTTTGTTGTCTGCTCAGGCCTGATTGCTGACAGGATATTCATGGCATTTACACTGGGTAGGGGCTAGTTTCGACTGCAGAACAACCTGAATTCTTCATGGCATGGAATCCCATTGAAAAGCTTTGATTATATTGTATGTGTGTCATGTATTGCTTAAAGCAAATGCACATGACATCCATTGCATCGCACATCTACCTGATGCAGAATGGTATTTGCAGTTTTGTTTTATGTGTTTATTTATGACTAAGAATACTGCAGCAGCACTGCCAATCTCTATTTTGAACAGAGCTTCTCATACTTGAGCCCTAGTTTTGCCACATTTAATAGTGAAATAAAATCACACAGCCCTATTTCCTGATTAGTTCTTTGCCAGCAAGAAGCCTGAATCCATCTTACATAAAACAAAGCCATTATGCAAGCATTTCTTGCATCATCTTATTTTTGTGCTTTAAAAAGAACTCAATAAGAGGGCACACTCATGCAGAAGATTTCTCTTCTTCACTTTGATTACAGAGCTGGCAGGTTGCAGACAAAACCTACTTATGCATTTTCTACTGTGGGATCAGTGCGTGCCTGCAGGCCAAGCTTAGTGCCAGATGCACTGGCCCCTATGACAGTCTCCTCAATCTGATTAATCTCTGTCCACACAGCACATCATAGGTACTGTATCTGTGCAGTGATATTTCCCGCTGGTATGTGTCGTTTTCGACTGTGGCTGCCTTTGTCTGGAAGGAGACGTTTGTTAAGAATTTTGATGATTTGTACTATTTAATTGTGGATATGTGCACATTTTTTCTGCATGTGCATACACTACATTGATGGGTGTGCATTTGCCTACATCAAATAAATGCCTACATGCTGCAATGTGCGTGTGTGCAGGTCTTTTAAGCATGCGTGGGTGCACATGTAAATGCATCTGCACACACCAGTGGATGCAAGTGTAGATGCGTGTGATGAAAAGTGGATATCTTTCAAATTACATGTATGACTGGTGGTAGACGCACAGGCCGGCTGGTGCAGTGAAGGATTTTAATAGACTAGGCAGACACACGAATGGACAAGCAGGCACAGACGACAGGCAACTACACACCGGCAGGAATAGAGTCCATAGTATGAGCAGCATAATTGGAAATACACAGAGACATTCGAGGCTAGAGAGCCGATGAGCAGGAAACCTTGGGTTGGCCCATGAGCTGTAAAGCTGAAGAGCTGAGGAGGAGCAGTGTCCAGCCGTCAGTTATGGCACTGGGCATCAGCTGCAGATGGTTGAGGTGACAGGCTCAGATGAAATGTGGTCCGAACCTGAAGGGACCACCATGTCCTCTAGGTCTGGCAGCCATTTCTTCAGCCAAGACTTGGACAGCACAATATTCAGTGTCCATGCCAGAGCTGCCGCTTTCTGGTCTTTGTTGAAGGTATTCCTGCAGCATATCAGAAGACAATCGATGCTGTGGGTCAGCTCCTTAGGAAACGTTGTGTCCACTGGATCCATAACTGGTTAGATCGTACTGTCAAGACTGGTGGTAAGAGCACAGGCAGGGAAGACCCTAGCGCAGACACACAGGCTGGCTGGTGCAGTGGAGGAATTTGATGATGAGGATGAGGCTTATAGACAGACAGGCAGGCACAGACAACAGGTAACTAAACACAGGTCGCAGGAACAAGAGTCCACAGTATGAGTAGCAGGTCATAGAGATGTTTAGGCTGATGCACCAACATGGTAAACAAATATGGGTAAGTTGTGCCTGTGTTGCGTTGTTCCTGTAAATTCAAGGAGGTGGCCAAATGATCACCAGATAAGAAACCTGGGGTGAGATTCCCAGAACATGCAGGTTTTCAAGCACATTCAGAGTGAAGATAAGATCGTGCCTGTTATTGTGTTTGCGAATTTGCATGTGTGTGTATGTGTATGTGTATGTGTATGTGTATGCGTGTCTTCCTCAGAGTGTGCTCACTTTTTCTTTTTTTTTTATCGAAACAGAATGCAGCAACTTTGGATAGTTCTGTGCCGCAGGCTGTGTCCGTGAGTGGTGCTGTGCATCTATTTGGGTTCTTAGGTGTCCCCTGTGGTGTGCACTGGAGAGTGGAGAAGAAGGGCAAGGCTGTGGCTAAGTCATTAGCACAGCAACAAATTCTGGTGCTTAATTCCCAGCTGTGGCCTTTTCTGTGCACTTTGCATGCTGTCTTGGTGTTTGAGGGATTTACCACTTGTTTCCCCTCCAGACAGGCGTCCTCTGAGGGCTGCAACTCATGTCGCTGACAATAGAGATGCAGAGTGTTTGTGTGAATGAATGAACGAATGACTGTTACGATGGAGTCTACGGATCTGATAAACTATTGAGATCACACTATGGAGTGTATATGTTTTTGTTAGTGTGTGTGCATCACTGTGCACGGATTTACCTTTAATAAAACTAAAGAAAATGTGACAATCCTGGGTAAAGCCTTTAGCCCATATATTGTTTTTAACATTCCTTTTGATCACATTTATACTCTATACTCTATTGAAAAAGATGATCTGCATATCACAATAAAAAAGCTGTTTTGGGGCAGCAATCCTCCTTGGTCTAATTGATTCCAATAGGAGAGCAGTTCTTCATCTTTATCCTGCCCTGGGAGATCATTTTTTAGACAATCTCATTATACTAGCTCATATTTCTAAGCCTAGGTTTGGGTACAAATTGTCCTTTCATCTTCTGTGCTTCTCAACTAGGTTGAAGTTTTATTTTGTTTTGTTTTTTAATCAGTTTCCTTGTTATCACTTGTTAATTGAGTGCTGCCGCCTCAGTGAACAGCTCAGGATGCAGCACAAGTAATTTGAGTGGACAATCCACCCTGCAACCAGAGAGACATGGAGTGTTGAGGAAATGTGAAAAAAAAACAAACAACAACAAACATTTAGATGAATTTTGTGAAACTGTCATGCCACATGCCGTAGTAGCTCATGTTTTAACGACAGGGCCAAACCAACGCCTGCCTAGGCTTATTCATTATTTAGCCATGACTTAAACCCAGTTCCCTGTCCCCAACATCAAATTTCTCTCATTCTTTTAACTTCTTGTTGCCAACAGGCATCAGCATCCAGCTGGACTGTGACTTCAAATATACTAATGGTGTTTTTTGATCCGTAAACATCGTGTACTGGCCATCTGGCAAAACCCCACTTGGCCATGCTGAAGTTTACTCAGTGAGAATTGTAAGTGTCTGTGGCATGAGATAAAATCACAAGCCTGGATCTTGTTTTGCTTTCAGCAGGTTCACTCTCATCAAAGAACTGAATATAAAATTGACACCAGGTTTCAGCATCCTGTTGTTTAGTTAGGGCAGCAATGGAGGCTTTGACTTCAATTTCCAAAAGCAAGAACTTCCAAATGAATGTGCATTTCTATAACATGCACTCCTTCATGTAATTTAATGTCGGATGTAATATTTATTTGGATCTGAGTGTATGTATACATATAAAGGATTCCTTTGTCTCA
Organism: Seriola aureovittata; assembly: GCF_021018895.1. Taxonomy (NCBI): domain Eukaryota; kingdom Metazoa; phylum Chordata; class Actinopteri; order Carangiformes; family Carangidae; genus Seriola; species Seriola aureovittata. Next base: position 7,759,342 of record NC_079367.1, on the reverse strand, counting down.
GTAGAGATGACGTTTGACCTCTACAAGCTGAGTCCCAGCTTGTGGCCTGGCAGACCTGCTGCTGTCTGCCATCCAGCAGGTTTACTGCAGCCCTATTACATACACACACACACACACACACACACACACACACACACACACACACACACACACACGAACACCACACGGTCCTAGATTATAGTGACCTACATGTGGTGGATATTATTGAACTAGGTTGCTGCTAATCAACTGCATGCCCATAAGCATTGTAAGTGTGTGTGTGTGTGTGTGTGTGTGTGTGTGTGTGTGTGTGTGTGTGCGTGTGTGCGTGTGTGTGTGTGTGTGTGTGTGTGTGCGCGCGTGTGTGCGTGCATGTGCACATGTGCAGAACAGATAAGATTGATTGGTTGCATATTGGTTGGTTAGCTTGTGGGTGTGTTGTTGTGTATGTGATTATGTGTGTTCAGTACAGTGTCATTGTAATGCACTATATAAAACCAGCTGCAGCTAACCAGCATGATTGTAAAAAAAATAAAGAAATACACGAGTGACACAGACTTCCTGGAAATGCCACCCCTCCTAGAAGATTAAAATATTCAACTTTCTTACAGCATCCATTAATCTGGATCCCAGCCATGTAGTCAGCACTCCCACGTTCAGCTACTCATGCACTGCTTGAGCAAAGACACACATGCACACATGTACATATACATACAGTACATTGTATGGTACAAGACCCGCAAGCTCCATAGAAATACAACATAGAAATAGATCACAGTGTGGCTGCTTTTGCTGCGATTGAAAACTCATTACTGCTGGCCTAGATATTCACATTTACCCCCTTTTTTTCCTCTGATGTCATGCACACACTTAAGCTCACTATGCATCATAAGTGCACAAATCTACTGTAAGTTTACATGCAGACTTCAGCTAAGTCCCTCTCTGCCACCACGTATAAGTGAAAGCACACACATAGTACAATACAATTAAACATGACTTTTCCTCCAGCCCTGTGCTATTTTGCATTAATGAAAGGCTAATGGTCTCCGGCTGCTTGAGTGGATTGCAGAGCCTCTTCACACTCTGAATTTTGTTTTCCGTGAGCTGTAATTGTTTTGACATTGTTGGTTGTGTGACAGAGTGGTTGTCAGCATGCCTGCATGATAAATTGAAGTGCAAAGAAAAATATTGCACTTTGGAGGGATGGAACGGGCTGCATGCAGATGTAGTAATAAAGAGAAAATATATGATAGAAATAGTGCACTGTCAAACTCTGCCATTGTGGTGATTGTCAGGTTTAGTGGGCTTTTGACTGGGCAAAGCCTCCTGTTCTGTTCTTTGTCATTCATTGTTGACTCAACCTACACTTCTCTGTGCATTCCTGTGCTATTCTACTTCCTTAAGGTTTCCTCTTTTTTATTTTGCTCTGGTTTTTTTATTTTTATTTACTTTAGTTCAGAATTAACTTCATATGAAACTCATATTACTGAGAAATCACGGTTGACTGAGGAGGGTGTACATACTGACTGTCTCGTGGGGGTGATGGGATGAGGCTGGTGTCTAGATCTGTTGCCAAGACACTGAATTTTGCTCTCAGTAAACATTGCTTCAGAAAATCGGAGAGGGTTTACTGCCAAGAAATAGCAGCTGCTGCTGTATTGCTCATGGGTTTAAATGTTACACTGTGTTACTCTGTCAGCCACACCCACTCAGTGATGTCACAGTAGGTGTTTTCTATCAAATGATAACGATCTGATGCAAGGCCCGTTTGATGCTACAGCAGACACACAAACCTGAACAGCTGCAATGTCAACAATACAGCAGGAGAGCAACTGGTGTATGTGTTTACACTGCAGCCATTTGCTGAAGTGTGCAGCGCAGCAAGCCCTCCAACATAAATGACCATTAAGGCAGTTTGTCTCTACCTTAAATTATGAGCCAACAGGAGAATACCAATGGCAGGCGTCCCATACATTTTTTTGAAAGTAATTTTTCAGGCAGTCGATGTGAGCTGCAGTGAGAGAGAGGCAGGAACGCCAGGGAGAGAAGAGAGGGGATGACATACAGCAAATGCCTCAGGTTGGATTCAAACCCAGGCCACTGTGGAAAGTGGACTGAGCCATAATGATACACTCTACCAGGTGAGCCACCAGGTATTTGCCGTAATAAACGTGATGATTATGTAACGGTCAAAGACACAGAAACAATTGATTGAATTAAAATAAGTACTTTCTTAAGGTTATCAATATCATCATGGTTACAGTAATAAACAATGGAAGGACCTAAACGCAGACACACAATGGCAGGCTGATGCAGTGAAGACACTTTAATGGAATCCACCCGTCTTACAGGCTGACGGGGGGATGAACAGGCTGGTAGGTAGTTGAGCAGGCAGGCAAGCGGATGAGCACGAACAAACAGCAGAATACAGCACACAAGGACAACGAGGGATCACACACAGGAACAAAAGCTACTAAATACACAAGAAAGGCGAGGGTAAGTGGGAACAGGTGAAACTTATTGAGGCCGGGCAGACAATCACAAAGGCAGGAAATTGGTGAGGACAGAAAGTAAAGCAACTAACAGACACACACGGTTAGTGATAAGTAAGGGGGAGTCACACAGAGGAGGAGATCATGTCAGGTCACAGACACAATATACGAAACAACAACACAGATGTCTCTTTATACTACATTATCTGACTCCCACTTTTGCTCCTGTCAGAATTGCCACTAGAGGTCTCCTAACAATAAAATGCACCTGTGGGTCATAATAAGCTGCTTGCAAAGATGTGGCTCCATCTTGTTTTATTACTCTGTATAATATGCAAAAACAAAATATTTTGTAGACTCATTTTTGACGAATGCTTGCGGCTAGTGATAACCATGATGACAAATACATCGCATTTACAAAACAAGCCATCCCATGTTTCATCACTTGAACGCTTTTAATGTGAAGCAGTAGCAGAAATGTTCAGTTTTCATTGTAGAGTAGGTGAGGAAACTGATATCAATTGAATAAAATTAAAACGAACATGGGATTACATGCTGCATTATTACCAATCTGAAGGAGTGTTTCACTAACAATGAAAGCTACAGTATCAAAAAGGGGGTTTGATTTCATGATGCTAACCCAACTGTTGATGGTGGAGTTGCATGGTAGTTAATGTAGATGCCAGGTTTTGACAAGGAAGATGTGGAATAAATATTTCTGATATTTCTGCTTCCGCTGCATCGGCTGCGATCCTGTTGCTATGCAAAATCGGCGGAGCACCCTTTGTTAGCATCCCTGTGTTTGGGTTGAGAAGCTTCAACACTAATGATTCCCTGTTTAAACTTACACAGTAATGTGGATCTTTGACAGGCAATAAACATGCAAATGAAAACGTGAAGTGGATGCAGTTGATTACCTGAGGTCAAATCCAAATCACAAGCCAATGAGCAGAGAGTTTAACATGTGATACGTCTCATCAAATAGGATAAACCCACTTTTTTTTTTAACAGACTTGTCAAGTGCCTCTTATTTTCTCCACAATCACCAGGGGATCCTTGTGTATTCAAAAGCACATAACACACCCTCACATTACAGCCCGGGAATGACTCTAGCCAATTATCTTTTTTTTTAATTTACGTCCTCAAAAATGAATTTCTTCAAATTGTGAAGCATTTTGGAGGTGTAAATCAGCTGTGATTATTTCTTTCCTTTCTATTAAGTGTTAGCTGTTTACGTTCCGTGCGCCTTAAATCTCTTCGGATGTGCTGTGCCTGGAAAGGAAGAAAATGTTCAGCTGTATTGTGATATCTCCCCTAGCAACGGATAGTTACACACATGACACTAATCTCATGGTAAAGGTTGACTTAATAAGAGGATTAGTGACCTTAGAGGTATACACATATGTACAAGGGAATGCACAAAAGCAGCGCCACATGTGTAAGAAAAGCCCACACCGACATTGACACACACATCAATTGGATTTAGACAGAATATGGATTTGTTTAGGGAAGTTTTTTTTCCCTCATATTATAAATATTGTAATTTTACTTTAAATAATTTTATTTGTTATAACCAGATTCAACACATACACACACCGGTTCACCAATGAAGAGAAACTTCAAACAGGTTCAGGTGCTGAAAGATTTGCTAATGAGCTCATTAGTCAGATGCTACTGAGTTTTTCTAAGCATGAAAGTGTGGGACACACACAGTCTATTGAGAACAGGGCAAATATCGATATTTATTTCACTGGCAGTGCATGCTACATGCTTGTTGCAGATCATGCAGAGAGCAAAAGCTTTTTCTGTTCAAAGTGTGGTGTAACTTCATATGCGTGGGCAAATCAGGTTTTATTAATTCAAGTTTAAAAATAAACAATAATTAGGGGGAAACTTTCATTTCAAGCTTTGCAGGGCACCAGGGAATGTACAAGCATAGATCCAACTTCACAGGTCCTGATTTAAAACGCACGCACATGCATAGACACACATGCTTGCATGCTGAGCTACCATAACAAACCTCAAACAAACACATACACACACACACACACACACACACGTAGGCACGTAAGTTTTGCACACTGAAAGTTTAACCACCAATCTCTAGTAATTACTGCATGAAGGAGCATCAACTCTGAAGCATCAACGTGTGTGTGTGTGTGTGTGTGTGTGTGTGTGTGGGGGGGGGGGTTCTTGTAGCAGCTAAGTGGAGAGGAGGTGGTTTGAAGAAAATATAAATCACATCACATCAACATAACTTACACGAGCTGATAACATGGTGTTAATAAAAAAATGCGTCTTATCTGAACTTTGGCACCTAAGGGCCAGTTAAGAGACACACAGCTTCAGAAGGTATCTTTTATTGCCGTCTCTCTCTCTCAACCTTTGCACATCGGCGTCTCACGCTGGGTGGCGATGTATGACATGCCTTCCAAAGAGGAATCCTAATTAGCCGCTGTTGTAAATGTGCACCGTTGCCTTTCATTCCAGCCATGTCTTACATAGCTCTTCTTTGACGGCGGAACTGTGTGATGTGACTCACGTTGATCTCGGGGGAAAAACAATATCGAACATCTTGCAGAGACAAGAGTTCACTGCCTCAAAGAATCCCGATCACGGGAAAGAGAAACCTGGAGCTTTGCAAAAAAGTAGCTATTGTAAAATGCCCCCACGCCCATTCTTCTAAGCATATGTGCAGGTGTTTAAGTACTTGCTAAGTTTTGCTGTCTTACCTGATGTGTGCTGCTCCACTGAGCTACTGCAAGCCCTATCTCTGGTGGATTAAACTCAACAGAAGAATGACAAAGATGAAAAGAGAAAAAAAAAGCAAGTTTGTAAAGCTACTGGAGCTTGTTGTGATTTATCCCATATATATGCACAATTTTCTTTATCCCACTCCATTCAACAATTATCGTAATTGTCTGCAATAACCAAGACATGGTTGACACTTCCATAATTACTTTAAAGAAATTATGTTCACAAGATTAGAAGCAACGACAGCCAAGATGTAGATTAATGCCTAATTAAACTGCTAAGCTTTGGTTCCCACCGGAAACACTTTGTTGAATATTTTTTGTCTCAGTATCTGGTTACAGTGTGAGATTTAAGCGTCACATGGGTCTTCTATTTGTCTTCACTTAGCGGTCTCGATACATGAAAAAAAGGGTGTAATCTCTATGGCTACTGATAAATAATAGATATCCCTCATTGTTTTTCAGCATGCATGAATTCTCTGTTATATTCCTTCTATTTTGCATGTGTTACTTTAGAAAGGGTTTCTCCAGTTTTTGGCTATAGCTGTTCGCTGTTTCGTACATTGTTGTTTTTTCCTCAATATGCAGAGAAAATGATTCACTGCTCAAGATGCAACAGATCTAATCAATGCAGACATGAGCGATTGGGTGGGGGTGACGGTGGAAATGAAACGCGTTTTGGGAGATGGCAGATGAATTGGTTAGTGACACATTTAATGGTGTCATTGAAAAACATGACTTCATACCACTGATTGGCTGCAAGCACGCACACATATTCACGCAGTGTCTCTCTCTCTCTCTCTCTCTCTCTCTCTCTCTCTCACACACACCCACGCACAGCCAATTAAGGTTAAACTGCGTTAAAAACTTGCCTCTCAGTGTACATGCTGTGAATTGTGCATTGCATGAATGTTGTATTGAATTCTCACAGACTGGAAAGCCAGCGTGACTATCTACTCATCTATCATGCTTAATATCTGGGACACCGTTGAGCAGACTGCTTGTTCTTTAACAATAACAGATCACTGATTGTACTGATTGGAATCCATCATAAGCAATAACACATTTCTGCCGATCTTGATAAACATTACAGATCATGGCTACATTAAGCTGCAGGAAGCACTTAATGTTTACTTTTCTGTGCAGGGAATTAGCTGATTGGATAGTAGGTGCAGAGTGTTGGAGAACCACTGGACTTAACATGTAGACTGAATCCAACTAACAGGATCAACTTGATGAAGTATTTGGCTCTTCTGACATGGGCTGATGCTGCTTTAGTTATTTACTGCAGAAGCCTGAAGCATTACGGTTTCTGATTGCAGGGCGCGTGATGCAGGGATTTTTTTGGGGGGGGGCTTTTCTTATCATTCCTGTCACTGTTTCATTTGAAATTCATTGTTTTGCCCTTTGCATCAAAATGTTTTGCTAAACCTGTCAAATATGTGGGCAGCAAGGCAGTGTTGTTTGCTATCTGACTATCATATCTGTACTTGTACAACTGTGGCAATTAAAAGTCCAGTTGTATTGTTGTCATCGTGTTGGAAGCATATTTTTCTACATGTAGAAGGTACTGTATGTGTCTGTTTACTGTGCAGTTAAAGTAAATCTTGGCTTAACCTCACATGCATTTGGGGTCGCTACTATCTCGTGCACAACCAGTCGTACAGCAAGAACCACAACCACCATCACATTCTACATAGAATTCAGTGTGTTTACCTCACTTCTTTCTGCTATATGCCCTTGCATTTTATAAAGGTCTGCCTTCACACATATAGGGGGAAATGTACAGTTATTGATTCACATTATATTGCTCCATAACGGCCACCTCTTATAATGTGCCGTGCTGTGCTTTTCGCTAATGCATTCTCCACGCAGGAGATTGTGCTACAGTGTACATTTGTCCAACTTCAGCTCACAGTTGTTTGGCTCTGTGAGATGGAAAAAAAATACATAATAGCCTATATTGTTCTGCCTTGTCTATATATTGATAGTTTGTGTTGTTTACCTTACCCTAAGTTCAGATCAGGTGCTGCAACAGTGCAGCATGCCATCAATTACAGATCTGGTTTAGATCAGCGACACCCAGCTGATAATTAACATTATTTGATATTTTCTTGAAATTTGGCAGATGGGAAAGTATGCATTTTTATAAATCATGATTTATATTAATTAATTAGTCTCCTACTGGTTTTGTGATGAAAATGACCACCCTCTTCCCTGTGTCCTGGCTCCTGTAGGACACTCAAGATCTATATATAATATATAGGATGCATATGTAGATTAGTTATTGAGTGATTGAGTGTAGTACATTTGCCAAGTGGCTCTTTGAAACTGAGTGGGAGGGAAGGGGCCAAAGGTTTTTTGCAAATCTGATATCTTTAAGATAAATATCTTCATATCTTAAAGATATATGAAATCATTAGCTAAGACACTCATATGTAATTACTGTCATTCAATTTAACATGGATAGAAAAAGTTAAATTTGACAAAAAGGAGATGCAGACAACTAAAAAGTCACATTCATTTATAATTTGAAACATGCTTAGTGCAGATATTTAGAAACTAACTTGTGTCCTGCAATCAAAGCCTACAGGTGGGTGGCAGTGGGGCTGATTAATGAGTAACAGTAATGATTGGCAGCAGTATTATGAGCAACAGTGATGATTGCAACAGCAATGTAAGCAGTTAAGCTCGGGATCTGTCAGTCAAAGCAAAGTAATAGCTTAAATTATGTCTCTTATTTAAAGAGGTGTTAAATACTCTGTATATACTCTGTAATTACTCTGTACTGTAACTGTAGGAGCTTCACACGGCTTTGCTCCATTTAGTGGCAGTTGTCAAGCGCAGTTAGCTGGCTCTGTGTTAATTAGTGATCAATCAGTAATGATAGTATACTGTACATGTGTCATCTGGAATAATCATTATAGAGTACTGTTCTACTCTATTTTCCACGCAGTTAATATACAATATAAATGGAAATATTTTGTTTTATTTTTCTGACTGTTAACATGTTGACTTTACACATTGCTTTGATGTTTCATTTCACAAACCGAGACATGCTCATGAGCCCACCAGTGGCAAAAATCTTTAACACTCATTGATAGTTTTTTACTTGTGGATATCAATATTTAAGATTAGATTGTGTTTCCATGGTATCACATGTACTGTAAGGCTTAATCACCTGAATGAAGGTGCAGCTGTATAGCTGGTGTTGTGCTGTATTACAGCCCCAGATGTGTAACTGTCTGAAGCTGTACATTAATGTACAGATTAACCTTGTTTATCCCACTCGTCTTCCTCCCATCCTCCTCCTCATCGCTCCATCTTTCCACTCCCTCTCTCTGTGATCCCCCAGAGGGTGTTTCAAATTTATGAAAATTGACTCTGCGTCTCTTTGAGCAGATGCTCCTGCTTGGCAGCAAGAAGCGCTTCATTAGTTATTTAAATCAGAATAGCCCGGGACTGCATATCAGGCACTAAATTAATTTGATATATGGCAAGAGAAAAATAGAGCTATTAGTGGAAAAACAAAAACACAGTGTCAGTGTTGGAGGATTTGCTCTGTCTCACTGTTAACCATTGCAGTAGCGTGTCTGGATGTCAGCAGGAGAAAACAATGCATTTTTACATAACCTTGAAAAATATGTGCGGCCCCCAGTAAGAGCCAAATGGAATTCATAAGGGTTCTATCTATTTATGAAGCTGTATATACATTGGCCATTGCCAGTGGATACAGTATATAAATATCACGTCCCATTGAAAATACCATCCCAATGTGCTACCCTGTCAGAGACTCTATATACTGATGTTCATATCATGAATTTTACATAGCAACCGGCACCTTGACATGAGTGTCATCCATTCTGATGATGATGTATGACCGCAGGGGGTTATGGGAAATGGGCCCACGAACAGTGTAGCAGCGTGGGTTTCAAACTGTTGTATATACTGTATGTCATTTCAACCAGTAAAAACTGGCAGGATAAACAATTACATGTATTTAGAAGCCATACTCATGATTGTCAGTGGCGTTTCATTTGACATACTGGAGAGCGAGAGGATGCTTCAATGAATAGATGTGTTTTGGCAGCTGTTGAGACGAGTGCAGTTCCACATCTGCACGAGATGGAGGCAGTAGGTGGATGGCAGTTTATGACATTGGCAATGGGGGCTATGTGCATGTGTTCATGCATGTCAGAGTCAATCCTTCGAGGGCCCAGAGGCTGGAAAAACAGGACAGAGGTGTGACGAAGCTCCCTCACATTCACTCTCATCTTCTCATCTCCTCCTCTTCATTCTCAACTCCTCAACTCAACCAGCCCTTTTCCATTCACTTCCCCTACCTCCATTCAACCATCCTCTCTCCATTTGGCCTAACTGGGCTATTCCACCACCCCCTATCCTCCTCCGGTCCACAGAGAATACCATGATCTGTATTTAGGTGCAACTTCCAGCTCCCACTTTGTTCTGCGCAGACCGCCACCTTGCATTATACGCTCCCACTTAACATGTCATTTGTAACAATTTGTTGCTTGTTTGTATGGAAATCACTATTCCAATTAGGCTGAACAGCAAACAGCCATAGTTGTCAATACTGTCATCCTAACTGAGTCCTGTGGGGGAACAGGCTGAGCTTTATGTCTTCATTCGCTGCCGTCGCCATGGCTCCTGACGTCTTTTTATCGTTGCCTGCAAGTGAGCCCGGAGTGATTGAGGGTATAACCACTGCGCACTTTCATATCAAGGACAGTGCGCAGGGTGACATCCAGTTAGCACGTAAGTATCAAAGAGAATATTTGGCATGGGGATAAATTAGCGGTTCTGCAAGATGAACTTTCCTTTGTTCTTTGTCTACCGCCTTTTTTCTTTTTCTTTTTTTTTTTTTTTTGCCCCACAAAGCGTCATCTTTCACAAACGGATGACTAGGCTTAAAAAGCTAACACTCTGAGAGATATGGCCTCTGCAATTATACTCCCTTCTCTCAGATTAGTCTGCCTGCCGTTCTGTAATCCTTGTGGGTTATTATGAGCGGAGAAGCCGGGTGGAGAGGTTTTCGGTGATCAATCTTAAACCATCCTCTCTAATTTTCCACGGTCAGCGCTTCCATCCGGCCTGCCCTTGTTGCTTGGCTGCACCAGCCAATTACGGCCATAACTATGTCAGCTTATTACAGGACAGGCGTGGCTCTTGCCGCCGTATTGACCTCATGCGATAGGCCTTCCAACCTCCAGGCTCCAATTAATTACTACCATGCCCTTGTTGAGCATGCAGACCGAGAGGGTTGAATAAATAACACAATCACTGTACCTGTTTGTTATTATTTATTTCCACATGGATTAGGTTTAATTAAATTGAACACATGCGTGAACATTGGAGCATTATGACAGGTAATAAAAGCGAGATATTAGTCTATTGGCGAGGAATTAAAGTGGCAGATTCCTGGACTTGTTTCCCCCAGTCTGTGCTGGTGCACGTTATGCTGTCTCTCCATATCATGTCACAGACCCAATAAAGACAAGGATACCAGAAAATTGACTTCCAGTGTTTACTGTTGGCTAATAAGGAGGAGATTAGAAATGTTTGAAGTGTATTATCAGTCCTGCTTTCATTCTCACTCCTTCCTCAATTAAAAGTATAAATGGTGGCACAGCATGGATATCCCACTTTTATACTTTGCCAAAAAAGGGGGAAAAAATGGTTTTGCGAATTAATATGACACATCTCTAATGAGAGATAGACAGATTGCTGACCCGCAGGCAGAGTGGACGAGCGAATTAGGACACACTGAGGAAGAGCAAGGCTGAGGATGAGAGAGAGAGAGAGGAGAGAGAGGGATGTTTTGTGTGTGTGTGTGTGTGTGTGTGTGTGTGTGTGTGTGTGTGTGTGTGTGTGCATATATATGTGTGTGAAGAGTTCAGTGACAATGAGACCATTATTGATTAGACAGTTCTATGATTAGCTGAAGTAGATCAAAGGCTAGGGTGGCTTGTTGGGGCATACGGTTGGCGAGTGCACTGGGTCAGTTCATAGCCTGACCTAATTAACAAAGTTGAATCTTATTGCTGTCACCAGCACAGAGCTCCAACTATTATATTCAACAACCAAATATAGACACGTCGTAGAAAAGACATCAGCGAGAAACATTTGGTCAGATGTTTGGTATTTCAAGAGGATGCAACATTCAAGTGTGAGCAATGACCTGAATAACAGTGAGGTACATGGTGGCTGTCACCCCACTTGTTGCACAGTGTTAAGTTGAAAGCAAAAACTCACTTTATTCCCATGTGCCCCCAAGCAGAACCTTGACTCCCTCTCTCTTCACCATAACTCCTTTTCCTTTCTGTCCTACAATTTGCTCTGCCCCTGACGCTCCGGCTGTAGGGGACCAATTTGTTTGGCAAGTTATTTAAAAAAAAAAAAAAAAAAGGGCTTCATTCTCAGCCAGTCTTTGGTCTATACTTGGAGAGGGTTGGAGACTGAAAGAAATAGATGAGAGACAGACAGATAAGCAGTGAGAGCAGCACTAAATAAAAAAATAAAGGGAGCTGAACATTGTGTGTTCTCTTAAGAGACAACAGCGCAGAATAAAGCGTGTCCTTCAAAGAGACAGAGTTTACCTTCCTCCAACACTGAAGTCTCTACCGCACAACAAGCTTCAATGCATGGCTCAGTGGACGCTTACTGTACATAATTGGAAATATTCAGGAAAGCTTTTACTGTATGTTAATATTAAAGAGAATAACATAAAAATAGGTTTCTTGTGGACAACGTGGGCCTAACAAGCAAAACAAGCAGCACATGTAAGCTTCCAGTTCCCCAACTGCGACTGGAGATAAGAAAACTTAGAGACTCAAACATGAGAAGGATGACTTGTTTGTTTTGTTTTCTAAACTGTTTGTGGAAGTGGAGATTTTACAGGGATGCTCTGGCAGCTCAGAAGTCATCCTTCTGCTGTTGTGTGGAGTCAAGGGTTGGATGCACTGTGTGCTCTCATTATTTGGCCCAGAAATTCCCACAGGCATGAATGGGAGCTTGGCCCTTTTGTCAGTAGAGAGAAAAGAGGGAGGTACGACTATTTCAGCTCATCTTGATCCACAAGTTCTCTCTTTTTTTTTTTTTTCACTGCTCTCTGTCGCTCTGCCTCCCCTTCTTCCATGGCGCCTTCACTGTCATCCCTCTCCATTAACTGTCCCTCTCTCTCTTCTCTCCATTTACCCTTTCACCCCATTCTCTCCTCATCACCCGCCTTTTCAGTCCAACCGGCACTGTTGTGTTTGTGTTACATGTGTGGGAGAGAGGCGCACAGACATAAAGGGACGGCATGAGGGGAAGGCAGAGCCAGACCATTGTGATGGAGTAGAAGGATGAAGGCGTCCTGGCCATTACTGACAGAGGCTAAGTGGTGCCACGCTGTCCCACTGTCTGACCATCTTACTGCCTGGCTGGCCCCTGCCCAAGTCATTAAAGTCCTGTGTCCCAGCTGTAAAATAAAAGGCCATATCACTAAGGGACAATTTGGGTCCACGTTCAATCACATTTATTGCAGCTGTATCACTGGCTCTTTGTTCTCGTCTCTGCTCGCGGCTAAGAGGATTATGGGGATGCCGACGAAGACAAACTACAAAAAAAGTTCCTCCACTTTTGAAAACGGTCAAACATCTGATGCCTCAACTTGCTGCTCTCCACCAAAGACGCATCTATCATGTTAATCTTGAATGACGGCTTCAATCTCTGCCCGTTGCATCATTCTCCATATTCAAGTTAATCTCCGGCACAGCCTTAAAGGCAGCCATGGAAACGATGGCAAAAACAGAAAGGAACTGCGGCCTATCAGTGTCAACCTTGAAAAATAATCTCTCCGACTCTACGCACCCGCTTGAGTAAGTGTTTCAGGGTTTAGCCTCGGCTGTCAGCGTAGCGACTCGGCTCCATAATTAGTGGCTAGCTGATTATAGGCAGCTTGACCCGGTCTAGGGTTCCTCTCTTCTGGGAACAGGAGGAGGAGGAGGAGCAGGGGAAGGAAGCGACTAATTGTTGGCCTGACCGCGGACGCTGAGTCGGTGGATGAATGAGGCGATTAATATGCAAGGAATGGAATGTCCTCCTCATGCCAAGCTAGGAAGGAATAGCAGAGGTTCAGTCGCTGTGTGTGTGTCTGTGTTTGTGTGTGTGTGTGTGTGTGTGTGTGTGTGTGTGTGTGAGTGTGTGTTGAAGAGTGGCCAGAGAAAGAGAACACAGAAAAGAGGCCTTAGAGACACAAAGAATCCCTCTGTTGTAGCTAGAGAGGAGTATACACTGACTCACAACAACAACAACAGAGAACTGAAAGGTTTTCTTCAAGCATAAACTGTTTGATGCAAATTGACGTGGAACTATAATTAGAGCAGGAGTTGGAAGTTGACTTTGGGTTGGAATTTGATTGACTTTGTTTAAAACATGTTCCAAAATGGGATCATGAGTAAACTTGGTCCATGTTGATTTTTATCTCCACATAAGCTAGGGATGATCTGACTAACATATTCACATTTAACCAGTGACTAACTTTTCTCTACTTCTAGATAATAAGATTAGATTTCAGGAGAAACGTTTATTGCCATGTGAAAAACAAGAGAGGAAAAGTTAGAGATGTGAGTCTGTGGCAATAAGACCCGGTCGTGATGTCATCATATGTGAAAAGGGGGTGAGGCTGTGCAAAGAATAGGAAACCCAGCCGGGGTCTAGACACTGATGGTGGTGGCGGTGGGAAGAGGAGAAGAACGTGATTGGCTGGTTGAGATTGTGGTGAAATCTGAACACCTGAAGTCAGGTACAAGAAGTGGGGTGAGAGAGGGAGAGAGCAAGAAAGAATTGTGAATGAAAGAGGCAAAAAAGATAATCTTCCTGATGGAGTTTACACTTAGCTTAATTTCTGCTGGAGTGTACTGTAGTTACCATCCTAAACTGTTATGTCCTCAAATACTTGTTTATGCAGTTTGATCATACAGCTTAATTTGCTTGTTAATACAAGTGCGCACACAAGGTTAACAAGCAACCAGCAGATACTGTCCACAGAAACCTCTCTAATTCCAGTTAGGGAAACTGCCATCTGTGTAACTCTTCCATCATAATATTAATTTAGTAACAAATGAGAGCTCCTTCTTCCAATTTAACTCTCTCCCACCCTTGATCCATCATCTTTTTTTTATTTTTATATATGTATAAAATGAAGTGTAATGAATATGAAACCAGATGAAAGATAAACTAACTAAAGATATTCAAGTTAACATGGACACGAATAACAAACATCTAATTGAAGAACATTATGTGGTTTTTGCAGTTGCTCTCTCTGTTTGACATGGTTTTCCTGATAGGAGATGTATTTGAATATTTCAGCTCTAGATGCAGGAGATTATCTCTCCTGCAAGAGCAAGCCCAGCAAATGGAGAAGAAGCAGGAATTAGTCAGCAGTTGTTCTTTCTCTCTGTTTCTGTCTCTGACTTTCTGTCACTCATGTACAATTAAACAAAGACAGAAATGCATAGGCAAACAACCATTCGTGCATATAGTATATCGATGTCCTGCTTAATTCAGCATCATACGAATGCATGCAATTAAAGATTTCTTCACTTATCTATATAGTGACTTATACATTTCTGTCAGGGAGGGCAGGAAGGAAGGACAGTCTTTTTATCACTGTCATTCTCTGTTCTGCTGAACCACATCCACCAAATTATCCCTTTATCGAACAAATGAAGTCACTCAGCTCTGAGAGAAGCCATTCTTGTGCTTACTGATGAATATTTGAATGACTTAGTCACTGTATACGACTTCTGCTGCTGACTGTATAAACAATACTGCTTTTGTTGTGGTATGCAGACACTACTGAATCAGCAGGGGGGATGTACCACTACTGCTATAAGCTATCAACACATCAAATGAATTTCAAGACAGCCACAAACATCAATGTCTGCACTGCACAATCTCAAACTCTGTTTATGTCAACATGCAAATAGCATCGGATGGGCCTCTGCTCTGTGTGATTGCACATCTTTTGTGCATCCGACACCACTGTACAGATGCTTTACATCAATAACGTGCCTAAGGCCCTTTCATGAATCTATACAAAAAACATTACAAAGACTTATAATCATCCAATGCCGATAGGAGAAAAAGAAAAAAAGGAACATCAAAATTTTATAACCTCGTATATAAAATAGAGGGATTACAAACATCCACACCCCCAAGGGATTTTTCAAGACAGGAGTGATTTAAGATCACTGTTTCTATTAATTTAGTCTATGCTCATGTGCTCAAACATCTTGCCACATTATTGCACTGTAGGTGGTCAGCATCAACAGCTTTTCTCACAGGCCAGCAGGCATTTCTCCAAAACATTTTTTATTGGTCTCCTAAACAGTCGAGGTGACCATTCTTCAATTTGTGGGAACTGCTGCAGCTTTAGATGAAAAATGGTGTCAGAGAATCATAATAAACAAAACTAATAAGAAAAATATTTTCTATGACCCTATTTTCACCTGGTAATAACATGCATTTTTTTATCTGTTAACCAAATTATGACATCCGATCCACATTGTGATCAAAATGCAAACAAAGCAGAGCTGGTGGACAAACATGGTGCATCCCAGGTCAAGGTAAATGATGTGTTGGCAACCCTTTCCTTTCATGAGAACTTGGTCATTAGTAGCTCTTTGCGTCACAGATTGTCTTTATACCTGGCTGAGATCCTCTCACAATGTTGTCTGATAAAACGCCACCTGCAGTGTGTTGTGCATGCATTAACACCTTGCATTAGCATGTGTTTTTCCTTATGCCCATGCCCATCATATTCATATCCTGGTTGCAGTGTTCTTGCCGTCGTCTTTCAACACAATTTTCTCTGTTAGCAGGTGGGAACCTGGTGAGGGATTGTGGTCTTGTTGCTGCAGTACAGATTTATACTTGGCCTGCGAGGGATAGTGGGATCTAGTTGGGACTCTCTAAATCTCAGCACACGCTGTAGCTTGTATATTAGTCTGTATCAGAAGAAACACATGGCTTCCCCTGATACGTATCAGGTCAACAGTAGAAGTAGCAGTGACAAGGACTGCAGTGCACAGGGAATTGGACTTTCCAAATTGTGAAGAAAAAAGGGCAAGAAAAACAAGACATGACAGGAAAGTGGGAGGCTAGAGTGCCATACTGTTGATTTACTTCCTGAGAACATGACCTGGCAGATAAAATAACTATAACACTTACATTAACTGTTAATTAGCTGATTTTCCCCGTTTTGACATATTTTGAAAATAGGTTCGACAGAGAGGCACTTTGTCAGACGTAATTCTCATTACAGGTAGAACCAAAAGCACCTCCGGCAATCATGCTATACTGTACCTTTGGGACTTCATCACCTGGCAGACATGACTGTACATCACTGGCAGCACACACAATACTATCCCACTGCTTTGTGTTTTGCAATCTACTGTCATTTTGCAGTGGCCTTGCACCAAGAAAAATCTTTTATCCATCTGTTATCCTGTGTGAATGGAAAGCTTGGCATGGTTTGAGCATGACTATGCATAGCAAGTGAAAAACTCCTCACTATATGTTGTATATTCACCATTCTTTAACACTGAAATTGAACTCATTAAAAAAAAAAAAAAGATGACCACTCAATTAGCTAAACATGTTAATTATCTGGGGTATCCTGCTGGAAGTAAGCAGATCCAACAAATGACCATGAAATAAAACATGAATTCAGATAAGGTTCTACTGTGATTTTTCCAGTACATTAGTGCTAATGATCACTATAACCCGTGGTGGTCACTGAATTCCTTATCCTCGGGTTTCCCCTTGATATTCTGTTTTAGAAACTTTCAGACAGTTTCTCTTCTAAATCGATAGTGTTATCAATAGTTAATGGCCCAGTTAGAGTTAGTACAGTTGCTTCTGTGTTTTCAGAACTACTGACTTGCTGCTCTGTATTTCGAGCATGTCATATAGTAAGAAGGCAGTTTTGTCCATTTTGCTACTTTGTGTGTGGCAAGTGCACTTCAAGGACATTTGCGCTCATGCATTCCCGTGCAGACACACACTTGATATGGAGCCAGCAGTGAAACAATGGCAGCTCCCCATTCCGTTGATGGCTAAACTACACAGCTCATCAACAATAAATTACTTTAAAGTGTGCATGGCATGTATTTTATCCTCAACAACGGAGGAGGCAAAAACATATGCAAACAGTGGCATTCTGCACAGATGGGTACTTTACCCCCAAACCGAGGGCCTCTCCCTGTCTTGCTGGCATGTTCCTTTTGTTTGCCTCAACAATGTTTATGGCTCCAGAGTCTCCTTGTTCATCTGTACACACTAAACTGATGTGAGTTAATGGCCCTTGCGGAGTGTCAGGGAACGCAGAGAGTGATGCTTTCTGACACTAATTGTTCTCTCATCTTAAGCGGTGGCGTCTTAGCCAATCTCCAAAGCACTCCATAATGAGGCCTGTGGTGGAGAGAGGAGGATGGGGAGGGAGGCAGAGACCGTGAGCTGAGTGATGAAATTCTGACGCTTTTTGTCATGTGTTTACTTATTTATTCTTTTGTTAAGCACAAATTATCTGAGGATTATCTGCTTTGCCCTCCCCTGACCCTTTGCACTCATTGTCTGTGAGGTTGTTCTGGCCTGTTCACTGTAAGAACATCTGTGGATGAGGGAGAAATATGGGTTCCGCTGGCTGCCCCGCTCCATACTTCATAAAGTGGATTTCGAGATAACAGCCACAGGATTAAAATCCAAATTGCTTGGCCAAGCAGAAATAACTACATAATTGACCGGAGTTAACCTTACGCATGAGTAGAGTCCAAAGCCGCTTAGAGATGCGTATGGCTGATGTGTGGTGTTAGTACTGATGCTGGGTGGAGGAAGTAATTGTTTTATGATAAGTTTCAGGTCAGAGTGACTGTAGCTCTAGTTACTGTTCTGGGGAAAATATATTATATGGTGCCTTTGTAGAAGCTGAAGCATTTATGTGACAATGCACCAATCAAACAACCAGTTGCTGAAGTTACAAATCACACTAAATGCTAATTAAGGCAGTACCGAGGCTGTATACTGGTAACAAGTAAACATCATTATCTGATTATCTAATTTGGACTTCGGCCATAATGAGATTAAACACAATCCAGGAAACACTTCTATACATGTCTGCTCGATGTTTGCCATTGATTTGCACATGAAAAGTGAGACAGACTGATGTATGTAAACCAGATTATTAAACAATCCTGTTTCTTTCAAGCGTATAAACACTTTGATCAAATGCTGGCCGCTGCAAGCTGATTCCTCCTAGTTACTGGCTCACATGGAAATGTACTCATTATGTGTTAAAGAACTGCCACACGCTCTTGTACTCTACAAATTAGATTCCCAACATGTTGCACATTTAAAATGTACCTGCTGCAGCCTTGTAATTTCTTAGTGGCTTAGCCCAAAAGCCAACTGATTTCATCTGAAAGTGTCAGATGGCCGAGGCTAAACCGAGCAACATCAGCCAAGCTGACATTTCAGTCCAGAAGGACGTGGGCTTCCCTTATGATATAATTTCCCTACACAAATAACAAACTTCAATTTCACCACGATACCAGATGGCAACATGGCAATTTAACTGCATTTCTTCTCCTTTAAAAAAAAGTATGTTAATGTAAGGCCAAAGGCCAATTACACCCTAATCTGTTTAATGAAAGACTGAAAAATGTAGGCTCTATATGAGTTATGGTGCAAATACATAAACAGCTACAACTGGACATTTTTGAGTCTGTTGCAGTTTCAAAAGAAAATACTGTGTTCCCTTCCCCCCTGTCATGAAAACCACTTTGACACATTCGTTTACATAGTTTTTAAGTCAACCAAATATCATGAAAAACAAGAAACAACTAACCATAAGAAAAAAAAACAGATTGTACTTCAGTTAGAGCACATGTAAGCAGCTATCTACACGATCCACATCCTGTGACTACTTTAATTGGGTTTCAAGGGATAATCCAATCAGTCTCCATCGCTCCATAGTCAGAGCAGACCAAACAGCGTCAAGTGAACAACTCACAGTAATGCAGCGCGTTTGGAGGCAGTCATTACAGCTTCAAGGGCACCTCTCTCATTACCTCCCTCTTAGTGAGGGAATCAGTTAATAAGTGAGGGGAATCAGTTAATAGCTTAGAAGGAAACAAGTGAAGTTAGGGCAAGGAACGGACACCACGGTCCTTTTATTTTTTTTCATTCTTAAGCCATCCATTGTTGAAATCGATTGTTCCGCTTTAGTGATTCCCTAAGGAGCCATTTAGACTGAGTTGGCTGTGGGCTGCACCATGAGCTCTCTCACTCTCTCTTTCAGTGTCTCTGTTTGTCTCCTGCTCCCCTATTCCCTTTCTCTCTCTGTCTCTCTCACACACACATACACACACCAGACTCGACCAGACACCATTGAGTAAAGGTGTTCTTAATGGCCAAAGTTTGATCCACTGTCAAATAGTCAGAGATATACAGTTTCTAGTGACTGGAGAAACAACCTGAGAGGTGGATTTACAGTATTTCCCCTTATAAAATGAATCCACCTCTCACTGTGTGTGTGTGTGTGTGTGTGTGTGTGTGTGTTTAGACATAACTTTAGCTTGTTCATTTTTATGCATCTTATCCATCTCACCACACTGACATACTGCGCACGCACACACTCTGGTTAGCATAGTAGTCGCTGCATCGTGATTAAAATGTTTGAACTGTCAGCCTGCTTCCCTGCCCTTTAAGACTTTTTTAGAGAGTGTCTGCACCACCAAGGTCCACACACTCTGGGATTAATTAATAGTTTAGCCAGGCCAACACACTTGCAAACGTCTATTCAGTATGGAGGGAGGGATACGGAGGAGGATAGCAGGTGGGAAAGGGGCAGATGGGGATTGGGGGGTGCAGGGGTAGCGGCCAAGAGGATGAGTCAAAAACCAAGTAGACTGGAGAGGAAAACAAGAAAATAAGATTTGTCTTTTAAGTGGCAACAAAAAAACAAGACAGAGAAGAAGAGGGAGTGAGTCACAGCTGGAGAGAGAAAATATGAAAACAGAGGATGCAACACAGAAAAATATAATTAAAGGAACAGAGCAGGAGTGCTTTGTGGATTTGTAGACAGATTCTATCTGGTATGTTGGTCATGCTACACTAGGGAGGGCTGGCTAGACAAGGCTGTGCATGCGCTATGACTCTTCTTTCCTTATCGATTATGTCAGCCAAGCTCGTCCTAGGCGGTTGACACAAACTTCTCTGTGTGTGTCTCTCTTTAACTGTCTGTTGGTGTCTGGTTCAATCTGCACACACATTTGCAAACTCGAAATCTGTGTGTACTATTCCCTTATGTGGGTTTTTCGCCTGCAGGGCCTCTGTGGAAGACTATGAGTATGAGAGTGTGTGTGTGTGTGTGTGTGTGTGTGTGCCACTGTGCGAACTTTCAATTAGAAATAACTTTATTGCTCATAGCTCCCTGGAGGCCATGATCAATCACTGTCATCAATAAAGACAGGCCAGTTTGTCAGGAAGCACCCGCAAGCCTCGGGGTTTGGTGGCAGCAGCAGAGGAGGTTCTTAATCGAGGATGGTCTTTTACCAACAGCTGTACCTCAGAAATTGTCTCAGCCTATTTAATCCTATTATGCAATTACCACTTCCCATTGCTTGGAGGATCAAGGCCCACTGAACAGCAGCAGAGGGGGAGAGCAGTGGCAGAAGAATAAAGAAATACTGCATTTGAATTCCTCAACCACAACAAGAACCACAACAGTCTGGCCTTTCCTAAGTTAGAAAACTCCAATTTGTGTACTTTCATGCAAAAAAAAAAAATCAGCCTTCAAATCATGTGAGTTAACTTTCTCACTACAAGCAAAGAGGCTGTACAAATCATTTCAAAACAAACTTACACAGTTCAGTGGCTAAAGCTTTGATTTGTTGAAATGACTTGAAAGCAGCAGAGTTCATTTTGAGATTTGAGCAGAAATGTTTTTTTCCCAGGTTGCTGTATGAGAAGGCACAGTGGAATGTGATTTGAGTCTTTCAATGATGAGCCTCGCTCTTTAGGGTTACAGAGAAAAAAAAAGTAGTAGCTGTTAAGATGTCCATACAAAAGGTTTAACGTGATAGGTCAGAACAGCATTACATTTCCTTAGTTCTGAAACTGATTTCCAGCACAGTCACACAATGGCTGTGTCTCCATTTGTCACCAAAGATGAAACAGGGCAGAAGATTATTGATTGGTCTACATCGATTTATTCCCATCCTTAACAGTACTTGTAATATCTCACACCATGCTGATCAGGGTTTAACAGAACTCTAGGGACTGATGGATCACACTGCTTTGTTTTGTAATTTCTTACATTGAAACAGATTAACTCATGCTGTGCACTATAGCTACTTCTGCAAAAGAAGTTATTTATTTTGTTTTATTCAGTTAACAGAACATTTGTCAATAGATTTAAAAGAAAAGACTCTGAAACTTGAAAATGATTAGCTATAGCATTAAAGTCTGTATTTGCCACTACAATTAGATAGAATATAGAAATAATAAAAAATGAGTCCCTCTCACATTCAGTATTCTTTAAAGGGACTATTTGTAGGTTTTGCTATTACAAGCTACATATTCAGCCTTAAAATGAACAGCTGTTTACTTAACAGTCTTGCCAAGAACTTCAGCCATTATTGCATTTAGAATACAAGAGGTTATAATACGCTGTTTGAGCATTGCTACTTTTTCAGGACAGACTGGGTGCTACAGTGACTCGGTATCGGAAAGTGACAAGATGGGCTGACCAGACCAGAGCTACCTGGTTAGCATGCTAACTTCAGTAAAAGAAAAGAAGCCTAACCCTAACCCTTTCTTCTAGGCGGGTAAATGTTAATACTACTGTAGCTATGTAGCATTAGAAAAACTCACAAGTAGATCCTTTAAACATAAATTATCATGACGTGATTTGATTTGTTTTGATTTTTGTTTTGTGTGAATGTGTTTGTGCAGATTTCATTTATAAGAAAATCAGGTGGAGAGTGAAGACATTAACACACTCCCATTCACATATGCAGACATAGGCTCTGATCATTGCTGAATCAAAGAGCACCTCCAGAAGTACCTAACAGCAACCTTTGTACTACACTGAAATAATTGTAGCCATTACAAGAAGTACTGTCATGCTTTAGCAAACAGACAGTTTAACCTTTTGTCAGCAACGAACGTTCCTGAAAGCAGATTTCTCCGTGTCGGCTTCTCCTGTTGCATTAAAACTAACATTCGCCATTGTTCTAAAGGAAAGCTGATGGTGACAGCTGTTGGAAATTGTTGTCTCACGACCTCACACCATAGGAGGGGATATTTTATCTTATTAAAAGCATACAGTTCAAACATCAGGGTGTCCAGAATGGCCATAGTGTGCCAGTGGGTGTTTGTAGCTTACAACATCAAATATGGCCTAAACAGCAATAAAGCCCCTGAAAAGATCAACCTCATGAATATATTCATTAGTTAATTACTCAACATAAAATATATGACTTTTCACTTATTTTTATAAACCCTATTAACCTCAATATAGTTATTTTATAAAGTATTTTTTTAATTAATTTATTATGATTAGTATTATTTAAAAACCCACATTACCTACTGTGCTGTTACAGCAGGCACAAATCTGTAGAAACTGGACAATGATGGAGGTGTTAATCTATAGACTGTTAATTTGAGCTTTACCTTTCCATAGTTGCTAATTTTTTTTTCTACTGGCAGCACCCTTCAGTCCCTCCCTTAACACACACAGACACATGAAGAGTTGAGCCGTGACCTACTGTACGGCTGTCTTAAACCTCAAGGAAAACCACATCCCAGAGAATCTTTGGACTTTTCATAATATGTGCGTTGCTATGTAACTGCACTGAAGTGTTATTTTACCACAACTGAGCCGTGACAAATGTGAAACTGGGGGGTCAGAAGGCACAGATCTACTCTCAGTGAGTTGGAGTGCACGTCTCTAGGTCACAAATTTTCTGCACACCTCACACTTAAACAACTTGTATTTTGAAAATGGAGGGTATTTACAGAGTGAAAGGTAGAAGGAGGAGAGGATATTTTGTTGACAGGGCATGATATTACATTGAAGTAAAAGCCAGAAAGATCGAGAGAGAGAAACAGAGAGAGGGAGAGGGAAATAAAGTTTGAAGCATATGTTGACACACTCTCACACTCACAGGAAAAAAGAAAGGAAGGAGGACAGGGGTCATGTTTGAGTCCAGGTCTCCAGTGTCATCATCAGCTTTCCCCTGTACTCCGACCTCTGACCTCACTTTAATTCATCGGACAACTCCTTTCTCTCTCTCTGCCTGCCTCTCTGCCCCTCTCCGTCCTTATCATTTCATTCTTATCTTCTTGCTGACTCCTGGCTCTCAATTCCTGAGCATATCTCACATTTTATTGTAGCCGCCTGTGTGTCTGTTTGAGTGCTAAGAAGCAGTAATTGGGGTTATCTCTACAGAGGATTGTCTAAATGACTGGGGCTGTGAATCTATTCAAGTACAAGTTCACTGTAGAGAACATTAGACTTGACTAAGTATCCTAAATAATAGGCTACAAATGGACTCTCCGGGTGTGACCGTTTTAAACTAATTTAAGGCCGCTGTAATACTTTTAATTACACACACTTAACTGTGTTGTGTAGTTACATAAAGACAGTGGTTCACAGCCTTTACTGGATCACAAGGTGTTGTAGAAGAATTTGAAAGATTCTTTTTTTCTTAAATGAGCACACATGTTTTCTTTTCTTGCAACACAAAAAGGAGATTAGCATAGATCATTGATTAAAAGAAAATTGTGGTGTATTACAACTTGGCTCTTACTTTTGTATTTTCATTTCTCCCAGTTGCAATAACATTACACTCACAAGAGTAATTGATGAGACTGGGGACCATAGCAAACCCACTACAGTGGCCCGATAGAGCAAGAAACATTATAATTAGACAGTTGGACAAAAGGTAATTTCACACTTTATTTAGAGGTAAACCAGAAAGTGAGCACACCCAAAATATTGCTAATAGTGCCCCTGCACATGAAAACTGTGCAACAACTTAGGCATTGGAAAGTAATTTCTATTAAAAGTGTCTTAAAATGTATTTTTTTCAAAATCTGATTAACTGGAAGTTTTCATAAATATTCATAAAGCATGAGTCTTTAATTCGTTTCTCTCCTGATAACAGTTTTTTTTACATATTACAGGTTTTGTTTTTTTTTTCATTGTTTGAATCACAGTTAGTCAAAAGAATGGAAATGTGCAGACTGATGAATAAACCAGTTTTTCCCCCTTTGGTGTTAAAGGTTTTATTCATTTACCAAGGGCACTTCTTTGCTGATAACTCCTACGATACAAATAGAAGCAGTATATTGTCAAGTATCTCCATCAGACCTGTGAACCTCATCATGAGGGTCTTGAGAGTCTCCTGGAAACTGAATGTTTACAACACTCAGTTTTTGTAATTATTTTACTCTCTGCTTTTGTTTTCTCTCAAATAAGGTTGGCTAACCTGGGGTTTTGTTAAAGAAAACTTATGAGAATAATATTGTGTTGTACAAAGCTGTAATTATTATTTTGAATAAAGTCCCTATAATAGTCAAGAATGAGAAATAATTTAAAAACACAATAACCTGTTTTTGGAGTTTCTAGCTCTTCATACAATCTGCAGTCTATGGACTGGTGCATAAGACTTTTGTACTTGGTGTTCTGCCAGGTGAAGACAGTGTCTGAGGTGGGAGGAGTCTCTGAGGATGCCATGTACACCGTTCCTGCTACATTTGGTGTAGAGAGACTCTACAGTCTAGAGATCTGAGCCAAGGATCTTTTTCTACATTTTTTTTCGCAGTTTTTATTATTTTAAAGCATACAAACAACATAATGAAAAATAAAATATGTTGTTCTCAGCTTTATCCATTGAGATAAATCCAGATTTCAGAGCAAAGCTGTGCCTCCCAGAAATGTTTGTACTACTAAAATCCCAGTCGACTTGCTATCTGACCTCCATATGTGGGAGGAGAGGTGCAAGCACACATGCTGCAAGACAAACTCCAGTTAGAGCTTGTAAATTGGTCCATGAAACACTTTAAAATTCCACGTGTGTCAACCTCTCTGCAAGAATTATCTGTGATTGTGTGTGTGTGTGTGTGTGTGTGTGTGTGTGTGTGTGTGTGTGTGTGTGTGTGTGTGTGTGTTTTTGTGTGTGTGACGTCTGCAGCACATGTGAACTTAAATTGAAAGATTGATTTCTCATAATGAAAGACAAAGGGCTGGAAGGGAAGAGCGAGAGAGTGAAGGTGTAGATGAATGCATGGATAGATGATGCTTTTTTTTTTATTCTTCCACATTTCTCTTCAGGCTTTCAGTCTGGTGATGGCTCAGAATGTAAAGCTGTGTGTGTGTGTGTGTGTGTGTGTGTGTGTGTGTGTGTGTGTGTGTGTGTGTGTGTGTGTGCCTATGCATACCTATATGTGTGCATTGTGTTTGAGTGTGTAGGTGTGGATTGATCGCTGCAGGGTGATGTTTTATTAAACAGAGGTGAGGATGGAGATAGGAGTGTCAGAGAGGCTCAGTGTTGGTAAAGCCTCTTTCAGTTGGCTTTTCGCTGTGTTTTTTTTTTTGCCGTTCCTAAAGTCATGCTCTCCTGCTCCCACTCCCTGCCTCTATTCATCCTCTTAATGACTCCTCATCACCCTCTCATTTCTTGATTTCTTTTTACTCATTCTCTCACTCTTTGAATCCAGTTCTTTGACTCCAGCTCTTTACTGCAGCGTTTCCTCTTTTTGCCTTTTTTTCCACCATCGCCTCCTTTACTTTCTTACTCTTATCTCACTCCTTTCTAAGTAATTATCTCACATGTGGCCCCCATGCTCTTCTTTTCCATTTACACTCCGTTTTTATTTCACCCTCATCCCCTTTTCACTTTTGCTCCACTCATCCTTGTTGCAATTTTCCACCTCCTTCCTGCTTCTTTACTCATCCTCCATCTCTGTGTCTCTCAGTCTCCCTTTTTCTTTTCTCTCCCGCCCTCATCCTCCTCCTTCCCCACCTCCCCTGGGGAAAGCTAGCTGATAAGCCCGTTCGAACGGACATGCCTTCACGCTCTCCTTCTCTCTTTTCATTTCTTCGTCTCACTTCTCCCAGTCTCTCAGGTCCTGCAGACCCTCGTGAACTCGATCTACGAATCCCCCCGTGTCTTTCTATCCCTCTTTCCCCATCTTCTACCTCCCCACCCATCTCTCCTCCAGTGTGGGTGGAGAGATAACACAGCATGCATCTATGAACTTTTTCATTTCCTCACTTTCTTCCTCCTAACTTACCCACTGTCATCCTGAGGCCTTTCGGTGTCTCTGTAGAGCTTGTTCCCCCCACTTACTGCCACACAGTTTAACAATCAACCACTGCGGAGTATTGTGTGCGTGTGAGAACGTGTGTGATCCAAGGTGTCCAGCCAAAACACCTCTACTTGTTTTCCCCTTCCACATTCATAATGTGTTTCCTCTGTTCTCTCTATCCTCCAATCTGGGCTTGAGAAGGTCAGTGAGGGGAGGATCTGGAGGGCCTCTGAGACGCACACTGAGGAGAAGATAAGGAGGACAAGGGGTGAAGAGGGGTAGCGTGTGGGAGAACCAATCAACACATCCAGTCATGACCTTTGAGATGCAGCCTCTTGTCATGCTCTTCCAGGCTTGACACTCAAACCTTACCATTTTCTCTGTCTCTCTTTCATGCCTACTTCATCACCTTTTCCTTTCTCTATCTCTGTCTGATTCATTGTAATAACTCCACAGCACAATGGCAGCTTCACAAACCAAAGGACATTAATATTATCTAAAGACCTTCAAAGACATTCACATATTTTAAAAGCATATTCACATTTTACAATTTATAACTAGGGGTTTTTTTTTAGCTTTTGTGCTTGGAAAATAACTTGACTGCAGAACAATTTATTGATTATTATAACAATGGCTGATTATTTCTATGTCAATCAGCTATCCAGTTAATTGACTAATTGTTGTATATATATGGGTTACAGTTTTCCAAACTTCATAATAAGTTTTTTAATTTCACATGTGTCAAGAGGCTGTATTGCATTTACATTTACAGACACTTTTATCCAAAGTGACTGACAAGTGTGGGACAACTAAAGCTTCAGTAGGAGGCCTTGGTGTAAGTGCAAAGTGCTACAGCTATTCAATTCAGTTGCATGTGAACCAGGAACAATGAACCACAACTCATTGCATTAAACATCAGTCTGATAATTTTCTATATTATATGATTTTATGAACATTATCATATCACTTCATATCATGAAGTACATACTGGAGAAATACTTGTATTGATACATATAGTGTTGATTTAAACAGGTGTGACATCCATATGGGCTGATTCTGTACCATGTCAGTGCCAATGCATTAAGGGGTGTGTCTTGTATTTATTTTATACACAAGACCGGAGATCATCTCAAATCAGAGACCTGCAATTAACTTTGAATTTTTATTTACCGACAGTCATCTTCACTCCTTATGGCCATATAATCTGCCTGCACTCTGGCTCACTCTGTGCCCGACGGAAACATTTCAGGAGCAGAGCTTCAGTTCTTCAGCAGCCATGTAAAGTTCAGAGTCATATCAGATCATATTTCACACTAGCTCCAACATCTAAGAACAAAAAGAGAAAAATAGACATATGAGAACATCTATATTGTGAATTCAGCTGTATTGTAACATATAGAGAGCAGGAAGGCCCAGACGCCCCCTCCCTCCTCTCATTTTGTTTCTTCTCCTTATCTGTCTATCAGTCATTGATTACAAACAAGGAAAAACTGGTTTTGCTGTATATGTGTTAAGATAAAGTCAATAACAAATGAAATGGGGCATTAAAAATCATTTTTAAGTCAATTACTACTAAATACAACCATTAATACACATTCACAACTGAATTTCACGCTTCAGAGATGCGCGCTGGTCTGGCAAAAATAGACCCGGCACATGAAGATTGCAGAGAGGGGTGGGAGTGAGGGGGCAGAGCTGGACGCGAGATGTGCAGCTCACACACCCAGTGAACACACACACGCTATTTAGAATAGCAGCAGATTGTCTCTGGCAGCCGTGAAGGAGCCAGAGTTTTAGTTGCCGAATCTGAACTACCATAATTCATTATCTTATAACCAAGATCTTCCTCTAACCTTGATATTACCCTAGATGCCTTGCAAAGATATTGGAAAACAGCATTGGAAAACCACTGTATTGAAGGTAAACAACCACATCCTCACTGAAGGTAATCTGAGATTGCAGAATCGTCCAGTTTGGATTTTTCTTTGCTGGCAATAGAGGCAAATGTAAATCATACAGGGCAGCCATACGTCTTTCTATCCCTTATTTCACTTCTTTTCATTCCCTTAGTGCTGGGTGATGCTAGAAAAGAACCAGTTTATACGACTTGTTGATTGATCACATTGAAAGTAAAAGAGCTTTCCTGAACTCAAACGTGGGGGAAGATCTGCGATCACAGAGAGACATGTAATGCAATAATTGTTTAATTATGGACAGAAGAGTGAATATTTTCTAATACTTCTGTAATGAATGAAAAAAACTAAATCGAGAGAGAACTTCAAACCCTGCTTAGTTTCTCACCCTTGCACCTCTGACCAATCAGAGCATGAGGTGGTGAGTAGCAGATTGTTGTTTTTGGAAAGTTCTCCTCTAATCCTGATGTAGGAAACATGGGGATCGTTTCCAAAGCCATTCAACTATCCGACAAACAGTTGGGATGAAGTACACCAGCACCTTTACTCTCCCCACTTGCCTCCTCTCTTTC
Source organism: Seriola aureovittata (assembly GCF_021018895.1). NCBI lineage: Eukaryota > Metazoa > Chordata > Actinopteri > Carangiformes > Carangidae > Seriola > Seriola aureovittata. Next base: position 7,730,252 of record NC_079367.1, on the reverse strand, counting down.
CCATAGGATTGGTGCCTATTTCCAGTGAACACAGATGAAAGTTATGTTCAAGTGGGACTTAATCCAAAACAGTCAGAATAGAGATTTGGCAGTTACTTGCTGCCATCCTGCTGTGAGAAGGTCAGCCCATGCTGCTGCGAGCCACACATCTGCTAGTTGCAAGATTCACATCCATATCAAACACTTGAATTTTCCAAGACATCTTGCTGAGTGTGTCACACCGGCAAATGAAATATCAGCAGTGTTTGTCACCAGCAGAGACACTGTTACCTAAGTGTTGAGTTTTATCTGCTATTGTTTTTTAACTAAAGTAAATACACTTCCCATCATTTCAACAAGGAGCAGGTGGATAAACCCTTGTTGATTTGTCAGGTGAAGGAAGAAAAGAGCTTGATTAAAACTGACCTGAAATCATGTCTGAGCAATGTGAATGTATGTCTGAGTGCACTTTGAATTGTGCTGCCCTCTGTCCTTAAATGTTCTTCCTGTGCCCACTCTTGTGGCATCAATGTGAAAATTACACTTAGTAAATGGGACCATGGCTTCAAACAAAACATCTTAAAGTGGCTGTTTGGGTGCAAGAAATTGCTCACTTCACACCTCCCATTTACTTTCAGTCAAGTCTACGTGCTCTGCTGTGTGGAGGATATCTCTTTTCTGGTTTTGAATCACGTCACATTCCCAGCAATTAAACAAACATGCAGTTGTGTGTGTTGCAAATTTAGCGAAAAACCCACAAATTCATCATATAAGACATTCTGCTACGACTTTCTGATAACAAGTGCCACTGGCCCTTTCCCTTTCTTTTTCCACCATCTGTCCTTGTGTTTCCTCCCATTTCTTTCCACCTCCTCTCGCTCCAAAACACCACCGGTACACATGTGGAAACGGCATATGATGGTAGAGCGGCAGCTATTTCAGGGTGGCCACTGGCCTATTGATTTTCTCATCTTTTTTTTTCTCTCTCCAATAATGCCCAGTAGAGGTTGTCAGACAGATTGATTGGGATAGTGTGTGCTTGTATGTGTGTTTTTGTGCGCTTTTGTGCTGGTGCTGGCTGCAGATCACCCTGCATCATCATTCTATGTTGAATGAAATGTGCAATTTGAACACTTGTCATCCCCCTCGGACTTTTGAACAAAACACCACAAACAATCAATGACTGAATCAAGCACACATACTGTAGACGGAATACAAACACCAATTGTCAACTGGTTCACACCCGGGAGGGACATTCTCTGATAAAAATCAAACATGGTGCTCAAAGGCACAAACAAAGAGATAGGACTGGCCATGGCTTCAATGAAATACTGTAGGTCAACTGCAGCGGCTGAATGGCGTACGATTTAGGTGACAGGGTACAGGTTGGTTCTGAATGCAAACTAAAGCAATCCCGAAAAAAAAAAAAGTTTATTTTGAAATTCTTTACCATACAAATCACACATCACATCATTTTTAATATTCAGCAGCTGGCAGTCTCTTGTTGAAAAAGTGCATTCTTGAAATCCCAGTAGTCTTCAACAGCTTAATACTATGGCCCCCAAACCTCAAACCGCAGCAGGCCCTCTCTCCAACATTGTCTCATTCTGGACTCATTTCTGCCCAGACCTTGATTCACTTTGTACAGAGAAAGGTGGTGTCTCTGTGAGACGCCCATCTGCCTGCAGATGAAAAAGCCTTTTCAATCCCCGGGAGCAAATTGAAACGCTATGATACTGAGATGAAGGTTAGCCAGGTGGTTCGCAAGAAGACATAACCAGTTGAAGCAGATCTTAAAAAATGATTTCAAATGGAATGACATTTGTTCCCTCCTGGGACTAATCTTACTTATGCATGTCATTGCCATTGCTGAATGAAATCAAGAACTTTAGTCAAGCCGCTTTGCAACTGTGGAAGTAAAAATTTAAAAAAGTAGATATTAGTTTTATGATATTTGAAAGTTATGCTTTTTCCTCGGCAAAGGGTGGACTCTGTTATTTCACCACTGGAAACGTATGAGTGGATCATGTATCGGTTGGAGCAAAACAGTACATGTTTTCCTAAAAGTTTGAAATTGCTGTACAATCAACCTTCCCATCTGCCAGTAGTTCACAATACAGGTACTACTCATGAAAGATTGAATTGATTTTAAAACTCTTTGGTGTCTCCAGATACATTTAATAGCAACAACAACCTCTGAGCAAGCAGCAGCAGAAATAAAATAAATCATTTTTTCACACTGATATCAGATTACTTCACCAAGTACTCCATCCTTTTTTTTTCAACCCTCTGATACAACCCATAGGAGGGTGTCCTGAAAGAGCGCCCGTGCGGCAGCAGGCATGCTGGAACTTGGTTGTCATGGATACAATAATAAACATGTGGACTGTACCGATAGTGGCATTCATAAGTACCTCTTCAACATAAGACGATCTTTGTGGTCATGGTTACAATAATATCAATGTGATTAACTTTATCTGAAGGGCATAGATAAAAGAAACTTCCCACTTCACATGGGAATCAAACACTGCTTTCTTCCTGTGTTTTGCTGGCCCATCCATCCACCCAAAGCTGTCGCTCTGTAGACCATGTCACCAGACTTTTCCCTTTGCTCCTGTCAAAACTACTACAGCCACTAGATGTTGCCTAACAACGAAATGTAACCATGGGTCATAATAACCTGCTGCACAGATGACCAAGGGGGACGTTTTATATAGGAGGACAGTCTTGATTACTTAGTCTTAACTGCCTGACTGCATCAAACACATCAAAAAGTTTCTTAGCAGTTAGCAGGCAATTAAAAACTGTTGCCTTTCAAGCTGGCAAACAAACCTGCCTGCATACATCACACGAGGGGACCTTTAGTTGTAAGGGAAGTAATACATGTCCATAACCTCTCAATATAAATGTGCAGTTAATTAAATGCCAGCTGTGTGACACAGCTACTCTCCGGCCTGCTCATTAACCTTCCCCATTCAATATGTCAGAGGAAGTAACCTTTTCACAACTCACTCATGGTCTTGAGACCCTGTTTTCTGAAGTGAATAAAGTGAGGCATTTTCCCATCACTATGCATTTATTATTCTTTTGTTGTTATATAGTCTGCATGTGTAATTTTGTCATGCCCTGATTTTAAAGTAGTTCATTATTTGCGTGGAGCCCTGTGGCAAGACTTGTCTTATTAAAACACATTGGCCTGTTAACTTCTGTTCGGGCATGTCAGCTTATTGAAATAACTCATGTGCATGCATAGAAGTCATGCATTAAAAGAATGCATTCTTAACTCAATTTAGGCGGCCAGTCTTTTATAAAGACGTGTTACTTTTCATTATAGTTGCCCTTTATTCTCACCTGTGCCGGCTGAATTCTTGCCAATACTATTAGTAACACTTTATGCATTAATATCTCAAGGCAACTGCAGGCACTTTATGATCAGAGCAACAATTAATTTTACTTGTGAACTCGGAGCCATTTTCTCATTATACTTATAACTCAGGGGAACCAAACTGATTATGTGTCGTCATGCAGAATCTCATCTAGCCATTTTATGTGGTTATTATTGAAAGAGACTGTTATTATTGGAAAAAGCCGAGGGTGGTTGCTTACCCATAATTCCTCATAATGCAACTGTTGTGTGTGTTTGTGGGCTGGGTGCTATGTTTGCACTTGTCTACATGTGTAAGCAGTGTGTGGGAATTTTGTCCCGCAGTGGATGTTGATCATTCAATGGCTGAACGGAGGGTGTGCGACCTTGCCCAAGGACGCTCCAGCTAAGGATTTTCAGTCCTCTATTTTCCCAATCAATACTCTGCCATTTTACCTCCGAAACGCCGAGGTAGGGCCATCACCACACCTCAACACCTGTTCCTGGAACAGCAGAGATCTGTCACAGACCCTTCCTCACTGAAACATGAAATCACCAACAGCAGCAGAGAGAAGCGATGCTACCACTTATAACAGTCGCCTATCCCTTCGTGAGGCCCCACAGGGAGCTCTGATGAGAAGTGGGGGAAGTTGAAAGGTTACACCTGTTCAAGTAACAGACTAGACAGGGATTTGGGGCTCCAACCCGAACAGGAAATGGAACCGTCTCCATCTGGCGGGTTGTTCATCATGAGGTGGCATGTCACATATAGTTTAGGTCGTGGAAATTGCTTCAACTCTCTCACCAGCTGAATTTCGGCAGTGGCTTAAAAACGGCTTTACGGAGAAAGGTGTGAAATGACTTCTCTATCAACTCTAGAGGTAGCTCAGGGAAAGAGTGCCTCCAAGCAAGGGAATCTAACCCCTCCATATTTATACGACACAATGAATAGTTTAGTATGCCACTGTGGATGTGTGTGTCCTCGCTAAAATACAGTACAACCCACACAGGAGGTTTTATACATACATAACCTTCCAGACTCTCCTTGAAAAAGAAAAAGCGTCTTAAATGCATTAAATAGAAGTAGATGAAGAACTTTTCTCAGCTTAATATAAAATTAGTTTTCTTCACTTGGATGATATAAGTTTTTTTTTTTTTTCTTTTTCTTTCAATTACAAGAATTTTGAAATGAATGATGATTACAGTGCTGGGGAACCTGCTATTGATATTGATTGTTGGTGAGCTTAGTTGTGATAATATTGGTGTTGCTGAGTTTCCTGAGCTACACTCTCTCTTTTTTATCTACTCGTTACTGAATGACTTTCATAATTAAACTATGCACTGCTGTAAGGGAATGTGACACAAGTTCTTTTAAATGACTCACGTCTTTCTTGAGGTGTCCTGGATTTTCAGAAAAAGCAGGTTCTGAATGGGAAGCCAAACTGAATAAATTCATAGCAGGGGTGAGAGCTGTATAAAAAAATGCAAGCCAATAATGTGTTACCGATGTAATACTGTCTTTCTTTGCCATTGTATAATAGAGTTTAGATTTATAGAATCATCATACATCATTATTTATCATGTTTGTTAACAAAGCTTTTATCTGTGTTTTTTCTTCTGTGGTCTGTTGGGGATATGTGCACCTCCTCCTCCTGAATGACCCATGCCACACACCTTCCTCACTGCAGGTAAGACAACAACTTCATCCCACCACTATACACTTTGTGTTTTTTTGCCCTCCAGGACCACTTAGTGGCGATGATACCTAATGTGAATTAAAGTTTGCATCACTGACATGAACATATAGCAAAGGACTGATTGTGAACTTGTATTTGCATACTCAGCGCACACTCCTGGATCTCATTGAATATTCATATGCTGCAAAACAAGTCACAGAGTTTGAAATAGAGATTGCTGTCACAGCCTGTGAATCACGGAGCAATTTTAGCTCTTGAAGGCACTGTAATCAGTGTTGCCTGCTGTCATCCCTTATGTGCACACACAAAGACAGATACATACGCACACACATGCACAAACTCATAGCCACACACACATATACAGACATGCATGGGCACATATATCCACTTCATATCGCTGAGGTCTCCTTTAGGCCAGGACAGTGTTAAGAGAGGCCCAGTGAAGGGTTTGTAGCTTGATGTGTCACACACTATCACTTCAGATGCACTCCTCTCTCAAATCTCTCTTCACTAAGGGGGAGACCTAATAAACCCAGCGGACAGCTACAAGCTTGAAGTGTCATGCTGCATCCATCCGAATAGTCCCTTCAACTCACACTCAGATGTGACTAAGGGATTCTTAAAAGTGGTGAAAGTGTTTATCTCCCAAACCAACAGTCAGAGCAGAAAACTTTGGGGGGAAAGTGGGAACGATTAGAAGCCGTCTCTCACCGCTGTGCTGGTGTAATTTCCCCTTGCCCATCAGGCTGAGTTAGTAGTGTCACTTCTTGTTAATGGGAGGAAATGCTCGCGACCTTTGAGGCACAGGGAAGGGACTTCGGTACATGTCTTCCATTTTCGCTGTTCTCCTTTGTTCTGTGACAATTACGAAAAGGTCTGAGAAAAGTCTGAGCTCTAAATGAAACTGGTCTGAATAAAAGGGGGCAGGAGGAAAGGAGGGAATAAGAATGAAGGATGTAGAGATGACAAGACAGAAATTAATGGAGAGAAAGAAAGGAGGTTGTACATAATATTTGAATGCAACAATGTGAATGAGTAGCATTTCTGTTGTTTTACCAATTTAATAATAATGTGTCACCAAATACAGCTTTGATTATATGTCATAAAATTAGCAATAACATAAGTCAGGGAGTGTGAATGGGAAGAAATAAAACATGTCACAGTCTGGTTTGACCATCTTTTGCATGCCTTCCCATTTCTTCTGGGCCAAGACAATTTTGCCTCTGATTTTATTTCGTCAGCCCAGCTGGGCTGGACGAAGTATGGCACCCCCCACCCCCACCCCCACCCCCACCCCCACCCCCAACGTGCCATAATTTTTAATTCAAACCTCACAGAGCTCTACTCCTGGGAAGTCACCTGGTTTCATTTATATGTCTGGCTGTGCTGACTATCCTGCTCATAAATTGCAAATGTGCTACTTCACAGTGTTTAGATGTATCACTTGTTCAGCCTGATGAGTAAATCATCGTTGGTGTTCCTCCCTCACTCCCCATCCATCTCTCTCCCATATTAAACCACAGGACTGATGTTCAGAAAGTTGAGTTGATGTGCACTGTGGTGTGTAGCCAATGCTGCATTACAGATTTCATGTTTCACCTGCAGATTTTTTATTTATTTTTTATGTGAACGTCCGTATGAGTGTTAATGTGTTTCTGAGTATGTGGAAAAGAACGGGATTAGTTTTAGTTTGTCTCATTGCTGGACATTGGCTGGTGTGTGCTTTTCTGTCCAAATGGCAGAGTGCTGAAGAGCGTGCCAGCGAGGAACGGAGGTGCTTCACATCCAGAGCGGAGCTGTTCATTTAGATAAGAGCAGCAGCGCATTCAGGACATGAAACAGAGGGTTAGGGCCATGGCCCGTAGATCAGCCAGCAGCCCTGGATTTACCGGTATTTCATAGGGAATTTAGTAGGGAAACTGGGACTAATCCTGTTTGTAAAAAGTCACAGGTAGAGGGATTAAGGCCTGTTGTGTTGTCAGCCTCAACATAGACACAGTCTTGGCAGTAAGGAGGGAGAGATGTGTGCTGGTCTCTGAGTGTCTGTGTGTGTGCATGTAATGGTGTTTTGGCGAGAGTGTGCGTGAAGTGCCAGGGGAATTTGCGAGGATGGGGGAGCATAACTGACCTTCAGTAAACACACACATATGCAGGCACACACAAACGGGCACATGCAGTGTGTGGATATTGCATTACATGCTTATTCATTCACTCAAAGCTCAAAGATCAGCGTCTGTGGTGTAAGAAAAAAAGGGAAAAAAAGTGATTCTCTGTTGCATCTTTGAGTCAAAAGCAAACCTCATTCACCTTCACACATGCTCCATCCTGTCCTTTGAATTTGGTAGTAAAGCCAGATTAGTAATAAAGGGAACTCTCAACATATGGCTTATAGGAGTTATGTCGGTACTTAAGGAAAATGCAAACTTTTTTTCATCGTTTTAGCTTGATTTCTATTGGTTGTTACGGTAGCTTATTTCAGTCAACAGCTTAACTGTTACAGACAGGTTTAATTATGAAAAAGGAAAACACCAAAGATCTAAAGTCTTTTGATCTCTGCAGGACACATTGATAAATACTTTTACATACTGATGATTTTGTTATTTGTAGATTGTCATCAGAAGTGGGGTTTAAAGTTTGCCCTGAGGATGCTACTGAAGGAAAGTCCATTGCAATTTTTTTTTTAAGTAAAAGATGAAAACATTTTACACATAAAGGTCACTTCAGTCATCATGGAGTTTACTGCTGTGCAATGTCTCCAATGCCTCTGAAGGAGAAGGAGATGAGGTGAGGAAAAAAATAACTACAGTTAGAGTTAAGTTGAGCTTGAGGCTTCAAATGTTAGACAGAAAAAAAAACTGCTCTATAAAGTGGGTACACAGAGTTTGAAAGATGAGGGCATTTAAAAGGCAGGATAGGTCTAATGGCATATGTTATTAAATTGCATTATGGGAATTGTAGGATCCAGCCTTTTTGAAGCTTGACTGATACTAAGGACTAAAAGTCATATATCATGGCATCTGCTGCTCCAATTGCAAGTCCCCCAACTTTATAGAAGTAGAATACTAAATCACCAGTCTACTCCCTTTAAGGAATTGTGCCTATTAGATTATGACATTTCTCATAACAGCCTCACATTGGACTTAGATGAAAGATCAAGAGTTCACAGAAACATTATGATTCATCCTCTGGGGACCACAGTTATCTACAGCAGTGGTTCCCAACCTTTTCCAACTCATGGCCCACTTAAAAATGTCCCACATCCGACCCCGTAACATTACGGAGGCCAAATAATACCATCTCATTATTCAGCATTATTTATTTTAATGATAACGATGAACATTCAGGACTTTCTTTTTTGTGTGACAGGGGCCATCAGTCTATTGACTTTCTTTCCTTTTAATTCTTCCATTTGCTATTCATTTTATTTATCCAGTTATGGCCATGAATGTAATATTTTAGCGCTAAAAATCTGTATCCAGAAAATCCAAAATCCAGTAGTGGTTAAGACAATCTGTCAGTTATGTAGAAATGTGAAAGAATAATAATAAAAAAAAAACTGCCACAAAACAATGTTATAAATAAATGACAGCAGAGATGACAGACAGCAGCTGCTGTGAGACCCACTTGGCAAAAGCATAAACTGCAGTTTTAAAGGAGAAACAGAGCCACAGATGAACGTACATTAATTTCAGCCTTTATTTACACTTGGTAAGACGCATTGAGGAGAAACAACCGTCTTTAATAAAAAAAGGACCACACACACAAAACAGAAGAATATATAAAGAAAATAAAAGACTGAAATCACTAACACAAAGTCAAAGACATTACACTAATGCATCAAAGTACAAGGGAGGGCAATATACTGTAAGTATTAGCAAAGAATCAACAATGCATCTTTATTATAAACAATTAGAATTAGGATTAATGTTCTTTTAATGAGTTCACAATGCTCTAGCTCAGTATTATATAAAGTTGAAACCTGTAGCTGAACCAGTTTATGGACCATGTGTTGAGAACCAGATTCCTATATCTTTATAACTAAGCAAAGGCCAGTGGTGCTGTCCTCTTATGTAGATGGAGATAGTTGCTTAAGGCTAGATTGAGCATTACAATATAGGACAATGTCATCAGCATAGTAAAACTGCACCAGTACATAAGGTACAACACAATGTCATTAATGTAGAGGACAGACTGTAGTGAACAGGACGGAACAGCTCCTTAATCCTTCATTGGAACACTTAGTTTTTATCTTGGTTCATGCTACAGAGCAAAGAGAAAGGTCATAGTTCAGAGTAAATGGCTTCGAGAAAGGACTCAGATGAATGAGTGTGTGCATACAGAAACATGCAGTAGCGCAGTACATATGTGCACAGTGTTACCTAAGATGTGCCACCAAATGTCTCGGCCTTGTGCCTCATTTAACCTGGCAGAGCAGCCTGTAATAATCCTGCAGATGGCAGCTATTTCCTCTCTTTCTCTGCTTTCACACACACATGTCCACACACCTCCACTGCCATTTTCTCTCCCTCCTACATCCAAATCTGCAAATCTGGCTTCAGTTGAGAGCCTCTCTGTCTCTGGCTCACACTGTCTTCTGTCATGGTCTTTGTTGGCTCCCTGACCTTCCCCAACAACAGTTTTATTCTTTTTGTTTTGCAACATTTCAAAGACACAGGAACCCTATTCTTCACCATTTCTACACCCACAGAGGCACAGAAGCACAGCAGGAATATTTTGTGAGCCCCTCAGACAAAACCTGGAGCAAAGCTGGAGCCAGGTCTGATGGCTTGAGTGTAAAAGTTACCTGTAACAATTGTGGTCGTGTTTGAGCAGCTGCGGCTGTTCCTTTCTCACTCCGTATACTTCCTCTGTCCAATTCTATTTAATTCCAGGGCACAGGGAGGGCCAGAGCTTTCAGATTATTACAATCAAATCGTTGCTCGTCGTAATGATAGTAGTCACACTTATTCTTTAAAAATCACCTCTTCTTTCAAAGATACTTCTTCTTTTGCTCTTTCAACATCTCTGTTTCTCTATCTCACACACCAACTGTCAGTCGGTTTCAAAATTCAACATGCATCTCAGGATCATTGGCGCATCGTGCTGCAGGCTGCTATGAGCTTCTCTCCAGGACAGAAACAAGTCAGTACATAAGGTACACATATAATTGTACTCCCACAATGCAACATCCAAGCCCAGTCAAAGTAATAAATTCTCCCTTTTGTCCCTTCCATGCACACACTGTCGTTATGCCTCTCTGCCACGCTCTCTATTTCTCCCCATTTCTTGTACAGAAAACTTTCCGCCCTCTCACAACCCCCCCCACCACCCCCCCACCCCCCCACCCCCCAGAGGTGCAGATAAAATAATTGAGAAAAGAGAGACAGGAGGAGATAGTACTCCAACATCGTATGATGCCAGGCCCGAGCCAGCCAGGACTATATTCCTCACCTATTAATTTGAGTTCATGAATGAGCTGGCATTGTGCTGTGAAAATGACTGGAGATTAGCACTGATTAAAGAGGGAAATCAGTTAACATAAGCACCACCCCCACATCCTCTCCAGCATCCCTCCTAATTAAATGCAGCCATGTGGAGCTGGGGCTTGTCGAGCCTGACTCTCTCCTGGGCCTCAGCTCCACTCCTGAAGCCCGCATATCAAATATGTAAACCACTTTCGATAGCGGACAGATGGAATTAATTATTTCCTGCTAGTTGAATGATGAGGCTACATGAAAGTTAGTGTGGGCAATTATTTTTGACGTTAATGGTGCTGTGTTTTTGTGTTTCTTCATCCTCATATGAGGCAGGATGAATAGAAAACTCTGTAAACTGTCGAGAGAAATGTATAATCTTCAATGTTTTGACATGTTCCTTTAATCGTCAACAGAAGGCACGTTTTAAAGTAGTTTTGAAGCTTGGCGTTCTTAGCTCCTGCAGAAGAGTGTAACAAAGTGGTCTGGGTTGACTGATGTCCAAGGTAATGGGAGATGATTTCTAAGTATAGGGGAAATGGCAGATTTGATCTGTTAAGGCTGAATCCAAGGGTGAAGTCAGATTCAGGAAAACTTTATTCATCGCTGCAGGGAAATTTTTGTTACAATTACACAACATGCAGCCAGGAAAGAGGAGGTAAATAGCAAAAAAAGGAAATCCTCACACATTGCTGTTTGTACATTTGCATTTGTGCATTTTTTTCTATTCAGTTGCTATGTATTTATTATTATTAATAATAATAAAAACACAGTAAGTGATTAGAAAAAATGCAGAATCTCAAGGCCTCTTTAACATTAGCATACAGCAGGTCCAGGCTACTGTCTCCTCTGGTAATGCAGTCCACAAACTCAGTTAAAGTGGAGAGCCTTGTCCAGTCCAATCTCACCATAACAGAGTGGATGATGTCACACACAGTTGCCAGGTTAGCAGAGGGAGTGAGGTAATCAACATCCAAGCTGGCGTGTGAGAACTACCTGACGTGGGGATACATCCACACCACAAGTTCAATACTGCAGTCATTCAAATTCTGCAAATAGAAATAGTTAAAGGTTGCAGTTTTGAAGCTGGAACAGTGTCTGGCAGCTTGCTCAGACGCTCTGTAGCCAGAGGGTCGTTATGAGTGTCCACCTATCCTGACGACGCCTTAAACAAGATGCTTAACCCGTTTATAGCTGCAGAGGAGGCTCCACTGCTCCACAACCCCTTTGATATTATGTGTCAAATAGGATTATGAAAGGAAATACAAACACAATTCTTCCAAAATTTGCTTTCCAGAGCCTTGACTGCCCCCCCCCCCCCCCCCCCCCCCCCCCCCCCAGTTTGGCCTTCCAAAATTCATAATGCCTTTGGCCTTCTGTACACCTGCATGTTGCATAAACATGAAATTGTTCATTCTGCCTGGCCTACTGGTGAATTAAGTCCTGAGGCCATCTCTAGTGTAAGAAAATGCATGTTGACTCACACACACACTCAGAACCATGCCAAAGGAACTAATAAAACATCACAAACTGACTCGACCTCCTAATCTGCAATTCACTTGCTTTCGAGCGCGCTCTTCCATTCTTATGCTCGTGAGCAGACATTACAACGCAGGGCACCCTGCTAATGGAGAGGAAATGATATTCACTTCATAGGAAGGGACAGCTATACACCTATTCCCTCCGTGTCACCAGCTGTGAATTTTACATCTGCATCCCTTCGGTTGCAACAAGCAGGAGCATGCTCCATGTAATATGGATGAGGTGAAAAGAATGGAAGCAGAGGGGAGAGGATGGTGAAGGAGATATCACACAGAGATGGAACCGTAGAGGACAGGAGCTCAGTGATGCCTCTCAGCTGTATGTTCTTCAAGGCACCTTCGCACCGGCCATAAGTACGCGTGCACTTAGGCGAGTCTGGTAAACACACAGAGGCCACTCAGCTCACCCACATAAACACATAGACACACACTTACTGACTTGATATATCCACAGAAAACAGGGTTTCACATCCTAGAGGCACTTGAGAGCTTGGTTAGATGTTTTTTATCACAGTCTCTCAGGAGCTGTAGAGTAAAGAGAAAAGGCTTCAGGAAAAGGATGCAGGGGAATGCCTTCAGAGTGCACCTGACCATGATGGAAAGCATATCTTAAATAGTTTTGGTATGCAGAATATAAAGGCACACTCCATTCAATAGTAACATGCTCTGGGAGTGTGGTATGTCCTTCTGCATCCAGTGGTGTCGAGAGAGTATGGCAAGACTCAATGCATATTTCACACAGTGGAAATAGTGACTTTAGATTTGCTTGATTTGATGTGAAGCTTGCCAAGAACATGCACACACACACACACACACACACACACACACACACACACACACACACAAACCCTTGCTATAATGAAATGGCAGCATGAGCCTCTGCTGTACTGGATGCGTTTCTCAGACAGTCGAATTGCGTGACGTGGAATGCGTGGGATGTTCATTTTAAAATATTGTTTTTAACACTGTCGCAAGTAAATGAATCATCTTCTGAAGTAATGTATGAAAATTAGCATCTGCTGTCTGCTTGCAATTTCTTCTGATGGCAGCTTTATATATTAAATTAAACCTGATAAAGCTGCACACAATTTGAAACCACTGCAAACAAATTTATTTGATTTTCAAACTCTGTTATCAAACTCCCTTAATCTCAGTCCGTGTTCTTATACCTGCATAAAAGATTTTCCTTTTTATAATAAAAGGACGTGTTGTGCAGTGGGTTCATGCATCAACCATTATAGCTGCAGAGCCAATGAGTGCTTCTTCTATATTTTATCCCCATTTCTTAGATTTGTCGAACCAGAATATGAATAAGGTGAGGTTGGTTTGTCTCATTGATTTCCCACACCGATTTTATCATGTTCCTGTTCAGAGGTCAATACTACAGCTGACCCGAATCTGCTATATATCAAATACTAATGTGCAACGTCAACTTTATAGGGTGCCTTTGATTTTAACTTCACTCGCCTAATGCTTTTGCCCTCGCTGGACTGTTTTAATCCCCTAGGTTGGGTGTGAGAGTATGAATCATATGCACCTTGAACATAGAAGGCAGAGAAGCCATATGGCTAGGCTCTAGAATACTATACTTCACCCTGATTTGAAGGTGGCAAGGGCTCTCTGGCTGATGTATCGGATCTGGCCTGACGGATGTGTAGCTCTGTCTCACCGCAAGTGACAATTACACTGACAAAGTGTAGTCTCATACAAAGGAATGTCCCATATATATTATGAAAGTTAAAAGAATGAGTACAGAAAACCTAGGCCAGACTTTAAGGCTGGATGGAGGGTAGGTTACAGTGTGTGTGTGTGTGTGTGTGTGTGTGTGTGTGTGTGTGTGTTCTGCACATTATGTTTATTTAACATGGTACAAGATGTGCTGATTTGTATACCAACATGGGTCTCTGAACATTTATTTTGTGGTCACATGTTCTGTTGGTGTGTGGCACATTTGTGTGTGTGAGTGTGTTCGCAAGCACACGTGCAGAAAGTAATTTGCAAACCGATAAATTCCTTTGGTCAGTCCCTGATTTCATTTAAAGCAAAATTCATATTTTACCGAAGAAGAGAGGCAACAGTGCACTTCCACACTTCATTTCTCCTCTGTGTGCCTGAAATGAAACGTTTCCACTTCTCAGACTGAAGGAATGATGTTGACTGGCAGGCCCTGAAGGGGCCCCACTGGCCCAGTATGCTGCTATAGTGCCTAATCAATATAGTCATGCTTCAACCATGACTTCAGTGCCGACAGAGGAGGCTGCTCAGTGCTGACAGGATGTTTTCATTCACACTGGAGCAATGACATGACTCTGTTTCATTCCACACTTTTTGCTTAAAAATCAACTTTATGGTCCACCAGAGTAAAACTTGTTTAAACATAAACAAATAACACATAAAACAAGACAAAAACACTTAGGTATGGCGTAGACTACAGCACAAAAGTAAAAAAAATACAGATAAAGACATTTTTCTCAGACTCAGAGTTCAGCATCTCAGACTGAGAAAATAAAAGATGAGAACTGTTTGTCAGGTTGCTTAAGGCTTTATCCCCTGTCCTGACGATATAAAGCTCACTCAGCTTTATCTGGGGCTTCCCAGTGATTTCGCTGGCAATGCCAAATATTCTAGCCAGCTTACTCCTAATCTCACTGTTCAGGTGACCAAACCATGAAGTCAAGAGGAATGTCAAAACACTCACAATTTTGTAGACGATTTCTAAGATTGACTCACTCGCTTGAAAACTGTGAATTCTCCTAAGAGGTCACCTGGTAGTCCAGGACTTAACAAGATATGTGAAACTTTCAACAGTCACAACAGGTTGGCTGTCAAATACAACAGGCCCTGCTTGGCACAAAGCGTTTGGCTACTTTTGTACCATACCAAGAGCTGAATACTCTCTTCACTTAATCAGCATGTTTTCTGGAGAATGCCAACTAAGGCAGTGGCATACTTCATTTGTGTACAGAAAAATACAGGAGTAAGAACACATCCTTGAGGAGCAATGGTATTTGAGTAAGTCAGACATTGTTCCGCTGACACAGACTCTCCAGTCTTTGTGAAAGTCTTTGTCACATGTGTCTTCATAGACTTAAAAGCTACAAAAATACTGTGGCATGTGCATCATTTGCACCTGCACTAATTTAGCTTCAGGTATCATGGTTGACTTATTCTGAAGATTACACGTCCTACTCTGTGTTGAAATCATTTTGATTTCATTTATACTCGTGTCATTTTCATTTTTAATTGTGTGACTGATTTCTGTGCTTCCTCTGTAATTATTCAGTGTAATGACTTATGAAGGCGTAACCCAGTCCAAGCAAAGCGCGAGCATATTCACCTACACCATGAGTATTTATCAACAACACACCTCAGCACATACAGTGCAAGATAAAGCACGGCACTGTGCAGTACTGATAACGAACCTCTGGTACCACTTTCCAGGTTGCTTCAGCAACAGATTTAACCTGTGAAAAAAAGAAAGTTTGCCTGTGTTACGTACAACAGAGTCAGCAGAATAAAACCAAACATCTGCGATATCCCACATCTACATACACACTTCTCATACACAAGGATTGACCATGGCGATACCCCTTTCCCACACACACACACACACACACACACACACACACACACACACAGACACACAGACTCACACACAAACAATGGATTCCATCACCAGCAAACACGATAGTCCCACACTAACCCACCCCTGATAAATGCACCTGTTCTATATCTTGGTGATATTGAGCATGGGTTCATCACCTTGCGCTCCATTGCAAAGTGGAGTGTTTAATGAGAGTGAGTAAAGAGTAGGTCTGTGCCGTTCTGGCCCAACTCCACCCAGTGGCCTGTGAAATAGACTGCATTTCATGCCATTTCCACCAACAGACGTGAAGGAGCTAACAGCCGTGCCTCATGTCTCAGCGCCATCTCCTTTGCTCGCTGAAACATAAACACCTGAGAAATTTTCATACGTTTACTTATTTCATGCATTTCTCACCTCCCTATTTCACTTTAACGCTCGCATGGCTCAGTGGCTCCGATCATTTGGGGTGAGGCAGCGACATGGCGGAGCAAGAGAGAGACCGAAAGGGAGATGGAGAGAGGTGTCAGGAGGAAGTTGCTGAAGTGACGACCTGATTGATTTTTAAATGAACTTGAATTTGTGGGTTTATTCCCTTTGCTTAGTGCCTGCCAGAAATCCTGACTGGCTGGGATTTAGATTTTGGTCAAGAGCAGCAGCGGCAGGCATTATAGGTGCAGGGGATGATTGAGGATCATGGGGGGTGGGGGTGAAAATGGCCTTGGTGAAGGATAAGGATAGCAAAAGAGATTTCTTTTCTTCAGTTTAGTTCACTGACATGTCGAGTCCCTTTTTTAAAAATACACAGAGAGTAGCCGAACATCCATCACCCTTATGGATATAAGAGCGATTATTGTTTCCTATTAGTGTCGGAGCCTCTGTGAGACTCCTCAATCAGTGATTGTGTGTTTTTAAAACTTATTTTGGGGCTGCGTTCACTCTTTCATCCCTGTGCGCAGTGTAGCCTTGATGTTTCTGGTTTAACAGTACCGTGCTGGGCAGGTGACAGGTCTGTTCATAGTGTGTGTGGTCTTAAAGACACAGGAGGAAAAGGGACAGAAATTAGCATGTTCACCAGGGTGCTGTGTGTACATCAATGCCGATTGTAGCCGGAGCCAATAAGTACCCGCATATACTGCAGAGTCATTTGACCTTGGTGTGAATGCTGATTGTTCCCTTTAGCCAGATGTTAGTGTGTCATAGCAGGTTTTTTGCCCAGTGGAAAGGGGGCTATACTGTAACATGTAGTTGTTAAAGATACAGATATAGAGCTACAAGGCAGTCTGAGTATCTTATATTCACCAGAGGCCAGAAACATGACTTCAGATGAATGTTAATGTGGCTTCATAACTCCTGTGTATGTAAATAGGGAACTATTTGTCAGCTTTATAAGTCAATAATATGTCAATTAAGGAGTCTAAGGAGTCCGATAATTATGGCATAAACTGAGAGTATAACACTTTCCATTAGCATAGACTCATACATAAATCATCATAATTATTGACCAGTCATCCTCAGACAAGTACGAAAGTTGAAGTAACCTCCCTATCACTGGAGCAGCCCCCACCTGCATACTAAGCCCTGAAGGAAGGGAGGCCAAGACAGTGCACCATTCAGCACACTCCACAATGTAAATTAATGTAAATATGTTATACCTTCTCAAAATAAGGATTAGGTCATTATCTGCTGAAGCACACAATAATGTACACAGCATGTCATTTGTGTTTTCAGTGAGCGATCCACGTTTTGCCTCTTTAGCCTGAGATGGAATTATATTGACAGACTGTCATCCGTCACAAAATACTCAAGCTACGTGCATTTGATGTTTTTATTTATTTATTCATTTCTAATGCCACAGCTGCAAAGAAGTGAGGAGTTTTCAGGCTTTGTTCCTCCTCAGTATCAAAAAGTCACCAAAGCGTGCAGTCTGTTCCTGCCAGCCACTATTTACTCATCGTGGATGGCAGCAACAGACTCCAAAAGGATGAGTGACTGTCCTTGACGAAAGATTCCAAGTTTGTTTTTCAAATACTTTTTACGTCGGATACACTGATATGCTGATACTTGCGTGTCATATTGAGCATAAGCGTCTATGTTGAAGGTAACACATCCTTTCTATGTAGCTTAAGTAGATCAGCCTCCTGTGGATGACATCACTCTGAATGAATAATATAGCCATGTCTTGCCATTGGTGAAGCACACAAGTAAAAGCTCATTAAACTAGTAGACTGGGAGACAGATGGAAGTCTGCATGTCTGCTCTGCTCTTCTAATGAGGTTGTCCCTGGGAAGCTTAGTGACTGATTTCTATTAGGAAAGGGGGGGTTTGGTGCAAAAGAGGAGGGATGGGGAGAGGATAGAGAGGGAGGACGAGGCTGTGTTTGTGGTTTTTTGGTTGTACTTCAACAGTTCAACTTCCTCTGTTCCTCCAGGGAGAGACACAGTGAATGCGTCAGTGACTTATGAATCCTTATCAAACTTCTACTCCTTGCCTTGGTTTTGTAGAGAAACTTTCTTTGTCACATTTCTGATGAATTAAACTGAATTTAATCTATTTTTCTTTGTGCTGGGATAGAATAGAGTGTCCTTAAAAGCTCTATTGTCAGAGACAGTGGCAAAAATGATACCTAACTGCCTTTCCGAGCAAAATGAGTTGCCATTGCAAGCCACATTACCATGGCAACAAACCGAGTTATCGCAGTTCATGTACAGGAATAATGTAGTGCCCGAGTGCTGTTAGCGTCTGACCTCATGATATTTTTATGAATAGATATTTATTCAAGCTTGATAAATCCCAGTTCCCTGCAAAATTCCTGAAGAATAGTGACAGCATTTTTTTGTCATTGCATGTATAACAAGTGCAACAATTAGAAAAAAACTAATGCGAGAAATTGGCTTACGAGTTTTTTTCTTCACTGGCAAAATGTTGTGCATTAAATCTAGATGTTGTGGCTGAGTGCATGTATTTTTCATTAATTTTCCTCCTCAGCAGTGTCCTTTAGTCTGATACTGAACTCTGTGATGAACATCTCTCTCTGCCATTAGCATGATTTTTATTCATGTAAATGTGATGGGATCATTTGCGTAGACATGTCCTCATGAATAATAATCCAAGGTTTTTATCCCAAAGACATAACATGTTCATTTTATGTAGCTGCCTAGCGGGCAGACCTGCTTTGACCTCTCTGTTATTCTAGGAAGAGATCAGACTTTTAGTCTGAAAGGTTTGCTTAAGGCTGGAATATAGTATGGGTGGCACTGATTAAAACACTGATGTTTTGCATATGATTTCCTTCCACAACATCAGTCAGTGGTCTGAATAAACCAGAATAAATCCAAAAACGTTAGGATGTTGAATGAATGAGTCATCATCAAAGTAAATGACACAAAACTCCACATATTTAAATCAGATTAAATCCAAGCATTTTTTTCAGGAAGAAGTAACTCACACCGCGGTTATCATTTACCGTGCACATTTTTGTACAGATTTCCCAGTCCAAAGCTACACTCCCTGTTGAGAAAGTGATATTTAGATGAAGGAAAGAAGCTGCCTCTACTGTTTTACCGCTTAGGCCATCTGGCAAGATTATCATATGCACAGCTTTGCTCCCAGAGAGCCATTACAGGAAGATGAAGTAAGATGTGTGAAGTATGAATCGTGAAGTCAGTACCATATGGAAGCAGCCTAAAGGATGTAAGGAGAAAACTCTTGATTGTCTCAATGACATGAACTTTATAAAAAGCCTATGAGCTTTGACTGAACTGTCTTTCCTATGCTCCTTTCTCATTTAAAATAATATTTCTCTTGGATAAAACTTTGTCATGTCTTTTTCATGCCTGCAAGTTGAATCTTATCATGTTTTTTTGTAGGGAACCTCTGAAATTAGCTGCCATGGGGATCTATAGTCTGCAACAGCGATCAGCGAAATGCTTCTAGGGAGATGGATGGTTTTTATTAAGATTTCACAGTGAAACAGAATGGCAACAAATTGCAGCTAATACTGCTAGTTGAAGTTAAATGGATGTATAACAAATGTAAACTCTGGCTCTGTGCTGCATTTTCTGTGCTGTTACAAAGAATCTGAATACCACTTAATCCCTCTTTGCTGTTGTTTATTAGCTACTTGTGGACGTAGAAAAGGATGGGACAGCCCTGCAGGGACATTTACCAAAGTGAAATACAATGTTTCATGTTTTTACACTTACACCACATAAATGTAATGATGTGGAAATAATTGATTGTACTATGGAAGATTTCAAATGTGAGG
Organism: Seriola aureovittata; assembly: GCF_021018895.1. Lineage (NCBI taxonomy): Eukaryota > Metazoa > Chordata > Actinopteri > Carangiformes > Carangidae > Seriola > Seriola aureovittata. Next base: position 7,710,347 of record NC_079367.1, on the reverse strand, counting down.
ACAGGAATTTCCCATGTAACATTAAAATGAAATCAGAGCACACACATCAGAAAATAGTATTAAGATAGTATAAAATGTTATACATTGCAAATCATCCATCCTGTTCAGCCACTCAAGGACATCCAGTTATATACCTTGTGAAGTGAACATCTATTAGAAGTGGCTTATCCTCCTCTATTAAACCTGTCGGCCTTTAGTGCAAGCTAATGCTAGCCAACTGATAGTGTATTCGCATTATCGTGGAAATATCTTTTTCATGCACCTTGCAAACTGCACAAGTGGTGCATTACAACAGCTCTGTACAGATGTCCGCTTTGCACCCAGAAGAACTGGGGTGCAGTAAATATTGAATTTTGTTAAACATTGACCTGAGCTGCACAGATCTTCATCTTCACCATCGTCTGTTGAGCACTGCTTGAACTGAAAAATGGACGGAAAAGCTAACATCAACATCAAAAACCAAATTGGCCTCATATCAAAAATGATATTAGTTTGGTGTAATATCAGTACACAGGTATCAGGTTTGTCTCAAAAACACAGTTTGAGTCACTTAAACGTAGCAATCTACTACTGGCAACATTAGTATTAGGAGCTAAGGTGGCGTTGTTTAGTAACGTTACTGTGCCAACCAACGCATTCCCACTGTAATGTGAATACATGACCCATGGCCCCACCCCCACAATGGATTTGATAGTTATTCATTGATTTATTGATGTATTTATTCATTTTCATTTTGGCTTTTCCAAAATGTATTTGATATTGGCTGATCTCAGGTGGATAACAGTGTCAAACAATGAACCTCTTCACTTTGTTTTCTACATTGTAATTTCAGTTTGGCATTGAGAAAAATTCATGTCATAATGAAAAACAGTATGACACACTAAATTAAAAGAACAAACATAACAATGTGTATTGTATTTCACTTTATTTTTGTTTTAATTTAAACCTTCCATATGATACAAGCAGCTGTCTCAAAGGCTATAAGACTTTACTTTCAAAGAGATATAGTTATCTTTCTTTCTAAGTTGTGTTAACAGTGCAGGTCGCATCTCTTCTTTTCACGTCTTCGAGTCATTCTTACTGCCAGTCAGCTCAGGCTTCGTGGACATTTCACCGTGAACTGTTTGAACCTCCAGTGATTTCATGGCTGCAAATATGACAGTAAGAGCCAAATCCCCCCTGGATGTCACCACGCATGCCAAACCTGGGTTAAAATAGTATGACATGTACTCTTTCTCTAATTTTCTTGAGATGTGGTTTGTTGACACCTCTGCCCACCACTGCCAGTATTTCAGAATATAATTTCAATTCCCAACACACCTGAGGTGAGCTTCCAGAGATTTAGCTGGCTGGGCACAAGCTGCCACAGGTATCATAGGAAGAGAGAAGATGCTATTTCCACAAATGCCAAACTGGTGCAATTTTATTCAGTTTGGAAGGTCTGGCCGTCAGAATGCCAGTTAGGGCCAGCTGAGCCCAGTTCGCCTGTGTCACAAATACCCCAGTATCTGGCACACAATACAGCTGGGGCTGTTGTGAGCTGTGAAACTGGGGCTGTTCAGATGGAACTGCTCGGGGAGGTGTGCACTGTTAAAGAGCTACAAAGCGGCGCCACAGAAACGCTCACTCAAACATGCATACATGCATACGAGTTTAAGTAAAAGAATATGCACACACAGTATACTCGTGCCTGCTGGCATTCCCTTACAACTCAGTGTCATGCTGACAGCCAGAGGTTATTATAACTGTCTGCCTGCCCAGGATGCCAGTGTCCAAGACAAACACACACAAATTCAGGAGGTGTTTTTGCTTCACAGGAAAACATGGTACTGCTGCACTCTAGTTCTCCACCTCCTCCTTCTCCTCCTCTTGTTCCTTCTTTCCTGCTGTCTTCAGCAGCATGAGCAGCTGTGCATCAGCCACAACCCTTACATCAATACCCTCCTCCCCAACCACCCGCTTAGGCCACCCACTGACTCAAGTGACATCTGCCAATCAGCTCTCGTGTCAGCGACCGGTTAGTCGGTCAGTCAAGTCAGCATATCAGTCAGTTAATCTGTCGGTCAGAAGCGAGTCTGTTTGCTTTCCAGTTGAACGGTCAGCCAGTCAGTCAATCAAACAGACAGCTTGTCATTCCGGTGGGCCTGTCAGTCAGACGTGCTAACAGTCAGCTGCACGGCGTCACCAACGCAGCACCATGGCATCACTTTGTTAATGTTCTAAAAGCATTTTGACTCCGGTAAGGAATGTCTTTTATAAGACATTGACTCCAATACTTAACACTCAGTCAGATATTGTAGCTTATCATTTCAAAGTAGCAGTCAATAACTCTGCTCTTAGTTTCCTTGCATGGGATCATCAGAAGGTAACTACACAGTAATATTATTGAATGAAAAGTAGCAGAATTTCTTGGCTTCATGCATGTTGTTATGTGATACATCAACCTGTATTATTATTGCAAGTCTAGACCATTTGTTCCCTGAGTGGGATACTGATTGCTGCCTTTTTTTCTTTTTTTTTTTCTTTTATTTGTACACAAGCACGAACACACAGAGAAATAATGAGAGAAAGAAGGGACAAGAGAAAGATCTTGTTTATTTGTTAGGGAGGATGGTCTCTTTTGCTGTTCTTGTTGATTGGAATGATTTGGATGGATGCTTCACTGCTGTTTATTTGAATAAGTATGTGTGTGTGTGTGTGTGTGTGAGAGAGAGAGAGCGGGTTTATCACCCCCCCCCCCCAGCATATTAAAACGCCTGCAAAATTGTCCATTCTATTGAACAAATAATCTCACAGCCTGATGCATTAGTTTGCCAGAGACGCCTACACCTACCTGTTGCATATTTACATTTTAAATAAACTAGAGGGAAGATGGCTGACCCTGTCACAGCTATCTGTCACCATGGTAAACAGACAGAGGATCAGACATAGTCGAGCCTGTCTCTAAACAGCAGCTGTTAATTGTGGAAAAGCTGTATTCAGTTCCTCCTCGATGAAAAGAAGTCACAAGACACAGACAGGCAGAAGTAAGAGAGCAAGGCTGAAATATTTCCACCTTAAAGGTTAAGTCAATATGCATAATTAATTTGTGAAATTCACAGGTGTGTAATCTTTGTCTCTAAGCAATGTGCCCTCCTCACAAACACACATACAAACCCAAACACACCTCCCATTTTGGCCCTAATAGCTTTATTCTGACCTGAAAAATTGTGGATTAGAAGTAAATTACAGTTCACTGGTGCAGTAATTGCACTGATTTGTCCAGTGAAATTACATCTGATAGTAGTTACAGACACAGCAACATCATTACTACCCTAAAAATGTGCATCTTAGAACTCTTGCAGAGATGATGCACACTGACATGCTAACTGAAAGCTGATTTACCTTGTGGAGTTTGACGATGAGTGTGTATGCGTATATGTGCTTGTGGGTTGGAGGATTATACGTGCCCGTGAATTCTCCAAATTAATTATGGATGATACGGTAATATTTGAATGCTACCCTCCCACTTCCCCACCTCTCTGTCTCTTTCCCATGATGTATGACTCACGTCTCACCACGATTAAAACTCCAGCCAGTGTCTGGAGAAAATTCAGACTTCAGTTGATTCTGGGATGTATCATGTCCACTGAGCTTAAGGTGTAAATAAAATATAGAAAATAGCTTATTATTATTATTATTATTATTATTATTATTATTATTATTATTATTATTATTGTTATTATATATAAGCTGGAGATGTGTTTTTGGTTTGTGTGGCAGCTACAGAAATGTTTATAGGCCTATTTACTTCTCCTTCCAAGTTTTAAATATACCCCTGACTGTGTTTTTTCATGCATTTTATTTCTTTGTTTACTACATTTCTTATCGTTTTTCCTGTGGAGACTTTGTATAGTAATACATTGTAGCTATGACCCTTTAATGGACTTATCTCTCAAGCATTGCTTTTGCATTTAATCCTTAATTTACTTTGACATCAATGATGATATATACCTGGCCATGAGATAATGTTTGTATTATTTATTTAAATACAGTTGAGTTAGCTGAAGCAGTTTCTTTTCCATTATCACCATAATGATTTAGTCTATAACATGTCAGATAGTAGTAAATCTTGCTGATCTCAATTTCCCAGAGCTCAAAATGATGTTTCTAATCAACAGTTCAAAACCTAAAGATAAGCAGTGAACAAAACAGAGAGAAGCAGCGAGTCCTCTTAATGGAGAAGCTGGAACCAGAGAATGTTTATGTTTTTTCCTAAATAAATGACTGATAACCAGCAAATAATTGGTTATCAGTATAGTTGTTGCACCCACGGTGAAAACCTCCCAAGAAAAACGGTTGCTTTGTTCCAGTAAAAAGTAATATAAAAGTAACAGTAACTCTGCCTAAAAACAACCTTTTGGTACGGGGTAAAGTTAACACAACCAGTGCTCCAACCTGAACAACCATATAGGTCGTTTTCTTTCACCCCTCTGATATGACTCAAAGGAGTGTCTCCTGACACAGTGCACCTACCGCAGCAGGCGTACCGAACCTCTGTTGTCATGGTTGCAATAATAAACATGCGGACTGTACCGTGAGCTGCATACCTATATTTGTTGTCATGTTTTTTATATATATATATGTTTAGGTTTAAGGTTAAAATTAGTACTTCCTCAACATTACATCTCTGTTGTCATGGTTACAAAAATAATAATAAAAGCTCTTAGTCCTCTAGATGTCTAGACAGTACAATTAATGCTCCTGGAGTCAGTGCTGCTGACTTTGTTCCCGATTGATCTTAAACTGTGCAGACAATATTAAAGATATTAAAATATATTCAAAAATACGGCTGTTAAGCTTTTTTATAATCTACAAAACAATGTCAAGCCATTATTATGTCTTTTCCAATATGTCGTTGTTAAATTGTATCTCTCCATGCCGTTCTATCTTTAACAATTCTTATATGGATTGTTAATAGGTCGGTGATGCAGTGTTTGAATGTCTGAAGTATGAAATGAAACGTTCCTTCATATGGTGAAAAGTAAAGGCCTTTTACACAGCGGCCTGCTATTATGTCCCTTTTATTAGGTTTATCTGTTATTGTATTGTACTGAGTCATTGAACTATAGTGCATAACAACAATGGGCACTTGAATAGCATCCAACTCATTTCAGCTGGATGTTATTTAAAGATCAGCACCTGAATAAAAAGAAACCAAACTGCAATAGCCAAGAGGTGCTCAGGCTTCATCCAGGCTGTCCATGCTGGTAGTCTTCCACTCTGACAGCATGCTATGAAATATAAATTAATCCATAATGTCCTCTGTGAGTATATACTAGGAAACTGTACAGCATGTTCAAAATGTCATTCTCAAGTCCAAGTCCTGAGTGAAGAGTCTGATGCTTCCCTGGAGGCAGCAAGAGGGAAAATAAAAACTTCTTTTAGCCAAACTCTCCCTGTAGTTCCTCCAGCCTCCGCTGATGTGCTTTGACGTCAGTGGATGGCAAAAGTAAACTGAGTTGCTGCAGTTGACTGCAGCGATACAGAGAGAACATCAGCACACATTGTGGATGTTACAGACATGACACCTCTATGACTAATTCATGAAAACAAGGCAGACAACTGCAAAGTGCTCCTCTAAGGATCAGAACCCAGCTGTCTTTTTATAACTTGTGTTTCCTTTACCTTATCTGAACAGTGTGGTAAGAGGCTACCTGAAACCAGTGAATGCTATTGTTATGTGTGTAGCTGCAGTGTTTTTACACACACTAGAGAACATCAAATTATGATTTGTGTGCACAGGGGAAATAGAGTTTCAATTATATGAGTAGAATGGTGAATGAGGCAACATGATTGTGGCTTTGAGACGTGATAAACTAACTGTGTTGATATTTTCTGTGCTTATAACCATTCTCTATTCATGAACTAAAAAATACAGCTACTGTATTGAGCTAAGGTCAGAGAGCTGCTTGTTTCATTTCTCTTCTCAACACAAAAACATCATATTTTGATTAGATTTTCTCTTTTTCAATCATGTGCCAGTCTTAATTTGGCATAAATTGTTTTATTCACATTTAATTTAAATTATTTTGCCATACAAGTTGAGGCAATGTGTGAAATCGGTATCTTAGAAACTGTGTTGTTTAAAATGTAAAATATGATTGTGAAGTTGATGGTGATGGTATTATTATCAGTGCTGATGATGGCAGCCACATTGACAAGAATCATTAAATAGTCTCATGGCTGAATTGAATTGGGATTCCATTAGAAAAGATCTTCAGTAATTACTGCTTGTTTTCTAGTCAGAACCAAAAGTGTGGAACTAATGTTGGTGTAGATGCATTGCAGGCTCCACTACCTGACTCTGCTAATAGGTTTTATATTGACACACCAAAAAAAAAAAAGTTTGGACAGTTAATTGCAGTTTAGAGCAACAAAATTTACCCATTAAAAATAACATTTATTGTCAGCTCTTTCAAAATATAAACCCGTAATAGAATTTCTCTATTTTAAATCTTGCAATTAATAATGCTCACTTTAATCCTGAATAGCACTGAGTATAAGCAAACAGCAGAATAGTTTGAAAAGTATAGGCTGTGATCTGAGAAAAGGTTGCAGCCTGTAAAAGTTGTGTGTGCAGACGTACATAAAGGCTGACATTTTTCACACTTCCTGCCCCGACAGTATGTGTTTGTCTGCGTATTTGCCTGCCTGCCTCGGCATTTCTCTCTGCTCCCTCTCTCTCTCTCCAGCCGGATGTGATCTTTCTGTCAGGCTGTAGATGTTGTAGATTGCTCACCTCGGTGTTGGTGAGATCCTCCCCGTTCATCCACTTGGCCTTTTAATGATGGTGGCCTACCAGCGGGGTGTGTGTGTGTGTGTGTGTTTGTGTGTGTGTGTGTGTGTGTGTGTGTGTGTGTGTGTGTGTGTGTGTGTGTAAGTAGGTGGGTGGGGGGGAGGCTTGGACGCTGCCAGAGGACAGCTGTGAGGCCTCACTGCTGGCCAAGCCCTTCCAGCCCCAAGCCCTTGTGTCCATATGGGCTTTATTAAGAAGCAAGCAGCAATACAATTGAGTGGTGTGTGTGTGTGTATGTGTGTGTGTGTGTGTGTGTGTGGTGGGGGTTGTGTTGGGGGTGGGGCGGGGGGGGGTGATTTTCAGGCAGCTCAACTCTGAAACAACTGACTTGTTTTCTGTCATTTTGAAAGATGAGGGATAGAGAGCCGCAGAGACTGAATTAATGTGTGCGTGCGTGCGTGTGTGTGTGTGTGTGTGTGTGCTGTATGCATTTGCATGCCCATAAGTGAGAGTCAGTGAAAGAGCTGGTGGAAACTGCAACTTCGGCCAGTTTAAATAATTGAATCTGTCGTCCACTCGTGTACATTGAGCCAGCAAGTGTGCCTTTGTGTAGGTATGTGTCTGCCAGCCTGACACATCTTTCTGCATAGCTGATGAGCATTACTTGATCTCCGTGCCAGCAGAGTGATATGCCTGCAGGGCCAGAGTGATAATGACTGACCATACAATGGGGTGCATTCACATCCAGGATGCCTGACATACTAAGTTAAATTTAGTCTGTTGAGTATAATTGCAGTCCCAGTGACAAACACTGAATTCTCGCTGTCAGAGAACAGAGGGCGCTCAACTATGTATGGTTTGTCAAAAATGTCAAGTGCCACAGTCTCTCACATACCACCCAACACATTTCTGAGACATTCATCTTTACTATATGTGCACTGTACTGTAATGCTGCACAACTGACGAAATTACACTCATTATACGTCTGAGGAAAGAAGGAGGCACAAAGGACAACAGAGCAGGAATCCAAAGATATGTATTTTGAGTAAAACCCTTGTGTGTGGAGGGCGACACAGAATATGTTGGCAACCCATGTTTTGTTATTGATATGTACACAGGAGAAGATTAATATTCCTCACCTGCAGAAGTCCAAGATTGTTTTATCCTTTGAGACCTGTACTAAACAAGCTATTTTCATACCTTCGTCACAGTTCTAGAAACTTCCAGCAACACTATCTTCTCCTTGTTTCTCAGTCAGATGTAATGTGCTTGCAGTAATTGATGAAGACCTCTCTTTGAAGTTCTTCCTCTTTGATGTTACCATGTGACACAATTTACATTCATGTGATTCTTCACAGTAAAATATTGAGGTTCACCTTTCGCTCTATTGTTTCAATCTAGTCTCCATTTGAGGAACTTTTTACAAGTTATGAAACGTGAATGTGTCGCTGTTCTTGCTCTGTCACTTTCATGAGCAACTGAGTGCCACACAATGAATATCTTCAGTTAGAGACAGTCTAATTATAAGTCCCATCGTCCCCACATTAAGAGATTTTTACACCTTGCATCCCTCTATGATGGCCTACTTCTCACCTCGCCTTAAGAGTGTGGCTCTTCAGAATAGCTAGAAACAGTTTTTTCTTGCAGTGTGGTCGAAAGACATGTTGTACAAACTGCTTCTTTTCTTGCATGACCCAGCCATTACATCCTAGCCACATGTGGTCTTACACTATAAGCGAGTCGTGATCTGTAGCATAAAAAGTCAGACATAGTTCATGACTAAATGTGTAAACAGGGCTTTACATCTGGGCATCCTTTTAGGATTCAATGATTCAAGCTTTGATATAGACATCAATCTGATTATAGTGGCAGCTGTGTTTGCCTGAAACCAGCAAATTCACTGTGGCCTAATCAGCTTTCTGAACATAATGCAGTGACTTATGCTGGAGTTAAGTATTGATTAAATCTGTCTAAGAATATTTGATTTCTTAATTAAAGAATTATAATCTGATTATCCGATGACAAGCTTCCATTAGTTTTTTTTATTTGAATGTGTGGAGGCATGGAGCAGTTGGACCAGTGGTATGTAAAGATAAGAACCCTTCCCAACTGTCCCCTCAAGATTTCTGCAGCCAGTTCAGTGAGTTGGGAGGAAACATAGACATAAAGTTTCTTTAACAAAATCAGCAATACATAGCAGGCCAGACATACTGACTATTTGTTTGTGCAATAGATATAGATGTATGCATATAACTGTAAAATATATGCATATCTGTTAAAGTGAATCCTTGCATTTTGTGGATTCGTCATATTCATCTCTATAATGTGCATTTTCTCTGGCCTGAACATGAATAATAAGAGCTACAGTGAAACAGCAAATCTTTTTTTTTTTTTGGTCTTAATCGTAATGATTTACTTGATATAAGCTAATGCCATGGTTAAACAGGTTTTTGAATGTATAAATTTTACAAACCTCTGTGGCTCATTTAGTCCCATTCAGTTCCAAATACAATAAAAAAACAACTCTAGTGACATTCTAATTCAGTAAAGGTAAAGTACTGCTGTGAATGACAACATTTGCATTTTTGTAAAGTGTCATCAGAAGATTAATATCAGGCTATATCAACATTTTCAAAGCAGCTGCTTCCCTGAATTATAAGAATGTGCACATTTAGACACAGAGGAAGAGTTTCCAATTCTGCTCTTTATTTCTTGCTCCAGTGAATCTGCTTGGGAAAAAAAATATCACAATCTGTTAATGTTCATCTACAATATATTTTTCTTCTTTGTGTCCCAACAACACAAACACTCAGCCAAAGGTTGTTGGAGCCTCTAAAATCAACTATTGTAGTGTTGCAGTAGATATTACGGACTCTGGTTAGGAGGTCAAGCTTTGCAGAGGGAACATTTTAACGTCTTTGGGAAAACACAAAAGAAAAGCAGTCTTTGAAATGATATACTTGGATTAGGCTCCCTTTTGTTTCCCCCCACGCAAAGACATTGTTACTTTTATATCTGCAGTACATTCAGTGCTAGATATTCTGTGGCTTTCTCAAAAAAGATAAAAGTGAATAAATCAAATGAGAAAAAAAAGAAACAGCCAGACTCTCTTCCAGAGACATAACAAAGAGATCCTCAGCTGATGTAAGGCTGCTGTCATGGATGGCATATTTTTAACACCTCTCTGGGGAGAGTTGGCTTGACTTCTGGGTGTGACATTGTGTCTCAGAGCCTATCGTGAAAATGACTTGAGGGTGTGACCACATTGTTCTGTAGGCACCTGAGTGGCACAACAGCCACAAATAATGGCGCTCTCTTATTTAGGATTGAAAACGCACACACACATGCACACACACACACACACACACACACACACACACACACACACACACACACACGCACACACACGCACACACACGCACACACATGCACACTACATGTGGCCATATAGAGAGAGTCGTGCGAGATCTTTATTTCCACTTCATCCTCTGTTAATACATGAAACAGCTGTGTTCCAGACATCTTAACCAGAGTCATGTGATGCACCACAGGACTTGGTGGAGTTAGGAGGAAATCATCTGTGTGCGCGTGTATGTGTCAGGCCAATGGAATCCACTCTTCTTACTCCCTTGAAATGTATTTAATTCACTGCTGTTTCTTCTTGACAGTTTTATAATAGAGGGGGAGTTCAGTTCAGTTCAGTTCAGTTCAGTTCAGATCAGATCTCCCCAAAGAAAACTAAAATGTGCCCAGGAGGTATGAAGTCACAGAGGACAGATGACATCTCCTTCAGGTGGAATTAACAATCCTGGTCATACTGAAAGTATACTGGTCAAGTGTATTATGTTGGAAGTCAATAATCACAAATGCACTTTATGTGATAACTTAACCACTGACCTTATTTTCTTAATCATAATCCTGTGGGTAAAAGAAAAAAAAACTTTAGTATCCATGGCTCAAAAGTGCTGACTCACTTCCTGCTTTTATGACTACAAACTATAAATCTTTATTATGATTCTGATATTCACAGAGCTTACATATGCAATTATCAGTGTGAAACACACTTGAAGTCCTTGGATGTGTTTCTTTGATACTGCCTAATGGACACTGGTGCCACTGTAATAGTCAAGCCCAATCAATAATGGCTAACTCGACACAATGTGCAACGCATAATGAGATTTTGGAGCCAAGAGCGAATGGAGCCTCATTCAGTAGATTTGTTGAGCCAGAGTTGGGCGTCTGATCACTTTCAGCAGTCACTGCACTCATTTTTTTCCCCAAGACAAGCTGGAAATTGGACATGAAATCTGAGCTCGTGCCACTTGGATACAGGCTTTCCTCACAACTGAAATGAATACATTATGATGGTAGAGATGAGCTATATATGTGAGTTACCCACTCTCTCTACATATATATATATATATATATATATATATATATATATCTGTCTTACCTTCTATTCCTGTCTCTCATATCGCCTGTTCTCTGAGCAGGTTGAACTTTCTGCCACTGCCTCTGGGGCAAAAGCCTTTTTAATCCATTTAGATTGAGATCGTTTAGCTGAGACCTGGGTGTCTTTCTAAGCACATGTGTGCATGTTGTTGCTTATCTTTTCCGCCAAGCCCTCGAGAGCAGCAATTGAAAGCAGGTCATGCTGCGGTAAATGAAGTCATCGTCAGGTAACTCCAGCAGTGTAAGTTGCTCTCCTCTGTTTTCTCCACCATCAAAAAGTATGACGAAGTGTGTGTTTGAGTGTATGTGTGTTAGGTTGGAAGAAAAAGAGAGAACAAGTGATAATGACTTGAGGTTTGAAGAACAGAGACTCAAAGAAAAAAAAAAAACACACCAGTGATTAACTGTTGCAGGGCCTTTGTTCCAATGCAGTACTCCAACTAAAGAAAATGCCATAACAATTACATCGATATTGGGGGTTGTTTCATCAGGATAAACAGCTGGTGATGCAAATTCTCCAGTTAGATACCATTAAGCCATGATAGAAAAGAGGGTCCAACAAGACATAATTAAATCCATACTTTGGGACTATTTTCCTCCACGTCATTCATTCCACTCAGTGAATTCTATTCACTCAACTCCCTCTTATTCCCTAAAACTGTCTTTAAGAGTGTTGTATCAAAAATATCAAAAAGCATTGTTTTCTAACATTATTCTCTAAGAAGTCTATTCTGTTGTTAGCAACCTGGGTTATGTGAGGTGGAGTTTGTTTTTTTTCCACAGTATGTTGGAAGTGACAGCAGGTAAAGCTGTGTTTTCCTGTTTGGCCTCATCAGGGCAGGGTTGTCTCACTGTTACAATGAATAAATACAGACACATTGAGCAGACGTCAAACCACAGCATTAGAATGACGAAGCTAGCTCAGTTGACATGAGCTCGGGATGGGACAACAGTCAAGATGATGGTCAAACTGAAGTTAGGAGTGATGAGCGAACCTCGGCTGTCTTGACCTTGCTGCTGTAAACGCACAAGTAGTTTTCTGGGCCAAATGTGCGACTTGGGAAAACAGAGGATCCCAGAAACGTGCACTCTTCTGGAAAACCTCGATCTTCATCTGGTGCCGTGACTTCCAGAAGCTGGTGGATGTTTCAGTCATATGCATCATGTATGTCATGATTTATTCACAAAGTCTGTTTCTACTGAGTGTAAAACCTTCCTTTGTGATATTTTGAAGGATTCAAAAAAAAATTGTCATGGCTTTTCAACTTAGGTTTTTGTATAACCTGGAAATGTCCATAAAGACAGGTGCATCATAACTATGTGCATCACTAATGTAGTTTATTTATATATTTTTTTAATAATCTGAATATGCATAGTAATTAAAGCTGTTAAATAAAATGGAAAGGAAAATATAGTGAAGTACAGTTATTATATAAGTATCATAAATTTGAACTTTAAATGTAATCTTAAGTAAAGTAGTTGAGTAAATGTACATTTCAGCACTGATGGTGTGTTAAAAATGCATTGAACTGTATTCAGTGTGAGTCCTGTAGCCTATACAACTTTAAGAACAGTTGAGCTTAGACCAAGGCTTCTCATATTGTGAGTGTGTGTGTGTGTGTGTGTGTGTGTGTGTGTGTGTGTGTGTGTGTGTGTGTGTGTGTGTGTGTGTGTGACAGAGAAATAAGAAAGAGAGACAGAGGAACAAGGAAGGAGAAGGGATAGAGCTCCAACGAATGATGACAAATCATGGTTTCCAGCCCTGTGGTATTGGGAGTGCAATTTGTCGTATTAGTAGAAAAACGCTGAGCCGAGTAACAAGAACTCATCACTGTTGTTATTGTGGCGACAACTCTCTCAATCCCTCTGCCGGACGGCCCCTGTGTGTAGTAGTAGGAGAGTTGTGATAAATAATTGAAATGTTGACTCAGCCCAGTGGTCTGGGTCAGAACAAGCTGTATTTGAGTGTGTGTGTGTGAGTGTGAGTGTGTTTGTGAGTGTATTTGTGCATCACCCTAGTGGGTTTGAAAGACCTAAGAGGCTGCTGTCTGAAAGGCATCATTGTATATTCAGTGGGGAGAGAGGGCATACGGTTTGGACACATACGGAGGTGGAAGGGCGGTGTTGGGGAGTGGGAGGGTAAAGCGAGTGGTAGAGAGGGAGAGAGAGAGAAAGAGAGAGGAAGTGTGAAATTGAACAGCTGTTTTCCATCGCCCAGTTGACATGCCTTCCGTCCCACCATCACTAAATAATGTTTGAGCTAGCCGCGAGTGCCGTGTAGGCACACACACACTCACACATAGAAACACACATAGAAAAATATGCTGCTGGCTTGTGCGGTAGAGCACACCACACAGAGGAAGTTCGCGTGAGCTGGAACCTCCGTTGTGTTTTTCAGGACATAATTTATGTCTGCCTTATAACTCAGCAAGACATGGAGGCTGGAGGCTTCCCACTGGATGCACATTCCTCCTCTAGTTACCACAGGGCATTCTGATACTCACAATCTGACGTGAACACAACAGAGCAGGATGGAGAGTAACAGGTGCCCACATTGCTATTGGAAACCCCAGTTTATTGGACTGAATAGCAGAACCGACTGGGAGAAATGCCTCTGTTTCTTCAATATATCAATCTGATTTAATAACAAGCTTGTGTCTTCAATTCCCAAATTTTTTGTCATGTTTTCCTAGTTTTCTTGGTTTAAATGTTAAAGAGAATCTTTGTCTTGCCATTCAGTGTCAATTAAGGGATGTGCAGAAGAACGCATATTTTCTCTGGCATTTAGTGGAGCTGTAATATGTCAAAGAGATTTTCTCTTTGAAGGTGTCACCTTAGAGAAATGCCTTGAACTTATAGTTGGGTGTGAATATAGAGCTGACGTTGCTGCTCCACCTGCAAAAATATGGTTTAAGGGTGGAAGATGTAGGAAAATTACATTTGTGGCACCTGCATGCTACCAAGTATCATAGCGTCCCCGCAAGTCTGTTTCAGTCATGCATTTCATTGCATGAAATATAATTTTGTTATTATTGCACTGCTGTCCATTTCCCTTGAGTCGAATCCAGTTTTGCTGCTTCTTGTGGCTGATTGACATGCAAGAGATAATCCACCAAAGGATTTGAACGTACAACGCAGAGGGAAGGAACCACCCAACGCGAAGCAGAGTGCTTTGAAATCCTTTTACACACACTTTAGAATGGATTATCCTGCTTATACGGTCATCGGCCAGAAATTTAAATACCGCCGTTCATTTATTTTGTTTGAAAATTTTGGATTCAGAATTCAGAGAGGAATGAAGGACACATTTACTTAGATTTGTTAGCGACAAATTTCGTCAAAGTCAGTCCCAAACATGTATTCTCTACAGTGGGCTACATGCATTTTCTCATAACACCGTAATTTAAATTTATCATCATTTTCATCTCTATTCTTTCTCTACTAAAAAGCAACAATTGAGGTGAAGTTAGGTTTTATTTATGAAGGATATAACTGTCAAAAACTGTGCTCATGTGTGTGGTGTGAGGTGATTTGATCAAGAGAGGCTTTACAACACCACCCACCACTGTCATTAGACTTTAAATCAAATATTGGGGCAAGGAAGTCACATTATCTTTTTACAGCTGAGCCCCACCTCCTTTAAACCAATGAGAAGAAGAAGAAGAACAGCAAAGACATGTTTATGTCGGTTCCCATCGCTCATAGAAAGAATCTGGTTGAGAAAATAGGTTTTTAGGGCCTTTAATCTTTACATTTTCTACTCTGAGCAGCTGCAGGTGCCACAGGGGAGGAGCCCTCTGGTGCACTGGAACATCAGCTCTCAAACTGCCCCCTAAGCCCTACACACTAATCCTTGATTTTGTATGATCACATGAGCTGCCACCATGACAGCGACTGCCCCAGATCTGAATCAACAAAACCCAGTGAGGGCGATCAGGTCTCTGAAACCAAACACACACACACACACACACACACACACACACACACACACACACACAAACACACACACACACACACACACACACACATACATACACACACACAGAGAACTGGTATTTAATAACAATAGAGGTTCATCTAGCATATGCTGATTTTATTAAATGCATAGAGTAATTATGTTTAATTATCAGTGTAAATAATGCAACATTTTATTTAATACCCAGTGTGGGTTTAAAAACACATTATTCTACATAGGCCTTGATGCAAATTAAGTCACACAGTGCTACATTCAAATAAGTAAAAAAAAAAAAAAAGAACAAGAAAACACAATCAGTCAGAAAATTAACTGAAGAAAAAGGGGCATACCTGGTAGTCCTTTTAAATGTCAATGTCAATGTTTCAATTAAAATTTAAATTGCGTTAAGATTGAAATGACTTGCTGAAAAAAAATAGTCCTGGAATCACTGTATGCCTTTCATGCAAAACAGCTGAACCACATTGTCCTCAGGTTTGTCAAATGCCACATCAAAAGTCAAGTGCAACAAAGAGACACAACAGTTATTCAGCAGAGATGATGCACCATATCAACGGGAAATTGAAAACAAGCCAACTTCACTACTTTGGCCCAGCCCTCCAAAGCTCGAGCCTTTGGCTGCTAATGTAAAATCAAGTGTCACTGGACCTTAGAAAACACTTTGGGATGCAGCTGGAAAAGATGCATTTTATATTTGTTTTTGTGTTTGGAATGAATCAAAGGTTTTATTCAACATCTTTATCATGAGGAATTCATATGACCCATATTGATGGGTAGATTAGATTATATCGTATTGTCCCTGCTGGTTGTCTCTAGCATTGAATGGAAGCATTTTCTCCAACATGTGATGTCTTTTTTTGGGTTTGTGAGTTACAGTAATATGGTGACACCAGATGGAATTTGATACCAGATGGAAAAGAGACTCTGATCTTTGTTCGACTCTTGGCACGGCCGGTCCATGCAATGACAGGAGTGGAGCGGGGAGGTCACCAGATTCATCCTCTTCCTCACTCTCTCTCTGTCTCATTAGAGTTGTCCGTGTAGTGAAACTACTCCCTCCCCAGTCCGCATTTTAGAGCACGATGCCTAATTGCTTTATGCCTTAGCATTTTTCTGCCTAACTAGATCTGCACAGTCCTGCACACTAGGGGGTTATGGGTATCAGTTTGTGGCTTGTGGCCATCTTACCATGCCTTTTCCCAAACACAGTTTCCATCTGTTTGCTGAAAATAAACCACAATGTCCTAAATGGCGAGTAATGTATTTATCCAAGAAACAGTCTTGGTAAACAGTGTTTGGGAAAAACACTTTGTATTCTGTGTGTAATCATATTGTAACACCGTCAGTTCAGTAATGCCTGCAAGGGGTAATAGAATAATTCAGAGTGTGTGCTTGGAAGTTGCACAGCCCACACACACACACACACACACACACACACACACACACACACACACACACAGGTTTGTTCAGTCTGTAGCCCACCACTGTTTTTGGGAGGGGTCATGATTTGGTCAATAACAATAGGAGTTCTGTCCTCTTCTTTGTTCTGCCGGGTCAAGTGGGCTCTCTGGATTCACATAACTCACATGCACATGCACACACCTACACACTTGGTCACAGCCCTTTGAAATCAAAGCCTCCAATTGTTGGTTGTCTTTCACTTCTTTCTATTCCTCTGTCTCTCTTCATCAGTCTCCCCTTCCTTTGCTCTTTCCCCCGCCATCTGTCCCTCCCACTTTTGTGCCTTTCTTTAAGTCTACCACCTTTCAGTTTCACTTTCCCTTCGTCGTTTACCCTGCCTGACGGCTGAGTGACAGACTGACACTGAAACAGGAATCCCCACCACCACCACCACCACCACCACCACCACCTCCCAATCACCTCCTCCTCTTGCCCTTACCGGTGCCAGACTGATAACACTTTGCAGTCACCCTTCAGCAGAGCTTTCTTTTATTTGTGCTGCACATTAAGTTGTGCAATATCTGAAGCAAAGGAGCTGCACTTCACACGACTGGTACATGAGAGCAAGGCCGCTGGCTGACAGATATCTCTCGACACACTGGACTGTCATGATGGATAGCAACAAAGCTATTTCAGTGCATCAGAAAATAATGTGGTCTGAAGGAGATGTATTGATTTGGAGATACAGGGAGGCTACACATCTTAGGGGGGCAGGAAAGTGTGTGTGTGTGTGTGTGTGTGTGTGTGTGTGTGTGTGTGTGTGTGTGTGTGTGTGTGTGTGTGTGTGTGGTACCCCAGAAATTGATATCCATATTGGCCACTTCTCCACATCATAATTTACATGCAATGCCATTGTTGAATGGCAATGGAGGAAGTCGTGTGCCCTTCCTTTGCCCTTTTCTTCAGTAATGGGAGGTAGGTAGGGAGGTAGGTAGGTAGGCATGTATTAGTAACAGTTTGCAACCTGTCACAGACCTGCAGTCAATCAACTTTTGCAACTTTTGTTTATTAACAGTGATCATAATTTTTGATTTCGTTAAAGGTCCCATATTTTACACTTTTCCTGTGTTTTATTTGAAGTGCTGATCTATGAGAAGAGATTCTTTTGTTTTTAAGTATCAAAAACCATCTCAATGTAGTTTTACATCTCCACTCATAGACCTCTCTCTGGTGCTCTAGTAGCCAATTAGAAGAGAGGCTGTGGCTCTCCTGACGGCTCGTCTTAAGGCTCAGTTTCTGAATACGGACTGTGCGCATTTCTCTGTGGACTGATTGCTTTGATACTTTCACAGCAGAAATATAGAACCTACACCTGCTGTATAATAAAAAAAGTAATGGAAATCTCACAATATGGGACCTTTAAAGCAAGAATGTTTTTAAATGTTATATATATATATATATATATATATATATAAAAGAACATCCAATATCGACATGTTTGTCTGGTGTTAGGGTGGGTGTGTTGAAGTGTGTTAGAAAAAATGGAGGATGAAGATGAGAAGAGAAGGCAAAAAAGAGATGTGCTTTTCTTATTGATCTAACTTCTTTTGGCATTTTTTGGCAACAAACAGGATTGTCACGTTCTCAGCCTGGCACTCAAAGCTGGAAACCCTAATGCTTTAAACTCTTATCTGTGTGTGTGTGTGTGTGTGTGTGTGTGTTTACATGCGAGACAGAGAGAGAAAGTGTATATCCCCCCAGCAGAAAGTCCCACTGTCTTCCTGCACTGTTTGTTTGAAATGAGCTTGCCAAGAGTCAAGGCTGATTGATGTCAAATGCAGCACCAATGGGAGAAAAAGAAAGGAATATAAGAGAGAGACTCTGAAGTTATCCGGGAGCTGATGAGTTATTCATGTTAGATGTTTAATTATGTAGGTCAGGGTACAGTATGTACAAGTCTACACAAGCTTGTATTGTTAGTAATAACAACTGTATTTGTTCAGCACTTACTTTTTTTTTTATATTACATTATAAAAACTTACCAGCACAAAAAAATTAAAAAATGTCCTCAATAATAATCTGAGCTGCTGGCTCCATAAAGGCAGCAGGGCAGAATTAGTAAAAAACTGATGATGATATTTTTTATAACAATACAAACAAACATTCAAATGTCCACTACCTTGGTTTGTGTACGGCTCATTTCTCCCTCAAATTGAATCCAAAAGGATAACTAATACTGCTGGCTCAAGTCCACAACACAAAACAGGACAAACAAACAAATTATCAAAATTAGAGTTCTGGGAGATTAACAGCTGAATCCTGTTTATAAAATTAGCTTTATGTTAAACAGCAGGAAAAAAAAAAGATTTAAAAACAAGAGTTTGTTTTGTCCTTAGGCAGGAAGCTAAAAAAGTTTGGTATCCACTTGTGTACTCATGTGCTTTTAAGTGTTTGTCTGTGTATGTTTGGGTGTGTGTGTGTGTGCGTGTGTGTATGCATATGTCCGTGCAAATGTGTTTTGGTTCTCGTAGGCGGGCGGAACATTGGCTTGTTGGCGGTATCTTTCCCTGAAGTCCTGTCTAATGGGGATAAGTGAATGGCCTGTGGCAAGACAGATAGAAGGATGTGGTGTTTATTCCGACGGTTCCACGGGCCACATCCCCAACATCACAACAAGGGGGACAGGGAGTTGGAGGAAAGGAGAGGAATTCACAAGGGAACAGTGATGATTAAGACCACAAATGGGAATGATAGGAAGAGAAGGAGAAGGGAGGAGAGGGGAGGGGATTATTGGGAGGAGAGGGACACCCCAGGCAAGATCATGATGGAGAACGGCAATCGGGAACGACAGAGAGACTTACACTCTGTCATGAGGGTTTCAGTATTGTTAAGAGATCCTCATATGCATACTTGAAGCCCTGCTATCCACAGTTGGCAGAGTCGGGGCCCTTAGAAGGCAAAAACTCCCCAGTTGGCTGTGGTGGCTTTAATCTGCGTCGCTCACTCACTCACTCAGTTTTATTGTTGATGAATGCACAGCTTTATCCAGCTTTAACCACACACATGCATGCACACATATCCACTTTATGAATACATTTGTATTTTGTGCCAGATTATGAGGCGGATTAGCCACATGGGATGAAAAGATAAAAGTTCAGGGATGATAGACTCAAGCAAAGTGTTTTGGATATCTAAACAAGAAGACGGCAGCAAGACAGCTGACAAAATGAAGAGTGAGTGTTATGACAGGGAATCTAAAAGAAAAGATTCTAAAAGGAACAAAATACTGCACATGTTCATTGTCAGCTTCAGCTCTGCTTAAATATGCTTATGGAAGACTTAATTAAAGTATAAATGGACTAATACAGTATGTGTTGGCTGAAACGGCCACTGATTTATCATGAACAGAAGAATTCAGAAAGAAAAGGCTTCTTTGCATCAGATGCTTGCCTCTATGTCACAGTTCAGGAGTTAACCCAAAAAAGGTAAAGTGCATCTTCCTAATATTATTATTATTACAATCACAAATACTAATATTTACATCACACTCCACTGATAACTGGAGAGTATGTTTTTAAGGGAAGCTAAACGACCTCCTCAGCAGGAAATATTTGTACGGTTTTAGACAGAGCAGAAAACTGCCAGAAACTGGCAAAGCAAGTTTGTTTTTGGCAGATTTTGTGACATTTATATTGTGAGACAGCCCATCATAATGAAACACTGCCAACATATACAGTGCAGTAGCTGGCTGCGCCTTTTGAGATCTGGTTCTGGAGGTATTAAAAACACAGCGGTTCTTCTCTGCTTTACTTCTCTAATGAGAATTCCTGTGTTTGTAGAAATCTATACTGTTTTCTTCTTTTAATCTCCAGCCTCAGTTTTAAACGAAAGTGGTCTTCTATTTGATTTGGGCTGGTATTATTAGGGACTTAACAAGCTTTACGTTTAACATGGAGAACCCTGAACTCACGCTATTATAGTTTTTGATTTGAGTGCTTGCTGTGTTTTTGCTTCCCATAGAAAGAAGCTGGACTTTCTTCATCATTATGATCCTTGTTCAGGTTCAACTCTAACTACTGGAACGATACTAAACCTTGAACCCTCTACAAAGGGAGATAATTGTTTTGTTGTGTCCCTATATATCACACATTTATACAGTTTCCATGCAGTCAAAACCCTTTTAAAAAAAACCTTCGAGGGACACTGCACTGTCACATCAAAGTCCATTTACAGGTCTTGGCGAGTCCGACTGCACAGATGAAATAAACAGACAAAAAGTCATGTTGCTTGAAAATGAAAAAAAAAAAACATCTGAAGGTGTAGAGTTTGAAAGAAGTTGAGCTTACCAGACCTCTGTGGTCTGCTCCTCATCTCTGCTTGAGGCTAGCAGCTCGGGGCTACATTAGCCCCAATTAGCATAACACATCTGAATCTCCAACCAAACTGTCAGTGGTTGAGTTGCATTGTGGGTAAAGTAGGTTCCAGGTTTTGAAAGGAATAAGTAGATAGCATAGCTCTTCTGTCTGTGAGTCTAAAATAAATACAGTGCATTAACCTGCAGGTCTGCCTTTGTTTACTTGTGGTCAGTGCTAATAACAGCAGATACTCCTGGATTTAAAGTACTATTCATATTTACCTTGAGCGTCTTTCTATACATGATCTGCCTCTGTGCTGTCTCTATTTATATCAAAATCTCTGACTTGTTTGATTTTCAACTCAGCTGTAAATGACAGAATTTCCCCCTGGGGATCAATAAAGTCTAATCTCTCATCAAACTCTCATGCACCATCACATACACATATACACTTGCAAGTAGATACACACGTACACACTCAATTTGGCCGTCAGATGAAAACAATCTGGAGGGACAACTGTAGTATATTACAATGTAGTCACCAAACAAACAACCATACAATAAGCTCCATTTATTTTCCAACACCTGTTGCATGTGTGTTGTCAGAAACATAATCTAACATTATTGATTATAGCTGAGCAGGAATGTTGGGCTAAACTGGCCTGGAACCCAGTTAAGTTTATAATCATGTAGGGTTAGCTATAGAGCTCATACATCTTGTGTCAGATGCAGATTATGGGTGAATGAACAGCTGTTGGCGCAGCACGTATGCCAGGTGTAGCGAGGCAGTGTTGCAGCACAATCTGTCGGTACACTTACAGTGCACTACAAATATAACACGACAAAATATCCATCAATCATCAGCCCATCATTCATCTTAGTGTGCATATGCCATATTATTCATTCAGTCATCTGTTTCTCCATCCATCTGTTCATCCATTGATACAAACATAGAAACATCCACCCGCTCTTTAAAACCTTCCCTTATCAGCATCAACCAGTTAGATCTTCATTAAAGTTGTTGCAAAACTCTGCTGCTAGTGGCTCACATCACTCACCTTCCTTGTATAAACAAGCTCCCTGCAAGCCCCACAAGGCATATGGTATACATGTCAACATTCCCTGTTTATTTATTTTCCTATACATGCATTCAGTCGCAGGGAGAATCACAAGCATGCATTTGGCGTGCTTTTGGGAAACACCCTGACATTTTCAAGTTACCATCTGCGCTGACAGAATAACAAGCCCTGAAGCTCTGAAACACATTACGGCAACATGCTGGCGTGCCGACGTGCACAAGCACACACATTTGTAATGGTTAAGACAAGTGAGTGACCACTGCCATCCATGAGCAGGCCTTGGGCAACTCATTCATTTTGGAGACCACCACCGCTTAACTTCCCTCCCACGTGTCAGAGCAGACAGGAGAACGTAAACATCACTTTATGCCTATTGCATCTTGTACAGGGAGAGCTGCACATCCCTCACTGCCTCTGGAGGTCTTCTCAAGCATTTAAAGATTTAAGTTCTGTTTGGGAAGCTTTTTTTTTTTTTTTTTTTTTTTTTTTAAAAAGCAACAGCGTTTTTCCCTTTCTTGGCCACGAGCTGCACTGTCATCACCTGCAGGATAGACAGGTTTTTACCTTGCCATTGGCAACTGTGAATATGTTATGTCTAGTGTGGGCTTGACAAGAGAATAAATACGATATAATACAAATGTAGGTGACGTAACTATGCTGCAATCATGAAGCAGCATGAAAATTAAACTGTCACCTACTCCGGGAGTTTATTTTAATGGCTGCTTTAATAATTGTGTGTCCCTTGAAATGTTGTGGGTGTTATGCAGGGTAATATGGCATTTCTGATTACAGTCATTTATCAATGTCTTTGTTATTGTCAGAACAGAGGCATTTAATAGAACATTACTGTAATAATGTTGTTTGGGGAGTCGTGTTGATATTATTGTCTTGAGAGTAAAATGACAGTTGGATGAGCTTGTTTAAAATATGAAGGCTTATTTTTTTCATGATCCAGCCATTACATGACAGCCACTGTCCTTGTGTGCCTCCGTTCAGGCTTTTAAAAGTGTCTACAGTATTTGTCTGTATACGCTTTCCAATCCAATGGCTTGTGAAAATACAATTAAATGTGATACCTCAATGGGCCACTCCACACACCTACACACACACACACACACACCCTGACAAGGCACTTCATTAGCCGAGCACCTGAATGCCAGAAATGTCTAGCTGCTCTGCACCCTGGGTAATAGGCTCTGGACAAAAGCTCTCAGTTTTCCCTAACTCCAGAGATACTGCTCACACACGCACTCATGCTCCGAGGTATGCGCACATGCACTGAGCACCCCGATATTAGCATTTTAGTTTGTGAATGGAGAGTAGATCCCAGCACGGAGAGCTGACAGCAGCATCACAACTCCAACCAGTCCAATCACCAGGGAATGGTCTCTACACATACACACACACACACACACACACAGACACACACATGCACCCACACACAAACACTGAGAAATGGTCTCTGTGTTACTCACCTCAGAGAGACACCCGAGGGATAATTGCCAGGCTGCCTCCACTTCTCTCGCCTTCCACGTCTCCCTATTCTCCGGGTGAACATTGTTCTTTGTAATTACTTAGGATCGCTGCGAGTCAACTTAAAGTGATGTGTTGTCTCTCTCTCTCTCTCCATCTAACTCAAGAATCCAAGTGAGACATCTCACTTTTTTGCCCTCCAGACTAGATATTGGGCAAAATTGTTTTCTATTATAATCTTTTATTCTATTCTGGCTTAAAATGTGATAATAAAGGGGACCAGTTCTTTGTATGGTGGCTTATTATTATGTAATTATAATCTTTAAAGTGTGCCAATTGATGAGGTGCTGACGTCCCCTTTATTTAACATTGTATTTAACATTTTTGACTTTTGATTTTGTTTCAAAGGAAAGCCTCACTATGATATTATGTTCCAAGTTGGAAAACAGGTCACTCTCTGTGCCTGTGTGTGTGTGTGTGTGTGTGTGTGTGTGTGTGTGTGTGTGTGTGTGTGTGTGTGTGTGTGTGTGTGTGAAATCTAAAGTGTATGGTGTTGTATTCATGAGCTATGCTGACAGAAAATCAAAACCTATAACACAAACATTAAACAAACAACCGGCAACGTTGGAGTCATGAAATGTTGAAACTGGAGGTTCTTGCTTCACCTGATCTGCACCTCGACACAACAAGCGTCAACTAATCACACAGCAGCCTGCAGGCAAATGTAAACTTTTCAAATCAAAATAGTAAATAAGATACAATCCTTGAACAGTGTTTTAAAAGATCCAAGAGTGAAGATGAGGAAACAGTAAATCATTTCGAGCCAAGTCCTTGGCACTGCTGCTCAGAGTGAGTTTTAAAGCAGATTGACGCTAGCGTTAAATTTTTAAACACTGTCTTTGCTCGGGCTTGGGCCTCAGTGAAAAGTGTGCCATGTGTTTCTGAGTACATAGACACTGCTTTGAAGAAGTGGAAATACAGACAATACCTGGAGAACATGTTCACTGACATTTAGATTTTCTAAACATATTATAATAACAATGTTCTGTTCATAAAGGAGGTTTCCTGGTGACTGGCAAGTGCCCGTCAGTCATTTTCTGCAGCAGACCTGTAGCATTAGCAACAAATGTATGTTGAGTGTTGACATAAAGCTAGCTGCAATGTGCTTTTCATTGACATATCACACAAGCACTAATATTGCCAACATTTTTAAGCAGAATATTCATATTCAAAATATTCAAAATAATGATCAGTGCAGCTCATAAGATAGAGAATAGAGATCATAAGATAATCGGTTAGATAATAGAAAAATGTCAGCGATCACTGCTGTGTGAGAACATGAACCTTGGATGCTACCAATAATGTACCCATCCACCATTTTGGCATCCACATGCTTAATTTTCATACTACATGTTGCTGGCACTAAATGGAAATTGAATAGATGTGTGTAGTGTGTGGCAGACTTGGTATTTTGTGCTGACATTTCAATTGGTATGCCAATGTGCAATTACAGCATTGCTTTCTTGGCATCTGTTAGACTGATTCTCCATCCTGTGTTAAATAGATTAATAAATGAATGGATGAATTGACTGATTGTAGCAACAAAAAAAAAGGAAAGTACCAAATAATTTGTTCTTTCAAGTCCATTCTCTGTAAACAAAATTGCAATAAACCATTCTGGCTGCCATTATGTCAAATTGGACATCATTACCAGACACTGAAATAGTTTCTTCACAAAAACACTTATTGTTCACACTTTTTTTTGTTCATACTTTCCAGCTTCAAAGAACTAAAACCTGTCTGCTCTGACTTAGGATGAATTTCGCCTTAATGAATAGACCAAATGACAGTGTGCCTGGGAGGAGATTACAACCATCAGTCTGTGTCCCAGACAGACAGATCCGTGCTCCAGTCTCCCAGTGACATCCTGGCAGGGTGCCACACAGCCAAAGCCCTGGCTGCCAGACAACATTAAAGCTCAACCTAAACACCCAGAGTCACATCAGAAGACACCCTGAGCCTACAGTGTATTGATTGAGGATCAACACTTGAGATGAGAATCTTCAGGTTGCTCATAATCAGTGTTTGGCTCGCCTTGATGTAGCTGTGATCAAAATAGTGATAACGGCGGAGCTGAATAGTTTTATGTGAACAGCCGGCAGAAATTCACCCTTAAACTAATTTATTCCTGTTCCCATGGATCACTGTGTAAACATGATGTCACTCCAGGACTTTATACTGCAATTATAATGAAATGTGATGGAGGGAACATGTCCAAAGAGATAAAAGTAGCAACAATTGGATTTAGAGTATTTTAGAATCAAAGTATGAGGAGTATGAGTTTTCTTCCAAAAATGATGCAAAGAAAGACACAATGTGAAAACTCTTGCATTGTCACCTAATGAAAAAAATTTAATAAGGTGACAATGCAAAGAGTAGTGTGCCATTATTAGTGCTCGCTCCACTTTAAAATGAAAAAAACCCGAATGCTAAGCAAGTAAAAATTGAAAACACAAAAACATTGATGAATAATGATATAATACACAAAAGTATTTCTCTTACTTAAAGTGTAGACAAAGAAATGTGAAATGTAAATTCCACTTTCACACCCCTTAACCACCAATAAAGTATATTCTTTTTTTTTGTTAGTTATTGGTACATTACTAGTTGCTGAAGGTAGATGAATAAACCATCATATACTAACTAATATGAAGCTACTTTCTTCTGCCATGTTCAGTGTAAGAGCTTCAAACCTCATTCCCTGAGGTTATTGAAAGGCTTTCTGGGAAACACAATGCAAAACGATGACAAATTGATGAAGTGTAGCAGTGAAATTGCATAGGAGGGTTTTTCATTTATGCTCAGCAGCCATTACAGATTCTCACCTTGGTTATGTGTATGAAACTGCTTCTGCTTCCTGCAGCTGCCAGTGTAGAAAAAAATGTTTTTCCTTAATCCTTGTAACTTCAAGAGAATTATGTGTGTTAGAAAAGCACTAATTACAAATGTCAGTTATAATCTGAAAAGTGTAATTAGTTAATTAACTGAGTCTTTGCCAGATAAATTTGTCTTTTCCTTGACAGTGAGGGGAGGTTTGTCCAGACACAAACACTTCATCTCTTCTTAGTCACGAGATCAACACGTTCACAGTGATGTCATTTCTTGAGGTTTGTCACTTTGTCCCTCACGTGGCTGGTTCACAACCACTAAAGGCTTCAGCTTCAGTTTGAGGGTTGGGAAAGAGTGAAACATCAAACACTGCAGATCTATGTTATAAACCATTACCTACATAACATGATTCCTCTTGATATTTTTTTTAAGTGATCTTCCTACCTTACAGGCATCATTGGTTTTATATCATGATGATGCAAACCCATATATTGTGAAATTTTATGGTGAAAACACGAGACATATCCTCCTTTGAAATACAAGCCCATGGGTCGATTGTGCAGCAGGTCATTATGACTAGTGGGCACAGTAATTATGACAGGAGCAAAGGGTGAAGTGTTTTGTCGTAGTATGAAGAGAGACGAACGTAGGGATGCCGCTGCTGTTGCAGTCCACATGTTTATTATTGTAAACATGACAACAATGATTGTCAAGTGTTGAGGAATTTCTTATTTTAACCCAAATCACAATCTATTCCTGAACCTAACCAAGTAGTTTTAGTACCTAAACCTAACTAAGCCATGACAATTATTATAGCAACCATGGCAACGGAGGTAGGTACGCTTGCCCCCATAGAGGACATAGCAGTGTCCCATATTTCAGGTGACACTCCGTTGGATGGTATCAGGGGGTTGAAAGAAACAACTTATATGGTTGCTCAAGTTGGAGGACTGGTTGGAAAACATGGACGTGCAAAAATCAACCTTCATAGTTTTGATTAAAATACTAAGATCAAGCTTTTTAGAAATTGAATTGCCTCAAGGGAAGTCTGATCGCAGTTGTTTCTAGAGGGGAATTTCTGTTGACTTCTACTATTCACACTTTCTCAGTCAGTCTCACAATCAAAGCATGTGTCTATAAAAAATATTGTAATTCCTGAAAGGTCCATTCAGAGCAATTGTTCTCACATTAAGGTCAGTTACAAATTAAATGAATAATTCATTTGTATCAGACAAGTCAGGTATATGGAGGAACTGAGAGGAAAAATTGTGATATTCGTTCAGCATCCTGACTCTGTTTTGTATCACTACCTGTGAAAAATAATTTAAAGGGAGCCAAAGCAAGCTGCAGATCAACTGCAGCTCTTACAGCGGTGTGGTGGGAAATGTATATGTAGCAGCAGCAGAGCAGGATCAGTGGGGACGACATCTTAACTAGCCCACTCAATCCGTGATGGCAAAACACAGTTTAGCTGATGCATCAGTTGATTTTAAACAAGCTCTGCTTCATCCGAGACAACTTATTGATAGAGTTTTTATAGAGAAGTCAAATATGTTTTTTTATTATTGTGTCAGAGCTGCTTTGTTAGGACTCCCTGGGAAGCATAATTCAAAGCAAGCTGGAACAAAACCACATCCACCACAGAGTCAGATATCAGCTAGAGGAAGTTTACAGGTGCAGAATTCTCCATATGACCAAGCTGCTACCCCATTCTGTCAGTCTGTTGTACAACGTCAAGACAACATACACATTACTGATTTAATAATGTCAGAATGTCTGGAACAGCAAACCCTGTGTCCTAGTAATTATCTTTCTATACAACTAAACTACAACAGCAAATACGTTTTTTTAAGAAGCATAATTGTCAAACTTAGATGTAATAATAATAATAATAACCATAATGAAGATATGTTGTTAATGTACGTATTTGACAAGCGGCAAATGATACTGAGCGTATCAGTCAAATGTACACACAACCACCTCCCACCCGACTCTGCTGCAGTTAATAATGTAGCACTTCATTCATTCCAAAGAAAAAATGCCTTTGAACATAATCCAGCTAGCTGTCATGTGTCCTACAAACCATGTTTGCTGTTGCACTTTAGTTGTATGTAAATGTAATTTCTAGAGGACAGATTTTTCAAGTTATTGCAGGTTTAATCAAATATATATCTAAAATAAGGACTTGGCAAACCCTTTTTAGAACAGAAATCTGCATTTTTAAGCATGAAGGCGTTGTACCCACAGATAAAACGTTTGCTTACATAGTCATAAAAACTCTGGCCATGCCCTGCACACATTATAACAAGTGGTCCAGGCTTTACTTTTAGTACAACTGTTTGGAATATATGCTGTTTTTATATCTTCCACTGGACCAAATGATGGATCTGCATTATTTTTCTTTGTTACTTTGTTTGTTTGTTTTTATATAATCCAAATAATAATCTTATTCATTACCTACATGGTGAAATACTGTGTGTCTCTGCAAGCTGGTTTTGATTAAGCAGACTGGTTGTGGAAAATGGCAGTGCATTGAGAAAACAAGTAAATGGCCCTCAATGTATTTTTAGGAGGATTTATAGGAAGCAACAGACAGCAGATTATTCCTACCGTTTAATTTACAGTTAACAATTAAAAATAATTACATACAAATGCTCAACAACCCAAATACAAAACTACTTGACCTGAGATGCAGGGACTGTCACCAATCTAATTAAGAGTACTTAAGATTTCTGCATATTATCATCTTTAATTATTAAGTGATCATATTTGAAATCGAAGTTTAATGTATTCAGAAGAACTTAGCTGCTTTATGCTGTGTAGCTTGAATGATGTTTAATGACTGAAGTTAACTCTTTAGTGTCATATACTGCCCATAGTTAAAGAAATTTGAACCTTTTAAGTCATGCTCAACATCCACACTAACTGAAGCTGCATTTACTAATTGTACAACTACTAATAAAAAAATCTTTCTGAAGCCAGACTGAGTTTTCCTCTGAAGGAAGGCCTCATGTATTTCTGTAACAGTGCAGAGAGAATCACACCAGAGGCCGACTGTAGCTCTCTTTCAAGTGCTGAGGTGCTTCATGTGCTGCAGGAAAGAAAAGAGACACATTTGCTGAAAAATAAAACCAAAATAGAATATCAGATTTGGCTTCTAGTATTCTCTTTGCTGTCAGAGTGGACAGAAAGGGGAAGGCCAACAGCCAGAGGCATTTCCAGATGTGAGTGTTGTCCAGCTGTTTTGACATTGCGATACTTTGATGGCTTATTCGTTAATGCGCTCCATCTTTCTGTATTTAGCTGCAGAATGTGTTGAGCCCAAGGGGACTTAGGGCCTATCTATCAATAAAGCTCTTCTCTCTAATTGTCATGATTAGATTGCATTAAAATTCGGATTGCTACCTGAAACACGGTTTATATTATTCATATTCTCTGTGTTTTATGTATTAGCTTATCACGGCAGCTGAATGAGCTGCCAGACCAGTTCAGAGAATGTGCCCTCTTTTCTGGCTCTAGTCGACTCTTTCTCTTGGCATTGGATGGATTTCTGACTTGCGCAGTCTGATTTGGCCATTAGCTTACTGCCAGCAGCAACTGCAGAGAACTTCCTTTGAATTTCTTTTCATAGAGTGCCTGAGCTGATCTGCCACTGTGCAAACAGTTTATTGAGTCCAAAACCACTAGCCATGCCAGACAAAAGGATTGATATTTGTCCGGTCTTGTATCTTAGCTGCCATGTCTTTGCGCCACAAAACACTAACAAGCCAGTCAGAAGCAACATTGAGCCAGCCAGTGTCAAAACCCTTGTAACTCCTAATGACCTCTTAGTAAACAGCCAGTGAACAGAGTATGCTCTTAATTTTGTTTATTTGTTGTCTATGTGTCACCAGCTTGTTTTTCAGATTGTATTTGCGTGTGGTTGGTTCCTCAGTGTTGGATGGATGTGAAGTTACATCTCTGGACAGAAGCACAGAAACCACAACCAAACAACACCAGTCACACAAGATGATCTGCACTTTTATTCTCCAAATGTGACAAGCACAAATTCTATAGATACTGTAAAAATAAATGAATAATGCCCTAATATGGGCAACATATCTAGGCTATATATATATATATATAAGATTATCAGATATAGTATAAACAAATCAAAAATAGTATAAAAATAATAAAATTAATATTTACTTAAATTCAATATACAAATACAAATTTGGGTGAAGGTGCATGATTTATTTTTTTTTTTTTTTATTCTGCTAGACAGCAAGAAAAAACTATATATAAGATAAGATAAGATATCATTCCTTCATAGTTAATCACTATGAATGATGAAGTAGCACACAGTCTTGCTTCATCAGGACTGTGGTTTGATCAGATTAGACTAACAGTAGCCTGAAAACATTAGCAAACATTAGCAACATTAGCATGGGGCACAGTTCAGTGCCACTCCTAGTCCCTTACAGCGGGTCAGAGCATATGCTAATGAGGCACTATCACTGTAAATTTAAACATTACTAAGAGCCATTCTCTACAACAAAAAACAGAAATACATTAACACTCGTACGTCTTTACATTACCATAAATGTACCATTTGGACTGCTAGCTTTAAGTCTGTACAGCTTTTGCCTGAAATCTGCATTTATGCTACATTTATCAATGAAAGCCCCCAGCTACAACAAGTAAACTAAAAATATAATACTTAAAGGAAAGTTACTTACTACTAGTCTTGGCAGGAGCTTCATTCACTGTTATGTTTGCGAGACAAGAGGTTATAATGCAGCGACGTCTTCAGACTTGATGCTAAAGTGACTCAGTAGTGACTGAAATTGATGAAATAGTCCGACCGGGCTGAGGATAGATGGTTAGCATGCAAACATCTGTAGAAGAAAATAAGTGATAGAAAAAGAGGCAGCTATTGTCAAGTAAATTAATGAAGTTTGATGCTGAACTCGCAATCTTTCTTCTAAATAGCTGTTAATGCTAACGTTGGATATGTAGCAAAAGCAGAACTTACAAATAGCTCCTTCAAGGAAGGCGAATCTATCTGAAATAAAAATTGTCAGAACCCAAAACAAATATCTCTAGACTTATATTAAATGTTACACTGTGAAGTCTTGATAAAGTTCACTAAAATAAAACAACATAACACAAGCAAACAGAATTGAGTTTAGGACCCCAAAAAGTCTTGATCTGACCCTGAAGCACAATATGAACTGTATTGCTTTTAACAAAATACCAGTAAACTTGCTGCAGAAAAAGACTCATAAATCAAGAGTGTTTCATGAAATGAAGTTCTAGTCACATCTCAGAAAGAACTACTGCATCACAGAGAAGTTTTTATTTGAAACAATAGTCCTCAAAAAGTTTGCGACTGTGTTTAGCGAGCTCTGTTGCCACCTCTCTTCGTCTTCTTAGAAAAACTGCATGCATATCTATTAACTGACAGCTCCTAGTGTTCGTGGTAAAAATAACAGCTTTTTTTTTTTTTGATGTGAAGTCCTTGCTTCTCTCTGACACTGTTTGAACTGAAGCTGAAGCAGAGTACTGCCCAAGTGATTAACGACTTGCATTCTCGCACTTGCACACACACACACACTCTGCAACACACAGTCTGGTTGTGATAGAGAAAGCGCTTTGTCCTCGATCAGATACATCACAGACGTTTTAAGTCTTGTGAAGTTCACCTTAAATTGCTCTGTCCCTCACCTTAGTACAGATTAGCATCCTACTCTGCAAGGTTATCACATCTTACACACAGACACACTAATAAAAACCACTGAAACATTTGCAAGCCATATTTTACATGCAAATGTACTGTATAAACACTTCTCATTTTGCGCTGTTACAACGCTTCTGCAATCTGTCTTCCTCACTCTGTTTCACACACACACTCATGCACACACATTTCTGTCACTGGTTGATGCTCTCGATAAACTTGACACAGTCATTTAAAAGAAGCATCAAAATGCCCACAAACACATAAACAGCTCACACACCAAAATGAACTGCCCTTCCCACAATCCTTCAGCACACAGGCAATCCAGCTCTTTTTTTATGAAGTGTATATTTTTACTTTGACTACTTTTATCATCATTAATGCAAAAACAGCATGACAGTTCAGTGATAAGTAGTGTCCATTAAAATGCCCAGTAAAATTTTAAGTGACTACAAAACTGAAGCTGGATTAATGTTAAAAAATAACACAGACTTTTAATTTCTCATATGCAAGACATTATACTTGGATATTTTGTTCATTTGTATGACTTTGTAGTCATAGAAACTGGGGATAACCGAAAACAAACATGCTTTAAGTGGTTTGTATTGTTTGATTAGTAAAGGTGCCACTGCCAATAACAAAATAATTGGGTTCATGGAAATATCTCCATGGGTCACAGTTTGGTTTCAACCTCTTCACAGTCACATTTCAAGCTCCTCTCACCGTCCAATCTACTATGACAAGGTCAGAATCCAAGAAATCACCTCGCCAGCATTAGGTCAGGCACAAACGTAGCTGGACTGCTTGTACCCGCAGCTCAAAAGAAAAGACTGCCTTCATGTTGTTTGTCTCTTTTCTCACGATTAAATTTGATCATCTGTCAGTTTGTGTAGCTAGAGAAACTCTCCTAACGTCCGTCTCTGGTTCTCTAAGGCGAGTAAACAGGTAATCAAAACGCCAAACACCTCAGTCTGCCCTGAGAGCTCAGCTTGTTAGATGCAGTTCTCTGTGTGTGTGGTTTGCACTCATTATGTGTGTGTGCTGTGCTCATGTCTTGTGTGAGTTTGTCAATTTGAAGAGTACAGTTCTGAGACCCCAATGGTTCGTGCACCGTGTGTCCGGAGTGGGTGCAAGGAGACAGGACTTGGCACTGATTCGCTATCTTTTCCCCCCACAAACCATTTAGCTTTAAGGACTTTTCCCTCTGACTGAACAAAGTTCTTATGGAAGGCGACAAGAGCATGTGGTTGGCACAAAGTGATTTCCCGTTTTACTGTCACTTTAAAGTGATATGCTACATGTCCCACAGTCAATTCCCCACTACCTGTGACAGATAGAAATTGGCTTTGCTGAGGTCCCGCAAAATGGGTTTTCCAGTTGATGTGAGCGAGAGCACCAAAGCAAGTGACTTCGAGGGGAATCAAAATCAGGAGGAGTTTAGATTGCTTCAAACAGTAATGGTGGTTCGGTGACTTACTGGTACATACTGTTGGAGTGTGGAGATGCTATCAATGGATGTGGGTGATGTTACCAGCCTGGAAAGATAAGTTCATTCTCTCCTCTCCGTCCACAATAACGCATCCAGCAGCCTGACAAACTCTAGTTCTGGTGTTTGACCCGGATAGAGAAGATAGATTGGAGAAGTTGAAGGTGTTTCTAGTATGGGCTGTGTATTTTTTACTCCTCATGTGTGTTATGTGACCATCAGATTGAAATGCAGTTTTCTTGCTTATGGGAATGTTCCAGCAGCTGTGCCTTGACAGACGGCAGCAGAAAATCATTGCATTCATATATGTTTTTGAAATCTTGAATACAAAACCTAAGCAAACATCAATGCTTTGAATAGGATGTGAATGTTCATTTCTTGCTCAGACAGGTCTCAGAACAGCCCCTGCTCACATCAGTACAAGATAACTTTGATCAAAAACATACAACCAATCAAGTGTTCAGTGTGATGGATTACATATCGAGAAACTTTTGAAGTTTTGGAAAAGTTGATTTTCATTGTGCACTGAAAATGGTTGGAACCTGCAAAATAAGAATTCAATCTTTGTAAATGGTCAGCGGTAATGCAATTGTGAGTAATGAACACATATGAAACAACTAGTATGGTCTTTTTAAGATGCCTATTCGACCTTGTTTACAGGTTTGGTAAACCAAGCCCCTAGGCAATAACTGTGAATCAGCAGCGACTATTCGTCGCGGTTATTGGTGATTTCTTGTCGCCGTTCTGTTGCATTAAGTAAAACCATGTGGAAACACAAACAGCGTGTGGCATTTTGTTTTAATGTTCTAAAAACCCTTCTAATCCTTGTTTGTGCCAGAGGCTAATTTCCTCCCGCACAGAGTTGGAGTTTTACAACAGTGGCATAGTTTCTTTTGTTATTAAACCACCACTGTGATGAAATTACATTCTTGTTTATTTTCTAGTGTCAGTTGAGTATTTCAGTGTGATTATTAGCTTCAAGCTTTCCCTTTCTCCCATTCTCCCTTTCTCCCTCTGTCATTTATAGATCTAAGTAGAATGAGGCAAAAAGTAGGGATGACTTCAAGCCCAGAAAAACGCATTCTTCTGCCTCCTGTTTCCTCCTTCTCTCTCTCATCCCTTTTCCCTGTCAGGGTTGCTTGGCATTATCTGCTGGAACAGTTGCTCCAAGGAACAAGACACGCTCTCCCTCCTCCCTCCCGCCTTCCCATCCCCGCCACTACCACCCCGCTCCTCCACCCCTTTCTCATTGCCCCGCACAGAATAGAAAGCAATTAAAAGGGAATCTGCTAGATTGTCTGTGTTTATACCATCTCAGAGAAGGTTTCTGTGCTGTTATGATAATAACGCATTGCTGGATCATTACCCGGCATCTTCGTTTTACTTGTGCCTATCTCTTATTGCTCTTATTGTGCAGAAGATGGCTTCTGAGCGGTGGCACACGGGCTGCCACACACAGCAGGGTTTGAGAGCATGAGGCCTTTTATTCCTGACCACGGTTATTGTGCAACTTATAAATCTTTGCTGTCTTTTCTTTTGTTTCCCTCCTTTTCTCTCTTTCTCTCTCTCCTCCTGTCCCAATTCTTTAAAGAAACCGTTGCGGCCAAGTTTTGACAAAAGGCTTCAATTGCAGGCACTTAAAGGAATACTATTAATCATTAATTATGACTGTTGAAAAGCTATTTATTGACACGCTGTGGCTTCCCGTGCTTGTAAATTAACAGGAATACATTATGGAGACAAATGCTTTTTTCTCAAGCGCAAAACACGCAATGACACATCCACTTCCCCTGATGGTGGTGCATAAAAATGGTACATCAGGCATGACCATTAGGTTAATATATGCATGTCAGAGCACTGATATTAAATTATACATGCAATTCCATTAGTGTCGTGAACTGTTTTCATCATTCTTAAGATTATTTATTATATGAGCTCGATTTCTCTGTGATCTAAGGTCTGTTAGTGTGTTTACAGTAAGTGACAAGGTGGTAAAAAGACGAGCATTTCTTGTTTGTTTATCTCCAATGCCTGTGCTGAGCAATTAAACAGTGATTTAGGTTCATGATAAGATAATAATTGATTTGCATTCATTTATGAGTCCCCTGCTTAGTCTAAATTATAACCTTAAAAAACCATTATTATGCGGCAATGAGTTTTCCAGCAGAACCTAATGGCACTTCTGTGGCGGTGCCTTGCCACATGAATAACTTAATGAATGAATGAATCAATAGATTTACACTTCATTATCATCATGCTTTGTGATGTGGATCATATCGCAGTCTAAATGTACTGTACCATCCCCCTGTTATGAAAGACTGTGTTAAGGCACTGAGGATACTGAGATAACCTACCTGTCAAAGCCAGTTAGGGCTGTGGTTTCCTTCTTCTTTGATCGGGCGACAGATGCCAAATCAGCATAAAGTGAGTAATTAAAAATCAACTTAAGGAATCAGCACGGAACTGACAGTGCCAAAACCTTTTACACTTGCCCTGTGTGGTATGCACCGGTTGTTAACAGTAGCTAGCCTTGTACTGGCCCAGGGGACCACTTGAAGCGATAAGTTATCCTTGGTGCTAAGTGCTTTAAAAAGACGTTTCTAACAGCATTGAAATGCATGCTGCTCATGTAGCTCAATCTGATATGCCTCTTTTAAAGACTGATTATGATTATACCCCAGGGAAAGGGCAAAGTAATAGAAGAAACAGTAACATAAATTGTGACATGATCTATTGTTGCCATGGCTACACCATCAACTGATGTTTTTACAGTGGGGTCCTGTCTTCATCGACACAGGAACATTTTTGTGAAGGATGTAACCAAATAAGCAATATATGTGAACACCGGAGTCATTAGAGCTGATGTTTACCAACTAATCTCTCTTCAGAATGCAGGGTGAATGTTGCATATACAGCCACAAAATTGCTCCCTATTGCTTGGAAATTGTGTTCACTATGACTATGAAACCATTTAGATGTGAGCTGTCTTCCAGCTAGCAGCTCATTCAGGCGTTCAGAGGTTTGGTAAAGGGCCCATATTTTTACATTTGTCCAGTGTTTTATTTACATTTTTGATATCCATAAGCAGATGTATATATATATATATATATATATATATAATATATATATATATATATATATATATATATATATATATATATATATATAACATATATAACATATATATATATATATATATAACAGTTCTGTTATAACAGTTTAGGTTATTTCAAACTCCAAAACTCAGCAAGTTGACCAATATCACTCGTCACACAGCATTTGGCTGAGCAATGGTGTAACTTTATCACTAACTCAGTCAGTAACATTCACATTGCTTTCAGTAAAAATAAGTAATAATACCTAGAGATGTGTTTTTATAAGCTTTTATTATTGCTTATTTAGTCATGAGCAATAAAGTTATTGAGAAATATTTAGTTTTCAGGAAGTAAAATAAAACTAACCCAAACTTTGATATCAGGACATGGCCTGAGGTAATTCAGAATGAAATATCCTAAGTGGAATATTTAATAATTCAACAGACTCACTGTCAATGTTAATCTGCGGCATGCAGGAGACAAGCTCGGTCCACTTTTTTCAAGTCCCCTGTAGTGAATGAATTGCATTAGTCAGTGCCAAAATGTATGCAATCAATTGATATAGGTAGTTTCCCCAATTGCACATAAGATTTAATACTAATATGAAGAATAGCTGTCAACCTTTCAGCTTCTTCTGCTGCACGTGTATGTGAATAAGCTATTCCATCGCTGGCAACAAATCACAGAACACCTGTCTGACCTCTCGTTCGACACGGCACCTGTCAGTCATTTATTTGATTTACTGACTCCAACACCACTGCTGGTTAACTTTTGAAGTTCAGCCGCTAATGCTACACATTGTAGATGCAGCGTCGAATAACATCCCTCACAACCTGCTCCATAACGCTGTGCTTTTCGAAAATTAGGCCACAAGGGAGAAATGCTGATTATTCTGGCAAGAGGGTATAAAAGCCAATTCTCACACAGGAAATGATGATGAAACAAGCTGCGCCGCAAGCTCTGATTCACAACATCATTATTTAAGATACATCTTCAGTTCAAAGTGTTACCTTTGAGATGAAAAAGACTATGAGCAAGAAAAGGTAGCAAAGCTCTTGACTTATATTTGTGTGATTCTCTGAGCTTTGCTAAAGCATTACCGGATGTGTGTTGAATCTGTGTTGTTGAGATGTAGTGCAGGTCCAGGTAGTTCTACTTTGTACATTATCAGAGACTTCCCCAAGAAACATAAACAGTGTGCCAGGCCAACAAATTCAAATAAGCCTATTTCATTTCAGACTGCATTTCATTTCACAGCCTAAATAGAGGCAGTCAGGTTTGGAGTATTTTAGCACTTAAGAGTATCTTTTTTTTCCCCCTCTTGCCTGTGCTCTCCTTCAGTGGCACTGCATCATCAACTGATTCACCTCTTTCTGCCCGTAATGCACCACAGCAGAACACCGGTGATGGATCACATAAGAGGTAAATGTAGAGAGTAGAGAAATGAGCTTGTAGTTCCACAGTGTCACACTTTGAGACAAGGCCTTATGTGACATCCTTTAATAATAAGAGCAGGTTGTGTGCTGATGAGGGAATACAGCATGAAGGCAGCGATGGGTGGGAGAGGTCGGTGCTCTGCAGCCAGTAATTGTGGCATAATGAATATAATTTGCAGCTGTAAGAGGCATGTGACTTACATTAGTGATAACAACTCTCTCCTCTATACTTACGCAAATTTATCCACAAAAAACATCACAGATACTTTTGAATAAGCACAGATAGGTAGGGAAATCCTGAAGCAATTCAATACAATACAAATAACACTTTTCAGGTGCTTTCATTGCATTATAATATTATATTATTCACAAAGAAGCGGTATTATGTTTTTTGTTGAGGTTTTTTGCATCCTCTACATGCACCGACTGACAATCCTGCTGTACAGAGTGACTACAGCTGTACGGGGGAGTAAGGCAGGGGAAAAGAATGAGCAAAAAGGCAAAGAATAAGGAGGATGCAGAGAAATGATAGGGAAAGAATGAATGAGGAAGACAGAGAGAGAAGGGCATGACAGAAAGAGATGGTACAAAACAGGAGAAAGAGAGGAAAGGAGAACGAGAGCCACAAAAAGGGAAGATGTGACAGAGAGAGGAAGCACAGTACCTCTCCTGAGATTTAATAACAGCATCCTGCCCTTGCCATAGATCCTCCTGCCTACGTCTCGATGAGGCACCATCTGTCATGTGCTCGTTACATCCATCCACTACTCCGTCACACTCCAACCCTGCTTATAAAACACAACATAGAAGAGAGGAAGGTGGAAACATTGGCGGAGTCGTCACATTGACTTTAAAATAAGGATGAACGGGTTAAAGTGATAGACTGACAGCAGAGGCGTCAGGGCTCCTGTACTGCTGACATGTACAGAATGAACTCTGATCAGCAGTTGGATCTTGGCTTCTACCAGTGCGTGTTTTGCCTTTGCCCTCCTCCTCTACTGTGGAGATTTCAAATCTTACTTCACAGCAGAACCCAGAGCAGAGCATCTATTTGGAACGTCTTCAGGAAATTTTTGCAAAACACGACACAAACGGAAATTTAACTGCCTTGGCGCTCGGAAAAGCCTTCGAGGTGAACTCACACCTGTGCCAAGCGAATTTGAATCAAGCAGACCTGCAAATTCCTGAGTTGTTTGTCACCATTTTAATAATTTAATAAATTCCCTCCTGCAACGTCTGCAGGCCAAGTCTCAAAACACTCATTCCTGCCCTGATTAATGGCTTGCTCGAAGCGCTGATGCATACCAAGCAGGATGGAGGGGCTTCATGACGGGGGCTGTCATAATGAGGGGCTGAGGGGCTTTGAAGCAGAAAGGGAAAATCTAGTGAGCAACAAAGGTTACTCCAAATCCATTCTGATGCAATTACGTCACCAGGGATTTCCCTAGAAGGACTGGCTCTGTGGTTTGGCTTTAGGGAGGTAAATAATGAGGGTATTAATTGAAGTGAAGTGACTGTAGCTACTGATGGCAGGTCTTGAAGATGATAAAGGTTCTAACAGCTCTGTTGTTCTCCATGTTCTTCCTCATTGGATCTTAAGTAAAGCTAAGACAAAGACAAGACAGACAGACACTGACAGACCACTTTGGGAGAAGGCTGTCTTTTCTGTTTCAAGCTGGGCTCACAGCAGGAGGGAGGCTCTTCCTTTTGTTTAAAATCGCTTCATCACCTTGACACAACACCCTTATCATCCCTCGCTTTAAATGCTTCATTAAACCTGCGCAGGGATTTTTACAAACAGGCTTCAGAGACTTTGCACCTGCCTTTTGAAATCACAATAATTAATGTGACTTGTTCCAACTGGTGTCAATGCCAATTTACAAAGGAATAATGAAGATTTTTACCTGCTGATTGTCAATTAACATACACGGTGACATCCACAAGAGCATTCACCTTGAAAGTTTCATGTTTCTGTTAATACATTGCTGTGATAATGGAACAGACCAATTACACGTACTTGCTTACGTCATGTTAAAGTGTTAATTGGGGTTGATAGTGGCAGAGGCAGAAATGTATCCTCAGAGCCTCCTATTTTGCCAAATAGAAAATGGAAAAGTGAAAGGTAAATTCCATAGCAAGACAGCATTGCACCAGGTATTTCAATAAATGCTTTGTTCCTCTAAGCCCAGTCCTAGGGGATTAACCTAGACCTTACCAGAAATACATTTAACTTGCTATGCAGTGGATATCTGGGACAAGGAACTGCTTTGAGGGCAATAAACGAATGACCTGACTTTGATTTGATATGCAGCTTTAGCTTTGCTCCTACTCCTTTGCTCATGTTTCTCTCTCTCTCTCTCTCTCTCTCTCTCTCTCTCTCTCTCTCTCTCTCTCTCTCTCTCTCAGTGTTGCTTTCTTCTGCGGTGCATCTTTTCTTTCTCTGGCTGTGTGTTTGTTGGTCTGATTGGCTGATCTCTCCATCTCCCTCCCTCTGTCTGTTATTGCTCCCCTCACCACATGCATGTCCGCAACAAGGACACAGAACTTAGAGGCCAGACTTTGGAGGCTCTGGCCGACCAGGCTGGAGTGACGCAGATTTTGATCAAACAGCCAGTGTCCCAGTCTCACCTTTAATCTCTATCGATTGATGAAACAAGTTGAGTCTTTCAGAGAGAGTATTTCAGATTCTGTCCATATGGCAGGTTGGGGTATTTGCTGCAACACACACACACACAAAAATCTCCAAAACATGTGTGTTCACAGATATAACTTAATGACACAGGTTGCCCAGTCAATACGGGGATAAACCTAGAGAAGAAGAGAGGAAGGGAATGAGATGGAGACAGAAGGTTGAAGAGGGTGGAGGTCGGAACGAGACATAAACACAGCAAAGAGGAAATGGAGAAAAAAGTGTTTTGTTAAGGGGTGAGAGGTGTCAGAGAGGCAAAGAAGGAAAGAAATGATGAGGTGAGATGAGGAGAACTGGGTATTGATGGGGATAGCGGGTGGTGTGGCTGCTCTGTCAGTCTTGGCACATCGTTCCTCTCATTACAGTTTCACTCCTTGGCTCCAGACTGCTCTTTGGTCCTCCCCCACGGCTAGCCCTGGAGCAGGGATCCATCCAGCCCAACCCTCCTGTCAACACAAGCCCAGCTCAGCAGCTCTGGCCCAGGCATCTGTCAGCCCACACAGTCCCCTGTCAGCCATAGCCTATTGGCCGGTCCATACTGGCACAGCATAGCGGGGCAGAAAAGAGTATAATATA
This sequence comes from Seriola aureovittata, assembly GCF_021018895.1. Taxonomy (NCBI): domain Eukaryota; kingdom Metazoa; phylum Chordata; class Actinopteri; order Carangiformes; family Carangidae; genus Seriola; species Seriola aureovittata. Next base: position 7,668,950 of record NC_079367.1, on the reverse strand, counting down.
GCACAGCAGAGCATCCATCAACAAAGCTCAGGGTAAAACAGCGCAAGACAGCAACCTAGGCATCCATCACAAGCAAGATCCTGCATAAACCCAGCCCTGAAGGGACTGACAAACAACAACGCCACTTTGTAAAAAAAAAAGGTGCAAAAACAAGGCGTTCTGTTTACAAGCATCAGCAAATATTTGCTAGCATTTACAAGCTTTTTCATGTTAACGGAGAATATGTATTCTACAGAGGATTATGGGCTTCCAAAGGATTCTGCAGAGGATTTCAAACATGGAGATGCTGTTGTGATTAAAATGGGTTGATTTTCCTTTTTCTTTTTCCAAATATTCAAATAAATAAGACTAGCTAAATAATACAGCTGGGATTCTGCATCATTGTGAGGGCTGCAGCCAGTTAATGGGATGGATTTTCATTACAAATCGTTCAACCGTGGCTCGCTATTCCAATCAAATCGAGTTCCCTGCAAGTGACTTGTTGAATGCAGCTCAGATCAGGCCAGGCAGAGACAGTCAAGCTCTTATTTCTAATTCTGTCCAGCATGGCCCCGGCACAGCCCGTGAAACCTGGCCCTGCGCAGGCACCTTGACAGCTACTCAGCTAGAAGGAAGCAAGAGCTACAGGCAGACAACTGCTCTGACAAGTGATAGGAGCTTCTCCACTTCCCAGGCAGTTGCTCATTAGTGAGAACAGGTACCGGCTACTACTGAGCATGCTCTACACTTCGTACCAAGGGACCCTCTAGAGCTCGAGCACTTTGAGGGAACACAGCCAGAGGGAGGGCAAGAGGCCTAGCCAAGAAACCCCTGATCTGTTGCGCAGATCAATGAACAGTTCCTTGAATGTTTATTCCACGCCGTCCACTTCTGCTCCAGAGTGTTAATAGAGAGATGAGAGGGGAGAAGAAACCTATGGAGTGGAATGAGGAGGACTGGGATGACAGGCAGACGGGGTGAGAAAACAGGGATAGGGAGAAAAAGAGAAGTGGATTGGCGAGGCAGTGGTGTGAAGAGATGACAGGGGAAGAGATAAGGCCAGCAGAGTATGGGTCTGATTGAAGCCTGAGTGCAGTGGCATGTACAGAACATGTACGGTGTTTCATATTTATTTATATATTTTTTTGACCCATATGGAGCAGCATATGGTGACCGCCAACTGGAATGAGGTAATACAATTAGAAACATTTGGATGATTAATAGTTCCAGTCACCTATATTTATCCAAGGGCTCGCATGACGCTTCGGAGAAGACACACTCATAGTGTGAATGCTATTCACAGTTAAAACTGCTTGTCTCACTTAGACAGAGGGTATAATTGGGCGCATCCTGCCGTACAACAAATGCTTCCTCTTTTACTTCACCATATTTTCTTCTTCCTTCATGACCTACAAACTGACATCTGCCCCAAGATCTTGACAGCTGTCCCAGGAATGTGGGAAGCACAGTAAGATGCTTTGATATTACCATCAAAGTCCTTCTGGCAGAGGACATACTGTAGGAGTGCCTGTTCAGGAGTTTATTTTTACATTATTTCTCTATAGTTTGGAAGTCAAAATCAAACCTACATTACACCCCAAATCACATTACAATTTAATTTCATTAATGTAGTGATAGGTGTCATTAATTCATTCATTCATTTGTTTACAGTTTTGGTTGCAACTTGATTTCTGTAGTCATTTTAAACCACGCTACAGCCCCCTGGCTCTACAGCAGTGTCAGTCTGTCAGTCGGTCGGTTGGTATGTTCACCACTTTGGTTCAGGCTGAAATATGTCAATAGGTAATGGATGGATTGCCAGGAAATTTGGTGTAAACGTCATATTCACTAATGACTTTGATAGGTTGATAAGTTTGATAGTTTTCACTTATCCAATGAATATATATAGACCATAATATGGATTGACATTCAAATATGTAATTCTTGCTTGGATGTTTGGGGTTTTTATCTTGTTTAGATTGGAGACAGGCAAAATGTATTTCAGTGGCATTAACAAGAAACTATGAAAGCTATTCCAACAGTGTCTATGATGTGTTTTACACTTCTGATGACATGAAATAAAACACTTGAAATAACACCTCACTTCAAGTGGCCTACATATTAAAAATGACCTGTGTAACAGTCTCCTGTTGAGCTTCACCAGGAGGCAAGAGTTCTGAGAAAAACATGAAAGGCACATTTTCCTCCTTACTGCTTCATAATGCACAGTGATACCGTATGTATGTACAGTGCAATGTGACATAATACTGCTTCAGTGTGCACAGTCACAGTGCAATGTTTCTGTAATGATTATTATACAAATGAATATTTGGATAGGAGAGAGCGTATTGAACTAAAGTACACTCCTTTAATTACTGGCTGTGGAAAATGTAACGTTTCTATCTTTATATAATCTCCACAGCTGTTCTTTCTACTTTACTGCTGTAGTTTAAGAAAGTTTTGTTTGTTTGCTTGCTTGTTTGTTTTTCTGTTCTGAATTCTATTACAATGGCTGCTCATTCCAATTACTCACTCTCTACACAAGCTTCATCTTATCTCAAGTTAATTTCAGGAGCTTAAATTCTTAAATATTTCTTTCTTAATCACACAATGACTGTAGATGAAAATTCGACAGTCTCTGAACTGTATTTCTAGCGATCACAAAGCATCTGTCATGGTGTTTCAGAAATAAATAAATAAATAAAATGAAATAAAATCTGCATTTGCCATCAACATAGCAGAAAGCAACAGCTTGCCACATCAGTCCATTGTTGTTCAATAGTCTCTGTTCACTCTCTAAATAGTAAACAGTAATAAATGTGTCAGTGAATGTGTGATGACAATTGAAGTTTGTCTGCTTTCCGAGGTAGAGTAGTGAAGCCTTTTTAAGATAAAATAAATTAAAACCCAATGAAGCGGAAGACTTCTGGTCTGGACTTTGAGTGGTGTCATCAGCAATATTTAATTAAGCATGATGTCTCTGAGATCAGTAACAGTAAGTGACACAGTGACCACAACTGCAGGACTACAAGAATATCACAAGATACATACTTTGAACTATTAAATTATTACATTTCAACAATGGATTGTTGGTTGAATATGTGTTGCAGATCTGTAGTTAAATCATCTCTTTGAAATGTCAGTACAGTTTAGCGCAATCGAGGAAAAGAGGAAAGAGACAACACAAGGAAACTAGTGTCATGATTCTGGTCACGTCTCCTCCTTCTGTCTTCCACTCTCCTGATTTGTGTTTTCCCTCTCCTCCTGGTTACTTCATGGTAGGAGATGAGTGGTAATAAGGTCGGAGAGGAAGAAAGCTCACTGAAAACAAACAAAATGCAACTGTTCATGTTTATTAGCTTCACAACAAACACCTAAAAACTGTTCAACCTGTCACTGTATGTCTACATGTTTCATGTAGAGTGTTATCATTTAGAAGATATTATATTTTGTAAAGCAAATGTACATGTTTGACAGGAAACCAAAACAATCCTGATGATTCTGATGAATTTAATGCTTAATCAAATGGAAATTTCATTGAAGTGTGATGTTTGATGATGTATAATGCAGTGTTTGATGGGAACATCTTGCATACAAGAAAATATCTTAATAATTTCAGATTTTATATATTGGATGAGAAATGGGCAGCATAACTGTGTTTCATATATATTTACAGTTTATCTTTTGCCACCGCTTGTTCCAATGCTTTATTCAAGCCACAGTGCTCTATACCATTGTTGTGTTAAGTTAAATTTTGAGATATCTTCACGGAATTCTAAATTATGTTTTTGTATCTGTGAAAGCACTGAGGTCTTGACCGGAATATTAAAATGAAGTTCTGAAGGTTTTAGCGTCTAACTTGCACGGATCACGCACCACAGGGGCCTTTCATTCGTGGATATTTTGAGAAGTTAAAGGCATAAAATGATCCATATTATATGAATTTGAGTTATATCAGCGAGGCTTCATTTTGGTGCTCCAGATGTTCCTTCTGGATTATGGTTAGTTTTGCAGGAAGAGTTGTTCGTATAGCTTCTCTGCGATTATAGGGAAATGTGTGTGAATTAGTTTTGGATGCCTTTGCATCATCTCTATTAATTAGAGGCCTGAAGATATTTGAAACAATACTCTATAAACATTTCAGAGTGAGGGAAGTAGAAGGTAGATGTCAGAGTGAGTCAATATATACAGTGGGTTATCTGGGCTCTGCACAAAGGGAAGGAACATCAACAAGGTTTCAAGCTGCGAGTACAAGCCCTCGACAAATCTGACATCCAGCTCCCACTGGGTAACAGGCTGGGGTGACTGCACCAACACTTTTGTGCATCACCCAGGGTCACCTGCCAAAGACAGCCTCACTCCACTGCCTCCCTAATCTACTGTCTTGTAGCCCAACACACTGCAAAGCTGTGTGCGCAGCCAAGGCTCGGGGAGTTGCCGGAATTTGCATGTGAGGCGCATCCACTGTCGGCTTGCATTACAGCTGATATCCATTCTCATTGATTCCGACGTCTTCTCACATTTACATTTATTCATTAGGCAGACGCTCGGCTCCCTTCCCTCTCGTGCAAGATGTCTTAGCTTGAGCTTACTTGGCGTAATGCTCTGACAGCGTGCAACAAGAGGTAAACAAGAGGATACCGGTGTCCTTTCTCATTCACAGGAATAGGCTCACTGTTAAAGGCGATGTATTTATCAGACGCAGGAAGGGAGGCAGATTCAAAGAGGGAGAAGAAGAGAGAGGGGAAAAAGGGAGATAATGAGAGAATGAGTGGGAGGAAAAGAGAGAATGGGAGAGAGAAATAGATGCTCCTCAAATTTTCTTTCGAGACCTCAGGATATGTGAAGTGCTGAGTTGTCTGATTAAGTTAACTAACTTTGGAATACCTTTGCTGGTCAGCAGTATCAAATATAGCACTATGTTGCAATATACCCAGATTAGTCCATTGTTTCAAGACACGATTGTGTCTATAAACCTTCTCAAAACAATTCCTACAGCCCGCCTACTCTGTGGGATAGCAGTTGCTGTCATTTGGTTATTTTCTATCCAAAAAAACTCCACATTTCCATTCTCCTAGAACGATTTCACATCATGAAATGAAAGAGGCCAGAGGTCCTCTCTTTTCACACCCTTTCACACTCCATCCCCTAATGAGAAACCAAGCCTTCTATTTCTATTTCCTTCTCCTCACCTAAATTGATCTTGTCATGCCCACAGGTGTTACGTTGATGACAAAGTGTCCAAGGTGGCCTGGCTCAATCGATCCAACATCATCTTTGCAGGCCAGGACAAGTGGTCCCTGGACCCCAGAGTAGATCTGGTCACTAAGGGACAGCTGGAGTACAGCCTGCGCATACAAAAGGTAACGTTGACCACAGCGTGTAAAGGCTGGCCTCTGTCCGTTCTACAATCCTCACATACCTGATTCATGGAGAGCTGGGTTTAGATTACAGATTTACAAATTTGCATTTAAGGATCAGAGAGAAAACATTTCTCTTGGTTTTAAGAATCCTATCCAGTGATCATGAAACATGACCTTAATAAACTGCACACTTTGACTCAAATGTATTCTTTTTAAGAGCAGGAGATGTGCTGTTTAAATATTTATCCATTTGTTAATTCATTTATTTATGCAGCAGACTCAGTCAAAGGGACTTTTTTCTGCGCTTCATTCTTACGTTTTCATTTAACACTTCCTATGTGCTCTCCAGAGATGGAAATGTTTTTACATTAAAAAAAATGTAAGCAAGCTTAAGGATTAGTTTGACATTTTGCCCACTTAATATGAAGCTGGAGCCAGGACGGTTACCTTAGCACAAAGTCTAGAAACAGGGGTAAACAGCCATCCTGTCTGTGTCCAAAGGTAAAAAGTCATTCACACTTAATACATCAAACTTCATTCCTTTACTCACCAAGAGCTGTCTCCAGCTGTGGAAAGCAATACCAATGTGAACTCTTGTCTCAATCCTATTTTTCTACTACTGACGTTAGCATGCTAACCAGCCATCCCCAGCCCGTCTTGTCACTTTCCGAGAGCAACTCACTGTAGCCTCTAATCTTCCCTGAAGACGTAGCGCCGCTCAGAGGGTGTATTGTAACCTCTTGTATTATAAATTCAGCAATGGGTGAAGCTCTTGTCAAGTGACAGTCACTACCGCATGCTCCCAGAAAGCAACCACATTCAACGGCAGAGAAAACAAATAGCCACTTTAAAGTTAAAGTACAATCAATCAGGAAAATGGAAATCGATTTCATCCCTGTGACAGTGAAAACAAACCACTACATACCTCAAGGATCCAGATTTATCAATGGAAATAGACAGGACAATGGGCAACTATTACATACGTATAAGTAATTTTACTCATGTTCTGCTGGATTATCATTTATGGCAGTACTACGCTGAAGTGTTCACCCAAACTCTGAAAGAAAAGAAGGGAAAACTAAACAACAGAATGTTGGATAAGCCAAGCCGCAGTTTTGTTTAGATGTTAATAAAGTAACCATGTTGTGTCTCATCTGTGATGTCACTTAACCAAAACCATCCATTCACAATCACGTCACCATGTTAATGTTGTTGTTTAATTTGCAGGTTTGATTTTTAATTGTTGCAAATATTGATTTTGGTTATTTTTTGGAAAATTATAATAATTTAATGAATTGAATACAAAGGGAAATATGAAGATGAAACATTATATCTGTAAAAAGGTAATAGAATAGCAAGAAGATAAAATAAACTGCTCTGCCAGTTGTATTGTCATGATAATATAAATTTGCAACATTATTCTGTTTGATTGTGTGCAGGTGGATGTGTATGATGAGGGGTCATATACCTGCTCCATACAGACTAAGCAGCAGCCCAAGACCTCGCAGGTCTACCTCATTGTACAAGGTAAGCTGTACCTACATAAACACCAGCAGTGAAGGGAAACATATTATTCACCACTTACCCATGCCAGCTGGAAGGATATGAACTTGGAAATTGGGTGAATTAACCACATTATATGCTAAGCAGAAGCTCGCTGCCGCTTGTCAGCCATAAATTTCTGTTATTACATGTTTTTTTCTCTCTCTCTTTTTTTTTTAAATCACATTTTAGACGTCTCAAGAGTGAGAGACATCATTGTACAACAGCACACAAGCAGCAGATACCGGTGTCACCACTCTCTTTTATTAAAACGTGTAAATGTGTCCCTCTGAGGAGGCAAGCAAAGAAAATGCCGTATATGAATATGTATTGTCAGAAAAAATGAGCTATATGTCACAAACGCCCCCCTACAGCTACAGAATTTCTTGTTCAAGTTCAAATGAATCTTAAGTGCACTTGAAAAGCCTTCAGCAGCAGTTTTCCATTTCAAAGAATAGGAAGTTATTGCTCCTGAATGGAGAAAACAGAAAAGTTGAGAGTGAGAGATAATCACAAGGTGAGCGAGGGAGGGAAGTTGCTGCAGGATTTGATCCAAGCCCTGGAAGGGGGGGGGATTTTGTGTTGCTCAACAGCATCGTCAGATTGCTGTACCTGAGAGGGCTGACAATGAGGTTGACGCATAAAGATGCACAGGCATGTTCGGTTTTCAGCCATTGCTCCTGTAACTGCATGTTTCTCTCTGTAGGTGCAGAGAAGTGAAATCTGCTGACAGTCAAACCAGACTCCTAATTTAACCGCTAGTTTCTAAAGTAGTGTTTTAAGAATCAAGCACTTATCTTACCACAAAATGTCTCACCATAATTATGCGGACAACACACACATTTACATAATGGTATTACCAAGAAGCTACATCATGGTGCATTGAATTGAATGTCCCAAGTTAAACAAATATAGAACAGAAATAATTGTTTTTGGTGCCAGGGAAGAACAATTAAAAGCCAGTGTTCACCATGAATTTGTAACATTAAAGACTTCAAACCAAGACAGAAATGGACAAAGATTCAATTTTTATTATCCAATAACAGGTAAAAACAAAAACTGCAAACCTGCATTTACCTTAAAATAGAACAAGAATTAAAGGAGTTGTGTCCCAGCAAAACTTAGAAAGGCTCGATATTAGCAAAAGTTGATGAAATTCAACACACTGTTCCTAGTTTTCACTTTGACTTCTCAGATGTTTACTCTGGTTTCCTGGTTGTCTAAATATTGATTTTAAAATACTTCTGCTGGGCTACAGAGCAGTGAATGGTTTAGGGCTAAAATACATTTCTGTTATGCTGCTGCTCTCGTATGAACCCTCCAGACCTCTGAGGTCATCCAGGACAGGCCTGCTTATTATCCCCAGAGTCAAAACCAAACACCAAGAAGCAATATTCCGTTATTTTTTTTTAATGTATCGCATATCTGGAACAATTTCCTGGAAAACTTGAAAACAGCCCTCAATTCTTTTAAATCAAGGCATAATAATACAATTTTTATGCCAGTTTGCCTCCTCTCGAGTTATTCATTCTCAGCTCAATTTTATGTTCTGTTTTATTGCATTCTTTTTAAAATCCTGTTTATATGCGTCACTTATATTGCCCTTTCTTTTATCATGTCTGCTTTTCCTTTTTATATCTTATATAAAACAATTTGAATTACCCTTCCAGATGCACTATACAGATAAATATGCATTCTCTTTCTTGAGTTCTACATTTAACAATGGATTACCAACCTTGCAAAGTGAGACACTGCCCAGGGGCCAAAAAGCCTCAGGTCTACTCCACAACATTTGGGTATACATAATTTGATTGACAAATTTGTCAGAGCTTTGCACCAATGAAGTACAGTATGAACTATGACACGTCCTCTATCCTCCATCTTGTAGCCCAGTGTTGTAAAGGGCCCCTCTAAGATCTCAAAACCTATTTTATTTTCTTTGTTTTAGTTTATCTGGAGCTCATTAGTAGTAGTGTGTCGAGTTCTGCACCCTAGTCTTTCCTGTCTCTTACCAATCTAAAATGCCCAAGAAATAACCTTGGCAAAAGCAACCTCATTAACACCCAAAGTTTGATCTACTCACTTCCCAATGACAGACTTTTGACTGTCAGAATGCATGGCTACTTTATTCTTCAAACCTCTGAAATGTTTCTGAATTGTTAGCAGCCTCTCTGGACCATGAAGGAATAACAGAAATAAAACACTGAGCTGTGCATCAAGGCCAGAAATTGCTCTTAACCTGTCAAAAACAGGCTGGCTGACAGACCTGAGTGCTGAAAATGGAATCTCCTATAGTTTCTTTGTTTGTTTGCATGTGTGTGTGTGTGCGTGTGTGTGTGTGTGTGTGTGTGTGTGTGTGTGTGTGTGTGTGTGTGTGTGTGTGTGTGTGTGTGTGTGTTGCTTTCAGCAATGACTGCATCAACTGTCATCTGCCCATTATCCAGAGAAAACACACTGATGTACGACAGAGTGCTGTATTGGTATAGTGACAAATCTTGCGTTGCGGCTCAATACATTTCACAATACTTGATAGCTCCATCAGTCATGTTTTTTTTTTATTCTAACTGCGCTTTCCATTTTAAAACCTCCTGACTCTATGATGTGAAATCGGACCCCAGATAAATACTACAGGCTGTCAGTGGAGGAACCGCACTACAATGTAATTTCACCGCACGCAATAGCCTCCAAGAGAACTTGTCACACAGCTATGAACTGAAGATATCATCCATTAATAGCATTTTTAAAGGTCAATATATGAATTGATGCTCCTCTTCTGAGAGCCATGGCAGCATATTGCCTCTCCTTCTCAGAATCCATTGTGTCTGATTATTTAGCGCTTGATTATTGGAATGTCCTGCGTCAACTTCCAGAGTTTCTGTCGTCGGCCTCATTTGTCATGGCTAATGCGACAGTTATAGCCAAACATTGATTCTGTTGCTTTCTTTCCCTGCTGTTTTGTCCTCTGCTCTACCTCTCAAAGTCCCATTCCATTTTTTCCTGCCATTGTTATGCTCATCTGTTGTATTTCCCTGCCACATGGGTGTAATCTTCTTTTTGAGGTTCAGTTCAGCATCTTTCATCTAAATTGCGATGCAGTGCCAAAGGCGTAGGTTGCCGGCAATTACTGTGAATGTGTTACAGTGAACAAATAGTGTGACAATTTTATTTACTTTTAAACTGGTCAAATATTGAACACAGATGTGAGGAAAGTGGGAAAAACTGATTGAATAACAAGAGTACATAAATAAACCATGCTTCATGAAAAATCCAACACTTATCCAACTTCAACTTCTGCTTTCATTGAGTTTCATCCACTCATTTTCTACTCTGCATGAAGGTTCAAGTCTTTCACTGAGGAAAGATAAGAATGTGTCTTTGTGTGTGGCTCCACTATACCATCACAACCTAAACCAACCCCTGCAAAACCCAATCAGCTCTGTGGGATAATAATTCACCCAGCCTTCATCTTTTAATGGGTATGAAAATGTTCTAAGCATCAAACATTGCCCCTGGTTACAGACCCAAGAGTGGGTTCACATAACCAAAGCTGACAATTTTCTGCTAGCAGGGACAGGGACGTAATTGGAAAACAAATGATCAGACAAAGTAAATTTGCGGTGGATGAAAAACCAGCGGACTTGCAGGGCTCAGACAAGTGGTACCAAGCAGCAGGGTCACTGCACATGACAAGAATCCCAATATAATGGCTGCCTTTCCGCCCCAATCCAATTTGATTTTTATGAAACATGGGCATATAAGTTTAGCCGATGGGCAAACCCACGCCAGTGTTGTGACAATTTTAAGGTTTGACTTTGATGTGCGCCAAGTTTATTAGCTAGTCAAGAGATGTTTGTGTGTGTGGGAATGTAAGAATGAGTGTGTATTTGCATGCACGAGTACCTGCATACATCTATATCAGTGAGTAGGCTATGGTTTTTCTTTTTGTAATGTTGCTTTAAGTATAACTTGACGCACCAGATGGTTTGCTGCACAGAACCATCTGGAAAAGCTTTGTTGGAAACTGTTTGGAAAAGGACAGACACTTTATAAAAATTCTTGGCAGGTGATTGGATGAACCATAACAACAACAAGCTGCAGGCTGAGGAGCTTTGAAAGCTGGTTAGCATGTCGGCAGACAATTCTTGCCATCTTTGTAAGAAAAATTTGCGCTTCTCTGTAGCTGCCATAATTGCTTCCTCAGGATAACTATTGGACCAAACCACTGTTCAGCCACAAGTGAATAGCTTGGAGACTGGAAAGATGGATCCTCGCTTGTGACAGATCCAGCTGTCTCGCAGGGTTACTCTAAGTAGGATCAGAAAATCATGAAAAAATTATTTTGCTCACTTTTGAATTTTTTAATCTTTAAATATCTCCATTTCACTTCCCATAGACTATGAAGAGGTATTATAGATTAATACAGTTAAACCAAATATCAACCCATTAAAATTATAAATGAGCTCCATTGATGAGGTTTTTTGGAGTTTGTTTAAAATTCAAGTTAAATATTCCACCTCTTGATCAACGAGGAAAAAGTATACCCTGTAGACGCTGTGCCTGACAGCAGTCCCAATGAGAGGGAACAGTCTGTGCTTTCATGCTGATAGCCATGGTGTTAAATCCTGTGTGTAGCCTATATAAACTGCTTGCCTGTCATTAGTGATACTGCTCCACTCCTCAAGGACACATGGCAGGAGTATATGTCTCCGAATGTAATAGAAAAATATTTGACATATTAAAAAGTTTAATATATAAGCTTTATACAAGCTTCTTGAAGTTAATTTGCATAAGACTAGTGTTACTTCCATCCAGCGATTTGTAATAATTGTGCTTCAAATTTTACTTTTTTTCCTCCATTTTTCGACATTATTTTGTCAGGAAAGTCACTTAAAAAACATGCTCTCACTTACACGCATCGCCTAGCAATTGCTCAATTTTGCACATAACACTGAGCAATCCAGCAATACTACATGCGGTACAACCAACACTATTAAACAGCAAACATCATTACAGTGAACAGCGTTCAGTGAGCCAAGATGAGTTGGTAGCAAAAGAGCAACAAAAAGCAGGACACAGGACAAACAGCTAATGAAACAATATCAATCATGTAAAAATAGACATGTATGACAGGATCACTGTACATAATAGCAAACTATTGCATATTTATGTAAGAATTTCTTATCATCTTCACAATCAGTTGGTGTAATATAGATACATCAACAAAATATGACAATGTAAAATCAGATCTGCCGTGTCTGTGATACGTGAAAAATATACTGTATTTTGGTGAAGACAAAGATCCTCTGATAAAAATAATCCCTGGTAAATCAAACTCTATATGCAATTTATTTTTCTTGTTCTGGAGGCTGGGTGATTTCTGTCTTCATTTATTGCGAAGAAAAGGAGAGTTCAAATAGAGACAGGAACTAATTTCATAACAGATTTCTAGCTGTCAGAACATCATCAGATTTCATCTTTGTTCTGTACGCCTCATAGCAAAGTATGAGGTATACTGTAGGCCTACAGTGTTATAAAAAATCGATATAAATGTCACTCTAGGGATGGTAATGTCAGTCTGTTGTTCAGTTGGTGAAGCAGTCAGTCCACCATTATGGACTGGACAGAAATATCTCAACAACTATTTAATGGCATGAATTTATGTGCAGATATTCACCACTTCACTTTGGTGAACTCTTCACTTTTCCTGTATGTATACGTAGCAATAGCAAAACTTACAAATAGCTCCTGCATGAAATGTCTCAACTGCTACTAAATGGACTGCCGTTTGGCTCATATAATCATGTTCACCACAGGACGAATTGTGATTACTGTGGTTGAATCCTTCACTTTTTCCTGAGGCTCCATCAGTCAGAATTTTCACTTGTCACCTGAAATATCTCAGCATCTACTGGATGGACATGCACAACATTGTTAGACATCCATGCTTTCCAGATTCTTGATTGAATTACTGATGATTCTTTCTTCTAGCACCACCATGAGGTTGACATTTGTAGAACATTGTCATAGTAAGTTCACATGTTGTTATTTGTATGTAGCTTCAAGCATTGCTTTACCCAGTACAGCCTTGCAGAGTCACTAACATGGCTGTAGACTTTTAGCCTTGTTTAAATCCACCTACCAGACTATTTTGAAAAAAATAGGTCGGAGTGCCTTCTATTAAATTTAATGAGGAGGTGCACTATAATATGAGATATGTTGGGGAGGGCTTTGTTTAAAAAAAAAAAAACATGAAACATGAGCCTGAATATAGCCTCAATCCCCACCCCAATAATTTTTGTATATTAATTTATACAACCACATCCACAGCAGCAGTGTTTCAGCAAATTCAGCAAATCTCAATATGCTATGCAAATGTGTTTCATAAAATGCAGAGGCTGGGGAGTGATTCATTTATCTCATGAGGTTCTTTTATAATACTCGTCCCACAGGAGTGGAACTTTTAGTTCATTTAGCCCTTACTATAACGGACAGTCTGCCTGCAGACTGCTGACTCCAGTCATAAATATTACAGCTTGTTGAACTCTGATGTCCACGAGTGTATCCAACATTCAGTGCTCATTTGATGTGATGATTGAACCAGTTAAGAAAATAATAGTAACCACAGCCAGTGACTCAATCAGCTTTCATTGTGTAGTGCCTCAAATCACTCGACCTCATCATGAGCCACAAATAAACCCAAAGTCATTCTGTTGAATCATGCATCCCAGGCTGAATGAGCAATAGCAGCTGGATGGATTTTGACATGCATTGTCCTGTTGCTAGTGATTGTAGAAGGGATGCACGTGTCTCCATGTGCATGCATGCATATTTCTCTGTAAGTTTATTAATCTGTGCAACCAAATATACAAGAGTGTGTGCTGGCTGTTCACCAGGTTCCATGAGTTCCTTGAAGCCTCTCAGTAGAATTGATCTCATGATGGCCTCCCATTGTAATAGGCTGCTTTCTCTGTTTCTTTTTTTTTTTTTAACCCACTTCCTTTTCACTCCAGTGATGACAGTGCTTGATCAGCAAATTCAAATCAGCATTGATCTGATGCTGTCACTTTTGAATTAAAGTCAGCACTTTAATATGCATTGATCTTTATGAAATGATTTAAGTAGCATTTTTAATACAAAAAATTGCAATTCATCTGATCTCAACCTGTCAAACAAAAATCTCTTGTTAAACTTTCTCCTAACATAGTGGACCACAGATAAAAGAAAATAAAAAAAATCATATTCACCAGACTGTATATTCTTGCAAACTTTTCAGTACAACATCATAAGTCTTGGGTTTATGACCAGAACCAGTCTGGCTCTGCAATCTGAATTAGCTCTTAAATCTACGAGTTATCACCCAAACCTTCCCTGTGAGCAGCTTTCCCTCCAAGACAGATGGCATTATCCATTCATAAATGTCGCGGAAACAGAGTGACTATAAAGTAGCAGACGAAGTGAATGCTCCCGTTGCCAGCTGTTCCCTGATTGCTGTGACCCCATTTCAATATGTTGTGTCCATTGAGAAGTGATACATCTTAATGTACTGCAGACACATGCTGTGGAGCATGGAGAATTGACAGAATTAATGTAACGACGGGATGTCGTGTGTGTCGTTTTTTGGTCACGGCACAAAATGAGACAAATACAATCACAGCCTGGTACAGTGTTGCACTTATGTTTACTTCTGCTGTAAACAAAGAATTCGTAGAAAACCAAATTTTTCCAATTTAAAAGACAAATTCCCCTCCAGCATGTTGATAGTTTTAACCTTTTATTTTGTATCTGGAAAGTGCTCTTTTCCTTGTTTTTAACAGGATGAGCTCTAACCTTAATATTGACTCTAACTCAACCACAAGATACAACCTTTATCCTTGCTTGGCATCACTGAATTTCAAATGAAAAGATAGCAACCATTAAATGCCTCCTCTTCCACACTTGGCCACCTTTTCTTCCTTTCATTTCTTCCATCCTTGTATCACAATGCTGTGGTATTTAAGGTGCTAATCCGTAGAATTCTGTAAAGGTAGCCGTGTCACTCTAAAGAGCACCCTAGAACGAGGGGACAGGTGTGCGTGCACGCACATACAGTGTGTGTGTGTGTGTGTGTGTGTGCGTGTTTGTACATATCTTCTACTCCACAGTCTGTGCGAGGAGGAGGAGGAGGAGGACTGACCTTTTAACAATTATCATGGGACAATCAGAACCTTTCAATTGTGCCTGTGAAGCCAGCTATCCACTATCCTCTCCATCTCAACTCCTCCTTCCTCCTTTCTTCTCCCCCTGCTCACCTCTCACACTTGTACTTTGTGGACCACCCCTTATCTGCTATTGCTGAGGTGTTATGTTACCTCCTCTCACACCGCCCGTGGGCGTGTATGGACAAGAGTGGAGATAGAAAGGCTGAAATAGGCAGACGAATTGAAAGAGATGCGGAGAGTAAATTTGGATTAGGTATGGCTATCATTAATTTAAGATAACAGCAGTTTCTCTGGCTCTACTGCTACAGCACCGCAATCACACCCACACACACATTATTGTTTGTGTTGCAGCCTGCCATGGAGTTCAGACCACATTCTTTTTTTCTGGATGATCCCTAATTACCTGTTTGAAACCTGCATGTTAACAGAGATCAATTAAACTCCCACTCTCCAAAGGAAAAAAAGTAAACATGTAAACAGAATGTCTCCATGCAGCCGCTGTCAGCAGCCTCTCACTGGAGGAAGAGCTATTGCTTGTCAAGGACTTTACAGCAGCCAAGGAGTGCATGGAGCATGGCACATGAAGCCTTGAACACTATTTAGTTTATTTGGTTCTAGTGTTTCTTGCATACTATACACCATCTCTGATGCCACCTGAACTGTACTTTGAAATATATCAACACCACACTGCAAAAAAGGCTAGACTGAATATAAGATACAAGCACTAAATTTGAGGAGAAATCTACTTAAAACTAGTGAAATTATCTGTCCATGCAGCAAGTTAATTTTACTTGATAAGAAATTTTGAAATAAGATTTTAATATCTAGAATTAAGTAGTCCCAGATAATTCTTGTTTTTTCCTTAATTGTAGCAAATTATGGACTAAAAACAAGGAAAAATTATTCTAATTTAAGTAAAAAATTACTTGAAATTGAAGTTTATACAGCTCAATAATAAGGTAAATATACTAAATGTAAGCAAATAATTCTTGTTTTTCCTTAATTGTAGCAAATTATGGACTAAAAACAAGGAAAAATAATTTTAATTTAAGTGTAAATGACTTTAAGTACAGTATGATTAAGCTGTATCTTGATACAAGTTGGCTGATCTTTTTTTTGGGGGGGGGCTTTTATGCCTTTATTTGATAGCACACAGTAGAGAGACAGGAAATGGGGAGGCAGAGAGAGGGGGAATGACATGCAGTAAAGGGAACCGGGGCCGACTGCAGCGAGGACTGTAGCCTCTACACATGGGGCGCCTGCTTAGACCACTATGCCACACGACGCCTCAAGTTGGCTCGTCTTGAAATGAAACTAAACCCATATTAAAACTAGACCAAAAAACTTAAAACCAGTCCTTATTCGTAGACTACAGATCTTGACTGACATACTGAAACTCTCACCGTCACAGTTTTCATGTTAGCACAATATCTGGGATAGCTTTCATGGGTTTTTTTTTTCAAATTCACAGTGCACATTAATCTTAAGTCCTATTAGTCCTAATAAGTGGGGAAGCGGATGTATTTGGGTGACATTTGGACATCATGACGTTGACCACCCTAAGGTTACACTTAAAATTAGTGTATCTTCAGTAGTTTTCATCTGATTCTAGAGGTTGAGTCCTATTCCTTGTATTGACCCCATAATCTTTCCTCTACCACCATCAGTTCAAACTTTCTGTGTATTCATGTAAAATATAGCTTTCATCTAAATTATTTCATTAATGACCCCTAGAGGATGAACCCTGATGATGTTAGTGTCAGATGTCAGATCAAGCCTGTTGCATCTCTACTGAAAATGTGTAATTCTATTGGTTGTATGGTTTCTCTTTGTTGGAACATGTCAGTCATTGATGCATTATATGTGATTCTTAAATAAAGCTACTTGAATTTGTACTGAATCTTGAAACAAGTTTTATTTTGGGGAAATAACTAATTTAGCTTATTTTAAGAGTTATTCACTCCGTTTTAAGATACCTGGACTAAAATAGACATAAAAGACATGTTCGTCCTCAATTTAAGATTATATTGTAAAATGAAGAACTAAAAATAAGTAAATAGCTTTTAAAACAAGGCAAATTATCTATGATGTCTAAAAATAAGATTTTAAATCTTGGCAAGTGCCAGATAATTTGCAGTGCAGTGATGTGAAGACAATGATGTGTCCTAATGAAGGGTATTTATCTACATCTGGCAGGCATCTAGTTGAAAACATTATAAATATTTTGAATCATGATTTAGCCAGATTGTTTGCAGGCTGCTATGGCAATGTAGTAGTAGTAGCTAGAGGGCTGGGTCATACACATTCAAGAATTTTTATTTCTTTATTTGATGAAATTCAAACAGTAATTTGATCACATTGGTGGCTCTGACTCTTTCACTATGTATTGGTTAATCTTTACACTGTTAGTTTAGGTGACTTGGTCTCTTTGGGGTAGTAGAACAACCTATTAACCGAACACTGTGATATTATTTTATAAGTTGTTCAGGGCTAATATGTTAGCATACAGTAGCCTGAAATAATACTTGCCACTGAATCAAAACAGTTGTTGGTCTTAAAACAAAATCAAACGAAGCCTCAACTTTAATACTCTGTTTGAGGTGAGAAGGATTATAGAGTCGGGTGATAATTCTCTGTAGGTTTGCCACCAAGAACAACCCCTCTCACATTACACATAGTCATTTGATCCATTGTTAATATAAAAATATTGATTAGTGCAGCTTTAAATGCATTTCTACGCAGTTGATTTATCCATCTCTGAAAACACTCACGGTGCTTTTCTGTTTAGCCTGTAAACATTCAGGATATTAAGTGGAAATCGAAGTCCAAGGTTCGAGCACTTGAAAAGCCCTCAGTAAACCCCACAGAGGCCCTGGCTTGTGTGAAGACCAGCATTAAGCCTCACCATGCCTCATTGTGTCTGCCACGAGCATTATGGCATATATACCAGCAACAAGACACACATCCGTATACACCAGCCCTCCAGGGACGAGATTACATGTCGCCGTCACATTACCCATTATTCCATGTAGCTACCCAGTTGGATGAAAGAGAGGAATAAGAGACGGAGAGAGAGAAAGAGAGAGTGGGAGAAAGCATTTTCCATTGCCTTTGAACCTTCATAATGAAACTGACTCCTTGAAGTTTTAATGAAAGCAACAATTTACCATTCCCTTTTTCTCCGTGGGCTGCTGAGCTTATGTTGCTTAGACTGAATCTATAAAAAAATAAAAAATAAATAAAAAAAAGAAAAAGAACTGCAGCTCTCCTTTAATCTTCTTTATGCTGGCTGTGAGAGGTGCTCTCATGCATTTAAATGGGGCCATCCCATGAGCACACATGACGGCAGGGGCATTGGCAGGGGCTGCAGGTGAGCCATCGGGGCCATATTTCACCGCTAACCAGGCGAGCCAGTGGCCATCGGTTCCGGCCAGCGTCTCCCCCGGTCTTATCTCTGATATAGAGGACTGCTATTTCTTTCTCCATCGCCTCCGCTCCCCTCACACATACCCATTACTTGCATAGAACCCGCCAGTACCCTTTCGCTCCATCTTTTTCCATCGTCTATGTGACCTGGGCCTGTCAGATAGATGGACAGCCCTTTGGTACGCTGCTTCTCGTGCTTGTGAATGCCTCTGGAAGTGAAATTGAGTGGTACAGTTAAACCTGACCTCACCTGCCTTCTCAGAGGGGAAAAGATGAGGTTAGGTGTGTGTAGAGGTTGTGTCAGTGTGTGTCTGTTGTGTCACAAAATGTAGCACTGCATGTATGGCCCTGTATGGGTAAATATATGGGCTTGTGACTGCTTTTTAATAATGTCACCCTTACGCGTAGCAACTGCGTGCTTATTAACATTTTACCCTGCTGTGGCTCAATAGAATGCTGTCACCTTTTCTTAAATGTCTGTGCCCTACATTACTCAACCTGCATTACTCAACCTGCTGTGTGTGTGTTGTGTGTATGTGTGCATTTTTTTTTTTTTTTTTTTTGGTGTGAACTCTCTGCCACTCGACCCCGCTGGTGTTCAGGTCAATCCTACTGCTAGGCCTTGATCCCACTTTTATCACCATGGGCTGGATAAGAGCAGAGGCAAACATTGCAGGTGCTATTCAGAGACATGACAACAATACTGAAAAGAGCATGCAGAATATCAGCAGAAATTACTCATTTTGAGCTGGTGAGACCATTACATGACTGCAGTTGTCCATTAATGACGTCCACATATTAGGATTGATTCAGGCCCATGAAGGGTAGGAAACAGCATGACCAAGAACTGTCTTTGTTTTGTGTGCCCATACAGTGTGTCAGTAGCACAAGCCCGCACTTCAGACACACGCTGAGAGATATCTGATTTCAGAGGGTTCCTGATGGCTCAGTTGTACCAGGCTCAGCACTGCACAGACCCATGTGGATTCTAACTACTTCCCTACCTTTCTTCCACTTCTCTCTACTGCCAGCAGTTAGAAAAAGAAGTTCAATTCTTCTTATAATAGGAGCATGATCCATGCATTCTCCTTTTAGCCATGCCAGCAGCCTAGCTTGAGGGATGGCGATGTTGGCTTGTTGGTTCCATTGGTCAGTCCACAACTTTGATCTGGACTCAAATATCTCAAAAACTAGCAGATGGACTGACTTGAAATTTTGTACAGACATTCATGATCCCAACACGACAAATCCTACTGACACCGGTGCTGACAAATGTCTTAACATGGAGGGGGCGCTTCAATTCAACAAGCTAGAACTGACATATCACTTTGTGATTTGTGGTTTTGACTGATATGTCTCCAAAAGTACTGGATGGACCACCTTGATGTTTGTGTCCCCCTCAGGAACAAAGTTTTGATTCCTCAGCTTTTCATCTAGCGCCATCGTCACTCATATGTCTACTAATTTGGTTCATGACCAAAAAGATGAATAATTAATGACATTCCCATTAGCCTTGGCTGTATTGGTTTTAGTGCTAATTAGCAAATGATAGCATGCTAACACACAGCATGCTATTATTCGCTAATTAGCACACTAAGATGTAGAACGTGGCAAATACTACCTGCTAAAGCTGTTAGGATTGTTAATGACCATTTTGTTCAACGTACCACTGCACCTAAGTGCATCCCATAGACTGCATACAGCACAGTTTAAAGCTGCTCTCAAAGACTCTCAGTCTTGTTTGATGTTCAGTCTGAACTGATAAAGATATGCAGCAGAGGAGTTTAAACCCATTGTTCATGTCATATTTCAAACAGACTCAAAATTCATTGGCTGACATCTGTCATGTGCTTTTCTTGCAAGCTTACATATTTGTGCATATGCAGTTTTTCTTCTAGTGATCGCACTTGGCTGCTCCTTCTGCCAGTTCTCACTGCCTCACCAGATGTCTGGCATGTTATTTAGTTTGACCATATGGTGAGCTAGCCAGCACTGATGCACTGCTTCACATACCAAGTCTTCTGTGTGGCAGGAGAGTGCTAAAGACTTCTTGCCGTGAGTCTTGTTGGATGTATTTTTTTGATGGAGGGCATCTTTTAAAATATGCTGGGGTAGTATTTGGTACGAAGGCGAACTGCAACTTCAGAAAAAACATGCAAATAGACAAAAAACAAAAGGGGACACAAAAATGGATGAACCTGGCTGGGAGGCACTTGCATGGATATAATATAATGCATGTTCTATAATGCATGCACACACACTTACTGTTCAATGCTTTTAACTTCAAAAGTCACAAAGCATTGAACAAGTGAATCCCAGCCGAGTTCATCACTTTCATGTGTCTCCTGGAAGCCCTGGAAGTCTGTGCTACTCGCAGCGCGTTTGTGTATTTGGTTGTGTTGTGAGTATTTGCAGCACAGGTGTTGTCAAATTGATGAAGACATTTTCTGAATTTTTTTGTCTTTTGTCTATTTGCATGTGTTTTCTTAAGTTGCAGTCGGTTTAGCTCTCAGGCCCACCTTAATTTGGTTTAACATTTTGTGGGAAGGGGTGTGAAGCCGGTGTTTTGTATTAAATAAGCAAAAGTATGACATCAGACTAGATTTAAGGTTACTTTACATAAAGTGATGTAAACAGTTTTTTAAAAAAACTGCTTTGTTACCCTCAGTTTTAAAGTTTTTCTTCAGAGGCACACACATGCACTGCAATCAAAATGGAGGCCCTCGGAGAAACTAAAAATACATCTCACTAATGAGAAAAAAATTGCTTATCACTTATGAAGGGAAAAATATTTATGACTCTTCATTACAATACGGTGCTCTCTAATGCATAGGCGTTTTACAGCCACAGTAGCTGAGTGTTGTCAAGTATGTTCCTCTTCCCAGCACTTTGATGGCGCAGCTATGGATTTGATAGGAAATATTTTTCCCTTGGAGGGTCTTTGAGAGCTGGCACTGGTCGGCTTCTGCAGTGGCCACTGTGGTAAATAACATATGGGCTTGTTATCTCTCCTCAGAGCTAGAAAACACTCTCTCAACAACAGCCACTTGCTCATTAGACTGCAGCTCAAGGCAAAGCACAGAAACAGAAGCTGGGAAAGAAAGAATGAGAGGAGAGCAGACAGAAAGAGTGACAGTGATGAGGCAAGAGTCGAGGAGACAGAATGGCAGCTGACAAAGAGAAGACAGGAAATGCAAGGCAGGATGGGAGGGAGAAAGAGCCTCAGAGAGTCGGAGGTTGTTCATATGTACTATATGTACACAAAACGAATATCTGCATAAAGAGAAAGTTGAAAGGCAGCGAGAGTGACACCCACAGAGAAACAGGAGAGAAAGCTTGATGGTGAGCACACCCGTCCCATCAGCCAAACAGCAGCAGCAGCAGCTGTGAGCCGAGCCCAGTCAGAGGCTGTGTGTGTGTGTGTGTGTGTGTGTGTGTGTGTGTGTGTGTGTGTGTGTGTGTGTGTGTGTGTGTGTGTGTGTGTGTGTGTGTGGGTGCGTGCGTGTGTTTGTGTGTGTGTGTATGAAGCACTGTGGGGTGGTCTCCAGCTGAGTGTGTCAGGTGCTCTCCACTCTACCAGCTGTTCACGGCTCTTCACACAGTGAGAACCAACAAGCTGGTTGAGAGTGTACAGATCTGGAACCCCATCAACACGAACACAACAGCAGCACTTTGGTTTTCACATTTCCAAGCCAACAACACACTCTGCCAGTTGTGCAAACTCTGTCTTTGCTATAGTTTTTCCCAATTTTTGTCATCCAATATAAGTCCTACAACTGAACCCACAAAAAATGATGTGTAATGGGTAAAAAATATGGTAAAAATGTATTAAATGTGGGCGGGCAGCAAGACACAGCTTTTCAAAACACCAAAACTTGTGTAATTTTTATCAAGTGTAATTAGCCACCATGATGTCCTTATTGTGAAATCCTACAATGCAACCTTTCACCTCTCAATTCATCATCATGCCAGAATGCAGCTGGCTGATTGCAGTGAGGAGTCACTGCACATCTGGACACAAAATCAGACGTCTTTGTGTCACTTTGTATTACATCAACAAGTGTGAGTGTGACTGAGTGAGTGTTTTGCCAGTGCATCCTTCAAACCAGCAGCTAACCTCAGACCAGCCATCATGCCAGCCCTGTGTAAATACAATCTAGATTGGTTTTAAAGTGACTGACTGTGGTGTACAGTTTGCGTTGCAGGACTTGTATTAATGAGTCGGGTCAGGATTTGATTTAGAGGTAATTGAGGGTAATGGGTCGGTACCGGCTTTGTGGGTGCAGGTTTGCAAAATTGGAGCAAGACTGATATTTTATACCTGTACACCTTCTCAGTTGTCATAGCAGCTGTTGCTCCTCGATTTTCATAAACTGTGCAGCAATTTTCATTCATTAATCCAGTGATGTTTTTTTCTTTTAATCAATTAATCATTTAGAAAATGAAATATGACATCTTTAAATTGCTTCAGGAAATCAGCAAATTGTAACTTTTTACAAGCTGGTAACAGAGAAAATTTTGCATTTTTTGATGATGAACTGAATTAACCATTAATTTAAGTGCTACGAGCAGTACTGCTCTAACTTATGCTTTTATTCCTTCAGTTAAATAAACCTGTATCTGACGAACAAAGAACTATACTTCTTTTTATTTTTCAGTTCAGACACACACTTAGAAAACCACAAATCAGATTATACCTCTCTCTGTCAAGTGCAAACCTGATCCAATTCTGATTAAACTATTTTTGCTTTGGTCTGTGTCCTTTTACCTTGCTCTGGTGGTATTTACCACAAATCACTTTACTCTCAGAGCTTGGCCTCACTGAAGAAGGAAAAGAAGCAGCTCATGAAATTCCCTGTGACAGCTCGGGTTGGGTGCTGTGTTGTGACTGTACTGCAGCATAGTGCTCACACAGGCACTAAACCGTTAAAGTGCTTACTGTGTTGTGTGGATCAGGAGTAAGGAGTTTCTGTAAGCTGGTTATTGCAGTATCACATTACAGACAGATGCAGGTACATCCATAACACGGACTCTTGGATTCAACTCCACTAAAGTCCTATTTATCTGATTGGGAGAAGACTGGAGGCTGAACTCTAAATCACTTGAATACCCTATGACACATGATGTAGAATATTAGTTATCTATTGAGTTGTAAAATTTATTTCAGTAACTAAGTCATTTATTTTACTGATCCCACAAATTCTTTATATTTACAGGCATTAACTTTGTTAATTGGTACCACTAAGAAGGGAAACAGATGAGACAATATTCTTGTTTGAGTTTAGCTCGTTTTATTAAGTTTATAATCAATTGTTTGATTTTCAGAGAAATTTCCTCATAAGAGCTTTTAAAATAATTGAAAAAAATGAGAACCATCTAAACCCAAGTAAACATTCATTTATTATTGGAAAGTATTCTCCATATATGTTGAAATTCAGGCTTGCCTACAGAAAATCTCTCTGGGTTACGCTAACAATGAAGAGTTGACTTATTTAATTGGAACAAATTAGAGTGTGCTGACCTAACATTGTCTTCACCTACAGGAAGAAGAAAACCACACAGTACTTTACAGGAAACGATGGAGCCTGGAAAATAAAGCATTTCCATAATTTATCCTTGAACTCTAACTGAAATATATTCAATATGCATCTGATACAATCAGATAATCTGCTGCTCCTAATGTTGTGTGTCTCAGAGGGTGTCAGCCAAACCACCTGAACATTTTGTATCTGTCTGTGCATTTGGGTAAGTGAATTGCCTCATATACAGATTATATTGTTATGTGTCAGCTGGCTCTTGATCCCATTGCTCCTTTGTCATTAGCATGAGAGTGCTGAGAGTCCATCAGTGAGGCTGCTGAAATAAATGAAGAACCTTTGGACCCACTCTCAGGTTAAAAGTTAATGGCTGCTAAGCAAAGGAGTCTGGAGGCCTCTAGTCTAGGGAGCGATCTAAATTTTTAATGTTAATGTGTACACACACAATGCACTTAAACATCAATGAACCCATGCAGATATACACAGTCAACCTCTTGCTTTTATGGGGTGCACTTTACTCTGGTGAATTATAGCAAATGGGGGCAAATCAGGTAATATTGATCAGATAGTGCTGATTTCTGGTTTGACTTCCACTGATCATCCCTGAGGGCCTCTAAGGATCATGGGAATGAGGTTTAATGCCACAGTAAGTCAAGCTGTAATTTGATAGATCCCTTTTAATGTCTGAGGGAGCAATGAGTACATATGTTGTTGCTTTGAAGTACAAGTTTCACTTTGAATATGCATCAGTCAATAAGATACCGTCTAGGTTTACTAGTGTGTTGACATGAAGAAAATCATTTCTTCTGTTACGTACCCATGGACAACTCGTCTTAATGGAAAAGATCAGCTCTTGAAATATTCACTTGTTCAATTAAACTACTACAGTTCATATAGATTTAAAACACCTTCAAAGTTCTCAATTGATATCCCATATATATGTAGAAGATGGTGGTAAAATGGGAAGTGTTGGGGCATAAAAGGCATCTAAACTGAGCTGCATAGATATATATGGTTGTAGGAGGGCTTGTGATCTCCAAGAACCCTTGCCTGGACAAAGTGGCATAATGAGGGATGGTATTTGAAAGCAGAAGAGCAAAGGTTAGGAAATGGTATTAAACAGTTGAAGAAATGGTACCTGTAGAAGAAAAGGGGGCCATTGCAGCCAAGCCTATAACCTTGGATTTAGCTTGTCTAGCCATCTTTGTTTTTCTCATTACCATGAGCTGTATGATATTGTAAGCCCCTAAATCATCTGATGGCTGGAATGTAAAATCAGCTTTGCCTTTTTGGCAAGCTCTCCAAACTTTGTGGGTGCCAAGCTTAAAGTACAAAGCTATTGCTCCTGAGAAGGCACAGGATTTACGGAGGTACCTCCGGTAGGCCAAGATAAGAATTACAGCTTATATGGAATGTATAAACACAGACATTTTTTTCATAAGGGCAAGAGCTGCCATTAGTTGGTTTTATTGAGAAAAAAACACACACAATCCGCATTATCCCTTCTATGACCCTCCTAGAGTTTCCTAGCAAAAACTGCTACTTCACCTTTGTACCTTACACCTTTTTTTTTTCTCACTTTCCATGCAAACACCAATTAAATTTTCATGTGATCCAGGAGTTGCTGCCCTTGCAGGGCCCTTAGTGGAAAAACACCTCTCAACACAGACTGAAAAACCATCTCCTTAATTAATCACCTTGGTGTCTCCAAGTAGACCGAGGTCTAGGTATCAGGAAAGGATGGAAACGTGATGGTTCACAAATGGAGAAAAATCCTCCTTCAGAAACATAAAAAGAACGCTCCTTTTTTCCCCTCCCTCGCTTCCATCAGCGCCTCCAGCGGGCCATTGCATCTGTCTCATATCCGGCACTTCCTTTGAATGTTTCACAAGCATCTTGGGGTTTTAAAGCACTGCCGCTGCTGACGGCTAGGTTTGGGATGGGGGAGAGGTGGTGTGTTCTTCAGTGTCATCACCTCTATCTCTCTCATGTGCCTTCACCTCTTCTATTCTATTTTTCGCAACAGCTACTAGTACTTAGCAAAGGGGGGGAGAGAAAAGGGGGGGGGGGCACTACACTGAAAAAAATGATTTTTTGACCTAGTTATTATTGCAGTTTTTTTTTTTTTTTACAATAAACTATTATTTAAGTGCTTTTACTTTAAAATGTCACCTTCTATTTAATCTGTTACTTGCTGTTTGTTTGTAATTATGTATCCTCATTTCCATAATATGGAAAATGTATGTAAATTTGATCATGACACCGGCACAACCTGAAACAACAAAGTAAATTTTACCTGGGTAATGGGAGTGAACCTGGCAACCTTGTACGCGCTCAACAAATGACGTCAGAGACGCGTTTGCGCTTTTCTTCCCTTGGACACACACCTGAACAACAGGAGCAGGCCCAGGACGACAGATTTGAACTGCGGATGGTTTTTTCGTGCATTTGATGAGAAAATTCATGGATGCGAAGCCACGGGGTAGGTTATATGCTTTATTAACTTTGTACATTCCTGTTGTCTCGTCGGCTAAAGTTAATGTTTGAGTAGGCTACGGAATACTTAACATTAGCATTAGCTGGTCAGTTTACCCTGCCAGCTAGTTATCATGCTGGCACATGTGCGGCTCTTAGCGACCCTTCCCCTCTGCCTGTGTTTTCTTATTTTCTCATGTCTTGCTTTAATCGGAGGCTTCTTGGCTTAAGCCTGTTCAGCAGTGGTGTGTAGCCCATAACCAACACAGCGCGCCGGTTGTGAGGTCGGGACGCTACAAAAACGTAGCAACTGGTTACACCTCAGATTACAACTCAGTTTTACACACAGGTAGAGCAGACTGAGGGTCGCTTTGGCTGTGTTCACACAAAATCCTTCGGTGTGTGGAGGTGTGGGTGGGTTTGTTTGTGCTTTACAATGTAACCGCAGTGAAACAATCATTCAAAAAAACATTTTATTTCTCTGATTGACTCCTTTGTTCTCTGTGATGGCCGACTTTGACTGGTGCGTTCACAAACCATCTTGTATATTTTACGTTTAAACCTCAGGATTTTACCTTAAAGTTACACCTTTTTCAACTCGCCCTGTTAAAATACTGTTGCAGGATTCCATTGCTAATGGCTAACATTCTGTCTGTATTTGCATTAAGCAAGTATATATTGTTTGCAATAAATTAACTTATTTCTAACAGCAACATGTTGAAGGCAGAAGAGAGATGTCATCAGCAGTGCCTTGGAGAGTCTGGAGAGGATCTCAATAAAGACCACCAGGTAAATTTTGATATGAATGAACTTGTCCTTTTTCCAACCCAATAGTCTAACTTTAATCTTTGGATACTAATAATTTAAAGGTAAGTAGTCACTCTTACCACTTTGTGTGGAGGAAAAAGCTTTTTAATTTAGTTTAACAAACATTAAGACATTAACTAAAATTGGTATCTTACTTTGGTTGTGTAATGTGTAGACAGTATTAATTGGCCACTCAACCCAGTAAATCACCTATTGCACATGCAGGAACTTTAAAGAAGATATGTGTAGTACAGTGACTTCTGAGCACTGATTCATATGTTTTTGACAGGATGTCAGCAAAGAAACCATCTAAAAGGACTCTGCTCATCGTGTCTCAAAAATCTTTGTCGTGGAAATGCAGCACAGGAAAGGCCACACCACTGCCCATGTGTCGAGCATCATCGAGGGAAAAGAGGTTTTTGATGACTGTAGTGTGGCAAGGGCTTACCTTCTGCTCATTGGCTTTGTCCATGCAGTGAACTTTAGTTACCCACCAAAGTTGAAATAGGCATTTGTGAAGTTTTTCAGAAGCTCTTTCTTGAGCTTGATGTCCTGAAGATGTCTCCTAAAGTCCAGTCTTTGCACAACAAACTTCTAGCAT
Source organism: Seriola aureovittata (assembly GCF_021018895.1). Taxonomy (NCBI): domain Eukaryota; kingdom Metazoa; phylum Chordata; class Actinopteri; order Carangiformes; family Carangidae; genus Seriola; species Seriola aureovittata. The sequence continues at coordinate 7,641,022 of NC_079367.1, read as the reverse complement.
AAATATTTCCATGCAAGTTTCTCAACCAACTTCATTGTGTTTAACTATTTGAAAATGTTTTAGTCAGACTAAGTCTTTTAATGAAAGTTGTTCAATTCTATTTAGCAGTACTGTGGGCAGCACTGATTTATGATGTACACTAATCAATTTTATTTTAAATGTTTAAATGCCATCCAGACTGTATATGTTGAACTGTAAGCAACTACCTCTTGCACCAGTGTTAGAGAAAAAATTATAAAGGTGCTGTTGTTTAAAAAGAATCTGTTATTTCATGTTTTGTAGAAGCCTTATAATAAGCAATAAACAATCTCATTGTCTAAAAAGTAGCTCCAGTTATAAATGCAAGAAAATCCATATTATAATACTGCTGTAGAGTAGGGTTGTCATGGTACTAGAATTTTAAACTCGATACCCAGGAAATTATTCAATACTTTATACCATTTTCGATACCACAAGGAGAATAAATGACCCTAACCCTTTTTTTTTTTTTTTTTTTAAATAAAGATTAGAATAATGCAAACAATAAAATCAATGACACTATTTTTAGGTTGTCTGGGGTACTGCAAAAAACAACAGTAACCTTACTGTAAGGTTTGTATATATATATATATATATATATACAACAGTACAACAGTAACCTTACTGTAAGGTTTGTATATATATTTGTATATATGTTTGTATATATATATATATAATATATATATATATATATATATATATAATATATATATATATATATATTATATTATATTATATATATATATATATATATTATATATATATATATATATATATATATATATTATATATTATATTATATATATAATATATATATTATTATATATATTATATATATATATTATATATATATATATATATATATTATATATATATATACGTGTTCAGCTGCTAGTGAGGGGAAAGGTTGTGTACCTGCTGGTCTGCAGTGTTGCTATATGAAGTTGTGTGTCAACTGGAGGAGGTGAAGACGGCACTCTTGGGATCGATACTGTTGCAAATGAGTATCTAATCGGATACTAATTTTTTGTATCGATTAGTGTCTGAGTATCTTTTTTTTTTTTGACAACCCTACTGTAGAGTATTAGTAGATAGATGAAATATTATGTAAATATTACTTAAAAATGTATTGAAATGAAGTAAAGAAAAGCTAGTTAAATTACCCTGAAATACCAAGCATTTTTATAGGGGTTTTGTAATTGGATGCAAAGGTAGTGTGAGTGAAATTTACTTGCAAAGAGTGAGTACATTTTCTATCTAAGAAAGAAAATTGCTAGTAACATCTACTTGGGTATTCTTGATTTAACGATTAATACTTATAGGTACACTTTACTTGAGGATTTTCTGAGTAAAAATTACAAAGAGTTTCTGTGTGTGGAAATTGTGTTTTTTAAGTAAATGTCACTCCAAATTTTTTTCAGTGTAGCAATGCAGGGCACTTGAGTTTCCTCTCCTGCAGCAGTAACAGCAGAGTCAGCCCACTTCCAAGACCTATGCATCGTCTTTCCTTTCAATTCTGCAGTGCCAGCCAGAGAGAAATTCGTGCATGTGTGAGTTTGTGGATGTGGCTGCGGAAAACACACCCTGGGGTCTCAGATCAAAAAAGCTTGGTGCTCCTTGTTTAGTTTCCATGTGGTGACGTGATAGTACAGGCAAAGGGTGTGTGTGTGTTTGTGTGTGCGCACGGCTCATGCAGTGCAAATGTATCTTGTCATTACGTCGATTAACAATGTCAACATGAATAACTGAAGGGATCAGTGGTGGGTATTAACAATGACTCATGCAGTTTACAGATGTACCATCTAAGCTACAGAAAACAGTATGTGTGTTTGTGACGGCACTCGTGTATGTGCATACAACTGTGTGTATGATTCAGTAGTAAGAGTATGACCGACGCTCAGCCACGAGATTTAGTGTTAATCTAAAGAGATATTCTTTATCAACATGAGCACATTGCAGACATTTGGAGATGTAGCACAGAGATTACATTTTGCTCTTTTCTCTCCTTTCCTTTGGCCTTTCCTTCTCTCAAGTCTTTCAGTAAGCCACATTATTTGTAAGGGCGCAAATGTGCCTGTGTGAGAGCCCTTGAATGGTCACAATTCTCTGATTGTTGATCTGCAATAACAGATTGCTTCGTATGGCCAAGCTACTAAGGTGGAGATTACAGAAAAAGGAAATAATCATGTAGGCACAAGTACAAATACAAACAAACATTGGTTTTAAGGCAGAGCAGGTGCTTGTTTAAAGCGACGTTATTCAGCCTCTGTCCCAGGAGCCGCCCTGGTGGGCAACAGGCTGCTTATATTGTTCTGTGTTGGGGCCTTTGGAGGGGAGGTTTCGGGCTGGCCTTGTTTTATAGAAAGCAGGTAATTGGCCGTAAAGCTTCCAAGCACTAAAAGCTAAAGAGCTGCGAGTGCTTTCTCCTGATTATCTTCTAATGGTTTCAAATTAGCTGAGCATAATTGCACGCCTCTTCTACACTTGCTGCCACATCACTCCTCCAAATGTCATGTTGAGAGCCAGCGGGGGTTAAATGTTGGAGGGAGCAAAAATGAGCGCAAGGGGGAAAATCCAAAACATGTAAAATGGTATACACAGAACCAGCTACAGTATAACTGATTTATGGCTATACAATACTTTAATGTCTTCTATATAAAACTGTAACTCTGGCTGTGCTCTGCTTGTAAAGAAAATATAGTTCACCGTAACTCCAAAATGTTCTTTTATTTTGATGCTGCTTCTTGTTTTTTGTCCATAAAGAGGGATATTTTATTGTTTTAAGCAACAGTCTGTGATGGGGCAAAGTAAAGGAATGAATTTCACAGTCAAAGCCCAAAGCTGTTTTGTTGTTTATTGTTTCCTGTATATGTCCTAAAGAGGAGAATAGAGTTTGGCGCAGTAATCCTTGAATTGTAATGAACAGTTTAGCTTGAATAAAAAGCAATCTGACAGTCCAGGTGGGCAGGGGTTTCTCCCAGTATTACCTGCTACCTTCCTTGCTTCTGTTCAAAGGGTAATTAAAAAAAAAAAAAATCCTGAACAGACGTATGGGGCTCTAGATACAAGCAGTGCTGTGACAAGTTTCCTGCTCTTCAAATGCAGTCTGTTTGGTGTAATTGTCCCCAGCAATTTTTCTGTTGTAGTATGAGTGTCAGTCCAGTCTCCTCTGTGGTTGACAGACTTTATTTTATTTTTTTTATGATGTGTAGGCAGTGTTCACCCTCCCCCGTGCTGTGTGGCTTTTGCTAAACTGTACAAGGTATTCGATAAAGTGCCAAAATAAACATCTCGTTTTCCTGAAAGATATTCGGCAGAACCTCTTTGTCCGTGAAGTTTTTCTCTCCTATTTGCTCCATTTGCTGACGACAAGTTGGTTTAGTTCTGATCTGTTTCATGTTCACACTGACTTTTTACAAATGAACCAATAGGAGCAAAGATCAAGTGATACAGACTGACAGGTAACTCATTGATTGGGAAGTTTTGGTGCATTTCGTGCATCATCAGGACCCATGTGGGGAAAATCAAATTCTGGTAACTGACAGGAGTTTTTACGTTATATTCTTTTGCCTTGGCAGAGCTCTTCAAAACACTAAACAATCCTACACATCTGTCAGATTCAGATTATCAATTATATGTCTCACCATTAATATGACTTTTTTACAGCCAGATCCACAGGCCTGCATTATTTCCTGACAAATTGGCGAAAGTGTCAAAAACTGCCCTGTTTCACAATGTTAGTGAAAGTTAAACAAAAAAAAAAAAAAAATTCCTGGGTATGCCCCTCTGACCGGATCGGCATCAAAATCGAATGTGTTCCCTGGCCCATTCCCCATCCCTCCACCAGGTTATGTGCAATTTGGTTCAATACTTTTTGCATAATCCTACTGACAAACAAACAAACCAACAATGAGACACAGGACGCAGATATAATAAACCTTATTATCTAGGTAGAGTCAGGATGAAAAAGAGGGCATCCTGTACAGTATTGCTGTATCTACTATGAAAGAAATCCTGTAGTTGGTCAGTTATGTTTCCCGCCACAAACAAACCACACCAGAAGCCACTTGGAAACAGACTGTAACCCTCGTCAAGCAGTCTCGGCCTGGATTCTTGGTCCGCAGCAGGGTTCAATTTACAGCTTTCACACTGGCCCAAACTAAATAGACAAAATGCGCCATGGTTCATTTTAACCGACCCAAACAGGTTAGTTGTGAAAACACCCTTAAATAACTTAACGCAGATAGTATTTGTATGTCTGTCTCCAGTCAGACATGCTACTTGCCCATCTACTACCCTGCTTGTATCTTTCTTTGCTTCCTGCCTGTGTTGGCGCTGAACATATTGGCCTTGGACATAAATAAAGTGCAGTATTGCCCCAATATAGACATAATTTTTATATATTTATTAGCCTGGTTGTTTTGCATCACGCAACTGATAATTTGGTAAACAACACACACGGATAAAAATACATAATAAATGCAGAATACCGCATCAGAGTTCAATGTGATTATAAAAAGATAGGTAGTAGAAAAAAATACTATTTGATTATTTGTCATCCATAGCTGCTTTTACACTGCATGAAAGCCTTATCCTTAAACAAATGAATCTCTACAGCCATTATGCACAATAGCAATTAGGGTATGCAAAGCAGATGCTATCTTTTATTAATATAGATAAATGGTTAATAACTTAAAACACACATGTGCAGTGTTTGCATTGTTGTGCATTACATTATCTGGATTAGAGTATTTTGCAGTAGTTGCAATAATAATGAATAACTCATCACATGGACTAAGGAACAGAGATCTATCTCTCTCTCACACTCACACACACACACACACACACACACTTAATGTGCAAACAGACACATTCCCCTCTAATTACTCCTGCTCTCTCTTTTCCCTCTCACTTTCTATCTTTCGATCTATCTTTCCTTTCGTTCTTTCTTTGAAGTTTGAGATTAGAGTTGAAAGCAAGGTCAGTGTATTTTTAACATTTTCATTAGAGATTTATTATTTTTGAGGAATCAGGAAAACCAAAACAAATAGGGATCATTAGCCAGAGAGGTCATTATTGGTTGTATTGTAGTTTGTTTGTATTTTTATTTTATTTTATTTTTTGATATTTGGTTAGGGAATGGAAATTTATTCTACTTTTCTACTTTGAGGAGCAGATGACAAAAATGGAATTAAAACAGAATAAATTTGAGAATACATGTTCCAAGGTGTGCGTGAGTGTATGTGTGAAAGCGAGTGTGCGCTTATGTATCTGTGCTGTACACAACGAGACGCTAAATGTGATGTTTTTAGCCCACGCCTGTATCCAAACCCAGCCATAAGGAAAAACATTAACAGAGAGTGTAGTCTATCTCTATGGAATTCATCCATCCTGCAGTTGCAGAGGTAAAGTGCTTTTCAAATAGCTGCCCTTTCCAACATTCTTCCTTGAAGGTTGACCTATGACTAAGATTACAATGCACTCCTTTCTTCTCCCTCCTCCCTCTTCACCGCTGACAGCTGGACGCCAGGCGCTATATGGCCGTTAGAGCTGAAATGTCATTCACACTTCTTTCTTTCACTATTTTCTTCCCTTTTTTTTCTTCATCTCATCTCCTTTTCCACTTCTCTTCAAAATCTTTCCTCTTCCCTTGTCTCCCATTTATAGAGGTGACAGGGTTATCAAAGTATGAGCAGTTGTTTCCTCCCCGGTCCATTTTTATCTATGCGTCCGAGGATTAATTCTCAAGTCACACATCCTGCTCAGCCAATCAACTTCCCCGCCCCGCCCCGCTTTGGTTGTTTTTGAGGTGTGGAGGAAAAAAAAAAAGCCAATTGGATTCTTTGTCACCTCAATCGAGTGCCGCTGCCCCGGCATCCCCCTCATTCCATCTCCCCATATCAGGAAAACACATCTTCATTTTGGCTTGGTCATTTGACTACAGCAATAACTCTGTATGACTTCATTTTAAAATGCTGTTTGGCACGATTGTGACTGTCTTGTCAGTTGGTATTAGAGGGATGGGTTACTTAGGGACGTTATTTGTGTGTGTGTGTGTGTGTGTGTGTGTGTGTGTGTGTGTGTGAGTGAGAGAGAGAGATGTGAATTTTGGGGGAGGCTGTTAGTGATGCTGTACAGAGACAAAGCTTCAATAATAACCTCGCTGGAGAAACAATCTGAAAGAGAGAATCACTGAAATATTGTTTTTTTGAAAAACATGGTCGATATTGAGGAACGGAGCGACTTTATTTCAATTCAACACAGCAAGTCCTGTTAGAATTAAATAGCAACTGAATTCCCACATGATGCAGTTCTCAGAAATGTGTTTGCAGCTCAGCATTCCTAATTGCATCAATTATAGATTTTTAGATTTTCCATATGTGTTTTCGTTAGTTATAAAGTAACTGAGGCCAACGCAAAAACCCCAGTGAATTTTGTAGTAAATCAAGATAAATCTTACAAGCACCTTCACCAAAATTAAACTTCTGAAACTGGAATCAGTGCACTCACTGCAAGAGGAAACCACACGACCTGCTGGCGTCGGATAACACCCACAACAGGAGTATGACTGCTGTGCATTCCTTTATTGTCGAACCACTGAGTAACTTTAATGGAGCAGTTGGGGTTTAAGTGCCCTGTTTAAGGACAAATTGACAACAGTTGTTGAGAGCTGCCAGAGTCTGTTACTTTTCACAGCAGCTTTTTGCAGCGCATTGTGTGGCTGTTGACACTTTTAATCAGGTAACCCATAAGCTTTAATGATTTACTTCCCAACAAAGCTTTTTTTATGTGCAAATGATTTGGATGACTAATCAGACATGAGGCTAATGTGTTGAGACTGTAGTCGCTTGTTTCAATCTTGGAAATAAAAGTTTATTACCACTGACTCACAAATCTGATGCAATCACATTCAGAATTTGACATTTCAGCACATATTTCCTCCTTAACACACACATTGCATCTGATGGTTAAGACAGACCTCTCTCTTACTTTGTCAACATACATACAGCGAGGTGCAGAAGTCTGGCTAATTCTTCATTTAACCTTCTCAGTGTTCACATGGTCTGCTGGATTATATTTATTCTCAAATAACATGGTTTATTGAGAAAAACTGGAAAGTTCATGGATGGTTATTAACAAATGTGATGGAAAGGATCTGAACATGCAGTGTTTTGAAAAATGAGGTTGATAGAATAGAGAGAAATGGAAATCCAACCTTTTTGCCCACTGAGGGTAAAGATGAAAGATTGTATTATAATATTACACGCTCTGTATTCATGGTTGTAATTTCTCTTTCATCAAATAAAAGTAATGAAATTTTTTACATACCATTTATTAAGACAGGGGTGATGATAATGTTTGTATACATGGTATTTATGGCAATTTGTCAGTCACTTGACTGATCAATGAATTGTATGTAAGGAAACCAGAGGCAGCTTCAGATGCCACATGGATGATGGTATGATAGGTGGTGAACTGTTAAAGAGCTGTTTTTAAGAAAGCCTCTATGCATTTAGTCACATTGGCTGTTAAAACCCAGTCAGGTTTACGAACATGAATAAAAGCAAAATTTAAGTGTCTATTTGCTAATCATTAACCAGTGTCTCACTGCAATAGGTGTTATATGTGTTTATGGATATTTTAAAAACATATTTTATTTTCCTCTTGATCTTAGATTGAGTAAAGGATTGATTGTGTGTAGATAAAATGTAATGAAAAACATTAAATCACAGAACATGAACTAAAGAGCTGTAAAAAGAAAGATGAATTGTTTGCAACACCTCCCATGGCTTTAAAAGCATTATGACTCTTGTTTTGCTCAGAATAATGGCAGGGTGACACTGCAGGAACAGGAAAAGCCAATTGACTTAGCAATGTGTTTTTAAGCTTTTTGTCAACTTGATGCAAAAGGCTATTTTCAGATTATTCATATATTTACTTTGAATGACAAACTGATACTGTGAATGTGCTTGATACGCAGCAGGTGATTAATGCACGCCAACAGCGGATCATGCTGTAGGTCTGGCTGCATTCAGTGAACAATAGCTGGCCTGGAGACAAACAATAAACAAGGATGTGGAGTAAATCAAAAGTTTGCAAAAGTTTTTACTTTGCTCAATTACATTTCAAGTGTGCATGTTCATGATGTGCATCTGCACATATTCACAGGCTCCAGCGTCACATGTCACTCAAAATATACTCTTTTTTACATTTACCTTTCAGAATAAAACCTGGGTTATCTGAAAATTCATAAATATTTGATGTCAAAAGTTGCATTTGAGATATATTATGACATTTATGTCAGAGTTTGAAAAATCAAGTTAAAAAATGCATTTGTTCAAATTAACAAGGTGTCAAATGTGATTGCTAAAGAACAGTAATCCCACTACTGACTGAGATGTGTAAGTTTGTAAGAGTGCTCCATCTGTAAGTTACGGTTGTCTATGGGAAAAATAAATGAGGATTCTACCTCTGCAACCAACTGGAAATAGGGCCTCCCAAACATTCATACGTTCGCTTTCTCCTGGTGAAGACGCGGTAGTTTCTTCAGTTGCAATGTTCACACGGCGAGCTGTGACAGCAAGTAGAAAAAGATGAATAATCTCCAATGCAGACAAGAGCGGTAGCTGCCTTCGTGTTTACACTGAAAACACAGCATAACAACCCTTAAGAAAGGGTTATAATCAATTCTGATTGTTCATTTTTCTTGTAAGAAGTGGGAGTAACCGTATGTTTTAATGACAGGGTTAACTGAAGAGATACGCCATTGCCTCGTGTGTCGAGCCCTTAAGATTATAGAACTGACACACGCGTGTGCACGCGTACCTGAAATTAGAATAGGAAATACACAGAAAATAAACAGGTACCCTTCCTCATTTGCCTGCGTTGTGCACGTTCAAACATTCATCATATTCCAAACTCATTGATCATTATTTGTTCTTCTGCATATCTGCATACACGACACCATATCTCAACCGCTTCACCCAGTCTGTGAAAACAATGATGTATGCCCTCTACATCCTTCACGATTGATTGTATCTTAGCTGCTGACTCACTTTAAAGCAAACTGTACCTTCCTATTCATCTCAGTTGTTGTTGTTGTTGTTTTTTTTTTCTCCCTCCCCCCTCTCTCTAGGTTTCAGTTTGTTTGTGTGGGAGTGTAAGCAGTAGGAGTGAGGAATAGACGAGGTGATCGGCAGGCAGGATGATCATTAAATGCTGCGTCGAGATGAAACCGCTCCGTGTTACTTTGAACATCAGTGTCACATATGCATGCAACGCATAAAGAGATTCTTAATTTCACCTTTAAAATTTGGAGTTGTGTATTAAAGCGTACTTTTCTGAAAGTATATGTGTCTGAACTCGGAATCAGTGCCAAGCGTCTGGTGGGTCCCCCGTATGACAAGAGAGGCAATCTGTTTTCATGAGCTGAAGTCCCGGGGCAGGAGATTAAATTGCTTATTTGGATCCTGGGTTGAGAAAGTTTACTGTAAGTACCTCTGAGGGCTATAGCAGCAGGGAAAAGGTTCTCTAAAGCTTTTCTAAAGTCTTCCTTTCAACTGAGAGAATCAAGGTCAGCTTGTGTTTGCATTTAACCTCTCTTTAATAATCTCAATAGTTTCTATAAAGATAGGATGCTACAGGAGTGAAGCAGCTGGCATGGTAAACTAGCAGAGGACTTGTGTTAGAGATAGATGAATAGAACATGCTCAGTATTTCACTTTATGTGAAAAAAACAAAGATGTAAAACTTCCAGGGGTTGAGACCTCTCCTCTTGCTCTTCGTGTCAATACAGCACACTTTGTTCTTCATGCTTTCTTTATAGTCTTATTAACCCTGATGTCCTTTCCTATTGTGCCTCCAGTTCCAGCCAACATTTACAAGGTGTCCGAAGACATCACGGTGAATGAGGGCAGTAATGTGACACTCAGTTGTTTGGCCAGTGGCAGACCAGACCCAACCATCACCTGGCGGCTGCTCAACCCCTCAGGTAAGAGTCATCCAGTCAGTACTAATTATTGTGTGTGTCAGTCAAGTTGCCTGGCCAGTGGTGTGCCACATTTCATTATCTAAATGCCAAATTTGTTTTTATAAGCAACCTAAAAAGATAAATCTCCCTAACAACACAAGTTTTGGTGCATGTTATATTTATATGCATTATTCAGATATGAGCATTTAATGTGCTCTGAACATATACAAACAGCTTCCACTTTTTTAATGGTATTCTGTTTTTGATGTGTTTGTTTTTTTTTTGTTTGTTTTTTTGTCACCCAGTTGACACAATTTATCACTGACATCACACCACTTCCTCTCAGTCATAATTCAGTCAAATCAAAACATGATCATTACAACACACTCACTGCACAAGGCATAAGGCTCATATCAGATCCAGATTGCAGGAGCTGCGCCACAGCAGCAGGACTTTCTGATGCAGATTTACATTTAACCCAATGGACTAAAGGCTAAAACGCAGGGTTGTAGAAAGGCTTACAGTAAATTCAATATTTAGACATTCCCAAAGGTTTATCCTCAATAACTTTTCATCAGTTTTCACCACATTTGGTTGGCAGAGTGGAATAAAGCTGCACTGATGTTATTCTCACCTCATCATCCCATACTGAAGCCTGGCTCTAACAGGAGATGGGAAGCTGATGAGCTGAAGTTAGGGACCGTCTCAAAGGTGTATATAAAATGGCCAAGAGAGCTTTTAAAATTTTGTCAACTGCCCTCTCATTGTTTTTAGACACTTTATTTTCATCTGAGCCTCGTCCCATTGTATTCGCAACCTCATTTCATATGAAAAAATGCAATATTCATATGAAATAATGCAATATTTCCCAATGATCTGTTATCATAGACACCTCAGACCACCTTTAAATTCATTTGGGCCTCCTCCCATTTTACACAGAGCCTCCAGTTTTTAAAGAAAATCTTGAATTATGGCCCAATTCAATTCTGACTTGAGTTAAAATATTATTTTGTATTTTTTGAACAGCTGAACTCGTACTGATACTGGAGTGGAATGATGATTTCAGGTGGTTCAGTTTTGTGGTGCTGGTTTTTCTCTCAGAAGGAATAAATATGTCTCAGTCCTCCTATATGAAATGTGCATTTTCACCATTCATTCATTTCACCAACCATTCATTCTTTGAACCTCACATTTCACTTTTTCAACCTTGGCACCTTCCTTTGGATTTGGACCAGAGTCCACTTATTGAGTGTGAGGGTTCTAGACAATTTAATACCTTCCTGTATAGGCCCTGCCCACTGTGAAAATCTGAGTACAGATACTCATGTATTTGTGGAATAAACAGATACCAGCTTTGAGTTACACCCCTAGTAATGGTTTGTTTATTTAACCACTGAGACAGTTTCTGATACAGTAGGTTCTCACATATATGATAGCCTTGTTGTGCCATCGAAGGGGGGTGTGTCGGTACATCTCTCCACATAACTCAACTCAGATAGAAGTGATGTGTTGCTTTGGGATTTAATCCAATTTTAGAGAAAAGATAAATGTCCCCAACCACTGATAGGCTTGTAGTGTGATGAATGGAGATGCTCAAGTTGACAACATCTCAGTTTGATAACAGCCTTGTGCTGATTGAAAACCGTTGTGTTTGTGTGTCTATATCAATTACTGCATCATTTTGTCAGTGCCTGTTCCATCAAATACATCTGTTTCTTGCTCCTGGAAGCTGAACAACTTGGATAGGTGTATTTGCCTCTTTTGTCTTTTTTCATTAAAGGAGAGTGATTTGTTGAGCCCAATCCTGCGAGTCTTATGGATCTAACTGGCTGCTTTACAGATCCCTGGTAATGACTGAAAGCACTTCATTTTCCCCCTGCAAAACTCAAGAGGAGCCCTCGAGGTTCAGATGGCTCACAGTTATTGTAGGTAAAGCATCTAAAGTTTAGTACAGTACAGTTTTTGTTTAAAAAAAAGAAAAAGAAAAAAACAAAAGAATTGTAGATTTTTCAAGCTGCAACAGACTTAGCCTTAGTAACTATGCCTCTGCAAATTCTGTACAGTTACTTCTATACTATAGCTTTTCTTTTCATCCTTCACTTTTTCTGTTTGGTTGGGGAAGTAGTGGGCCGACCACCTTTGACAAGTCTCTGTTCTTTATTGAAAGAGTATGAACAGTGAAACAGAAACAGTGTGATAGAAGGAAAAAAATCCTGTCAGAGTCCTGGCGGGATTGAATCCTGGGCACATGTGGCTCCCGAGATGGGGGTCCCACACCATTTGCAAACACTGGCACTGTTGTTACTGTTTGTTGTTGTTTGCGGGTGTCTTTCGCCCCAGAATCAGTAAGTCCAACCCAGTTCAAGAGCGTGTTGGGGACTGCTGAGAGAGATAATGATGTCGGGCGGCCTGTGGTCTCATTGCTTCACGCCTTCGCCTGCCTGGGTGGAAACGCCATTTCGCTCAGCTATTGCGAGGCTCTCAAGTATTTGCTGGGACCACAGATGTTCATGAGACACAAATTGTCAGTCCTAGTCAAGGCTGTTTCAGCCTGAGTCACTTACTACTCAATATGGCCATTTGCACAAATGTCACAGCAAACAATCTGTATTTTTGTAGTTTATATATTATATTAGCATATAAAGGAACCACATTTGTGATCAATTTAAAGCACAATGCTGCATTTTTAAAATTAAAACACCTGTAGGCCTCCAACAATAGGAAAAAAGGGCACACATATTAGATTTTTGGTTTATGATTAGCAGCAGCAATAATGAGAATAATAATTAATAATAATAAAAATAAGTGCTTTGAAAAATATGAAAGGAGAAACGGAGTTAAGACAGGAGAATCATTAGAAATTATTTAAATATAGTAATAATAACAGTAATAAAAGGAATCATTTAAGCAAAAAATAGTAATTGCAAGAATGAATACAATGAAAGGAAAAAAACTCTTAAGAGCTAATTAAAACCTAAATTGAACAGTTATATGTTGTTATCGTTTAAAAATGTTCACTTTCTTGGTAATGCTTTCCACAGTTTAGGTGCATAATGGATGAAGGCTGCATCCCCAGTTTTATTTTGGGGGACTTTTGGAATATTTAGAAGACCAGCTGAACTACTCTTGATTTACTGTAAGTACAATGTAGCTTCTTACATATTGGCCACATAAAACAACAATAACATCTGATTTACTGGTTATCAGAGTCTCACCAAAGAATAGAACTAAAAAACAGTAAGTGGCCATTGAGTAGTAGCAGCATTTGACTAATAATGCAAGCTAACCTGCCTGATAAAGTTAGCAAGCATTCACTTGTTCAAGCTAGCATAGCTTACAGCTAATTAACACTGATCTGAGACTGTTGGTTCATTCCGATAAGGCAAGGTTGTAAAAACTAAATTAGGAACCAAAATATTTACAAATACCTAACCAGTCTTTGAAAGTCTTATCATCTGTCAATCTTTATTAATGAGTTCAAGCCATGTCTGAAATCAATGCAGATAACTTTCGGCTTGAGACTAGACTGTGACTCGAGTCAAGAGTTTGAGTATCTGGCTGGAGCTCATCCTCGCATAACCACATGCATATTCATGCTCAGACTGATGACTTTGTGCACACGTTACAACACTCGATGGCACTCACACACAAGATGGAAGCCAGATGAACTCGCCATAGTCCCTGTGCTTCTATACTCATGAAGCCCTCCAGCGACTACATTATTCACTCATTATTCACTTTCACCCTGACCACAGAACACATCATTTAAACCCTCAATCCAAATCTAGTTCTGACCCTTAACCAAAGATTAAACTATGTGAACCTGCCAAAATCTCATTTACTAAATGCCCCACACACAAGATCACCCAGTCACAGACACAAACGAACACATTCATACAGACAACCTTCTTTGAAACAAGGGCACTGGCATTATCTCTTTCCAAGCCACATGAGGCACAGTCCTTCAGATTAATGACAATCATCCCGACATGTGGCTTTGACAGACAGATGATACTCTGATTTTCTTTGGCTTTTCTTTTCAACTGAAAAGCTTTCTTTAGAACTGCACAGTTTGTGTTAAATGAGAAATTATTTATTTACTAATTTGCATGCCATCAACAAAAGAACAAACCATGCTTTACTGTTTGAAGAATAAAGACATGTTTACACTTTTTCATATTTAGAAAAGCCCAAGTGGAAATGTGCACTATCTCACAAAAATGATCTACAGCAGCTACAGCTGTGAGCGAACAGCTCCTCCTGTATATAGCTGTATATAGCTCCACTCCTATTGTTGTTGTTGTTATTGTAATCTGGGTCATACCGCCACACCTCTTTCCTGTTGTGGTTGGTCATCTGAAGTTTTCTTTCTTACAAAGCACTCTACTCTCAACAAAAATAAACACTCTTTTCATAAGTGCCCATTGCCCACCTGCTGTGAAGTAGAGGTTTGTGCATGAAGAAAAAGACATTGAATATGTCTAATGACAATATTGTAATTTAATGATTTTATCCTGTCAATATTCAGAGGCAGTAATTGGTCGATAGGAACAGTTTATATCGGAAAAAGGAGAAAATGTCAAAATGTGTACTGCCAGCATCTTGA